>NC_138202.1:29910688-30398970 GCF_964194415.1 Vipera berus
CAGATCTTCAAAGCCTTTCAAAATAAGATTTGGGGCCAATCTTATCTCTTCAGTGATGGTGCTCCACAAAGAGGGAGCTACTACAGAGAAGGCCCTTTTTCTTGGTGTCCCTAGATGAAACCTCCTTAGAAGAGGGGACCATAGTATTACCCACCTCCGTGCTCTGGAGCAGGGGTGTCAAACTCAATTTCATTGAGGGCCGCATCAGCATTACGGTTGCCCTCAGGGGGCCGGGTGGGCGTGGCCTGGGTGGGCGTGGCCTACTGGGTGGGCGTGGCCTACTGGGTGGGCGTGGCTAGAGTGCGTATGGCCTACTGGGTGGGCGTGGCCAGCTCTACATGGTTCGCATCAAGGGTGCCTATGGGGGCCTGGGCAGGAGTGGGACAGATCTGAGGGTCTCTGGCAGGAGGAGGGTCTCTGGGCCAGGGCCAAGGCAGTGGGGGCCGTTCCCTCACTGTTTCCAGGATGGCTTCGCGGGCCGCATGAAACCACTTCGCGGGCCGGATCCGGCCCTCGGGCCTTGTGTTTGACATGTCTGCTCTGGAGGGTCAGGTAGAAGTGACTGGGCAAAGACGGTCCTTCAAATAACCCGGACCCAAGGGCTTTAAAGGTGACAACCAGCATCTTGAATTAAACCCAGAAGCAAATTGGCAGCCAATGCAGATTCTGCAGAAGCGATGACACATGTACATCTAGGGCTGCACAAAGCCATGTGGGCTGCTGCATTTTGAACCAACTGAAGCTTCTGGGAAGCTTGCTGTGAAATAGGCTTTGAGCAATGAAGTAGCTAATTTGAACTCTTCACATGTGGGTCTGGTTGACAGTATCTGAGACAGTCCATTGTTTCAGCTAGCCACTGTTATCTGTAAGGGCTGTGTGATAATTTAGAAAAGCTGCTTCAGAGGATCAAGAGTCCAAACACCTTCCTAAAATTCTTTTAAAGCAGTCACATATTTTTTTCTGTGATTGCATGGCTTCTCATTGCATTGCTGCAAGATCCTTTGAAAGGGAGGCATCTTTGTAGAATCAGATCTGAAGTATTGTTGGTACACTCCAAATGTTTTTCATCACTTTCAGTCAGCATGGCTGATAGTTGTATTGATTGGGATGATACGAACTGCAGTTTAACCAAATTAAATGGTACCAGATATACCTGCCCTTTTCAGATTCCAAATTAGAGTCCATTCCAATCTCTCTGAAGGTGCCAAGGATTAGGAAATGGACCTTCTACATATAGAATATATGCTATAACTGAAGTACAGCCCTTCTCCTAGAATGGAGATTCTCAGATTTTATTTTTATGGCTGACCCAATATTCCTTGGTATCACTTCACAAATATATATTTTTTCTACAAAGTAAGGAGCATACATAACTCATAATTTAAGAAAAAAAAAGACCTTTCTAGTCTGATAAATCTTGTCAGGTTTATCATTAATTCTCTTTCAGTATTTGAACTTGGGAATGGCAAATGATGATATATGATGTTATTTTCTTTTGAAATCATCGTTGATATCCATCACCAGAAAAATTTAAATCAGTTGTAAAAGCCATATTTTGCTAAAATGTAGTCTATATGAATGGGGCATCTAAATTCTCATTGGTCCATTGATCCCCCTGAGATTTTCCGCTTTCAGCAGAAAATTATCAGTCTATAACACAGGTCGGCAACCCGCGGCTCCGGAGCCGCATGCGGCTCTTTGAGCAGTCTCCTGCAACTCCCAGTCGCCCGGTGCGCGCGCACCTCTCCGAACGGGCGGAGGTGCGCACGCACCACTCTGAACGGGAGGAGGTGCGCGCGCACCACTCCAAAGGTTTGGAGAGCTGCGCGCGCACCTCTCTCGCACCTCCGCCTGAACGCCCGTTTGGAGACCTGCTGGTGTTCGGGCGGAGGTGCGGTTTGGAGACCTGCTAGTGCCGGTTTAGAAAGCTGCTGCGGCCCACGGCAGCTTTCTAAACTGGCACCAGCAGGTCTCCAAACCGCTGTTCGGGCGGAGGTGCGCGCGCAGCCGTGTCGAGACCTGCTGGTGTTTGAGCGGAGGTGCGGTTTGGAGACCTGCTGGTTTAACCGGCACCAGCAGGTCTCCAAACGGGTGTTTGGGCGGCAGTTTGGAGGTCCCGGGGGTGGCTCCGGCTACACCCGGGCTGAAGGCGGCGCCGCAACCCAGCGCCCGTCACCACGGAGACCCGTCGCCGCTGGCATGCAGGTGCGTCCACATAAAAAAAAGTGGAACCGTGCGTGTGTATCCACGCATGCGCATGCGCATGCGCATGCGCAAAAAACAACGTTTTGTGCATGCGCAAAACATTTTGTTTTATGCGCGTGCGTGTGCGTGGATGCATGCGCGCGGCTCCCACTTTTTTATGTGTGATGGAACCGGTTCCCAGTGGCTCTTTTGCTTTTTCAGGTTGCCGACCCCTGGTCTATGACAATGGTTTATTTAAGACTCCCATATCTTCCTTTCTTTTTCCACAAGATCCATGGCGACTTACTGGGTGTAAGAGAAGAAGTCCTTGTGAAGAGTTACAGTTTGAAATTCAGTGGCCCATTTCAGCAATCAGAAGGGAAACAAAAAATAGTTGCAAATGCATGTTACACATTCCTTGTGATTTTCTCAAGATAGAATTCCACTAATGAAACAGCCAAAGTGAACAATGCGTGTGAAACACTCTCAATAAAAGGTAATGTGTGCATTTCTTTTTTAAAAAGGCTGCTTTTCCTTGTTTCTTACCAAGTTAGTAGTGTTTTAATTGTCAATATCTCATTTGCTTGCTGTCTTTTTGAGCAAAAGAAGTTCTAAGAACTTTTGTTTCAGCATTTCTACTGCAGAAATGTTGGTACACAGAGGAGTTATGCAAAGGAAAAAGTAGATCATCTATGTTATATGGTGCATCCCCAACACATTTGATTGGCTTTGTTTTACTGTTGTTTTAATAACAAGACCTCTCTGTTTTCCCTCTCTCTTCTCCTGAATGAATCCTATTTTTCATATTTTCCTTGAATGTGCTTTCTTCTCCCTCTTTTTAAAATCAGTATTAAAAATTAATATATTTAATTGCTTTTCATTTTTATACTTTCTGAATTCATTTGGAAGCTCAACTGTATTTTATAGCCTTATTGGTTAAAAAACAAACCTCCAGTTGCAAAGTGAGTTGGATGCACTCTATTATTCTACCATATGTCTCCTGTGTGTCGGTACCTCTTCTAGGAAAAAATTCTTAATTCCTTACTTATCTTGTTCCTCTTTATGCATTAGCGTCACGGGAGCTTGCTCTCCAAAACTACCTAAGGCTCCCCAAGCAGGCAAGGGTAGCCTGCTTCAGTTGATTTAGGACAGGGGTGTCAAACTCGCAATGTCAGGTGACATGTGATGTAACGTGACTTTTTTCCCATTGCCGGCAATGGGGTGGGCACGGTTTTGCTATGATGCATCCGGCCCCATGGGCCGGCAGTTTGACACCCATGATTTAGGAGCACAAAATAATTATGAGTTAAGTAGGAGCCACCTGTGTTATGCCTATCCTGGGGCCCATTGACATATCTGCATTTTCTTTCTTCTCTGTTCACACAACTATGGTGGATCTTGTTTTGGAGGTGTGTGTGTGTGTCTATCTATCAATTAACACTATGTTCCAAAACACTCCTCTGGATTTCCTATGTTTGACGTCTTGAGCTGATCAATCAGTTCCGGGCTTTATCAAAATTGATTTGAAGTATCACAGGAACTTCTCTACCAATTCTAGCCCAAGGAACATTTCCAGGAGGGTTGATCCCAAGATACCCTACATTTAAAAAAAAATCATTAGGATTATCTCTGCTAATTCTGGCCCAAGGTGTCACAGCAATATCTCTATTAGATTTGGCCCCAAGGTAGCTTAAACTCATTACTCAAGTAATCATACATCCTAGAGCATCAGGCATGGCCAATGCACAAGCATTTAAGCAAAGCTCTGCACAGAATTTTAATAGGAGGCAGAGTGAACGGGAAACCGTTGTTTTGCGTTGACTTAATCATGTAGATTAATAACTTGGTGTGAAGAAGCTTTTTATAGCAGTTTATTGGAACCCAAATAAATAAGTAAAGCTGCCACCACCACATACCAATATGGCCTATTCTCTTTTGGGGTTAACCTTTACAAAAGGCAGAGAACAGCCCTGCCACAGAGTTTTACAATATTCAGTCTGTTAACAGCTTTACACGGTGTAGGTCTTTATAGATCTTATAGGCTACAGTTAATTTTAATCCAAACCAGCATTTTTTGAAAGGATACTTTTGTAGCATACTGAATATAATTACCGTATATACTTGAGTATAAGCCGACTCGAGTATAAGCCGAGACCCCCAATTTCACCCCCAAAAACTGGGAAAAGTTGTTGACTCGAGTATAAGCCGATCCGCCGTTCTGCAAGCCTCCGCCGCTGGCGGAGGCTGGATCTGCGCTCTGCAAGCCTCCGCCGCCGGCGGAGGCTGGATCCGCGCTCTGCAAGCCTCTGCCGCCAGCAGAGGCTCGATCCGCCATTTTGCAAGCCTGAATACACAGGAATACCCTGTGTGGCCGCGGCTCTCGGGGAAGCCCTGGCTGTCCGCTTCCTCGCTCCACGCTGCCATTCGGGGCCCGCGCGTTCCCCGGGCAAATCGCGGCGCCCAGCAGGCGAGGAAACACGCCCGCTCCAGTCGCCCCCCCTTCCCTCAGGAGACGCGAAGCAAGTGACCGCCCGGAGCTTACCGAGGACTTGCGCGCGGCCGAGGCTTCGGTGCTTTCGGTGCGGAAAGAAGGCTTTCGGTGCGGAAAGAAGGCTTTCGGTGCGGAAAGAAGCAGGCAGGCTGCTTCATTCCGCAGCGGAAAGAAGCAGGCAGGCTGCTTCTTTCCGCTGCGGAAAGAAGCAGGCAGGCTGCTTCGTTCCGCAGCGGAAAGAAGCAGGCAGGCTGCTTCTTTCCGCAGCGGAAAGAAGCAGGCAGGCTGCTTGCAGGCTGCTTCTTTCCGCAGCGGAAAGAAGCAGGCAGGCTGCTTCGTTCCGCAGCGGAAAGAAGCAGGCAGGCTGCTTCTTTCCACTGCGGAAAGAAGCAGGCAGGCAGGGCGCGGAGGTCCGGAGACCTGCCGACGTTTGGGGAGGTTTGTGCGCGCACCTCCCCAAACTTCGTCAGGTCTCCGGACGGTGGTGGCTTGGGAGAGGTGCGCGCGATCCCGGAAGCACCAAAGCCTCGGCCGCGCACAAGTCCTCGGTAAGTTTTTTTTGTTGACTGGAGTATAAGCCGAAGTGGAATTTTTCAGCCCAAAAAGTGGGCTGAAAAATTCGGCTTATACTCAAGTATATACGGTATTTTGATTTATTTTTTTATTTTCTATATTTTTTTGTTTATTCCAATAGTCAAAGTATCTTACAGCAATAAAAATATAGGGCAGAAATAATAAAACTCATGCAATTAAAATCAAACCAAATTTAAACTCAGTATTCAAAATAATTAAAAGCCTGACTTTTAATGGTGCAGTGATTAAGGTACAGACCGAAAAACCAGGAGACTGTGAGTTCTAGTCCTGCCTTAGGCATGGAAGCTGGCTGGATGACTTTGGGCCAGTCACACACACTCATTTCAACCCACCTCATAGGGTTGATGCTGTGGGGGAATATAAGAGTTGAGTTGTAAATGAAAAAAGGCAAGATAAAAACCTTTAAAATCTTTAAACAAAAAAGTGTGGTCTTAGCTGACTTCCTCAATTCTAGGAGAAAAGGAGACAACTTCTTGGGGAGATCATTCAGTTACCTGAGAACCACATAGGAACCACAGAGTCTTTCCAATACATTTGATAGCTGAACTTTTGGCAGTAGGACGTCTTTCCCAAAGCCTCCTGTTGTTCTGTGTAACTGAGCAAGTTCATAGTAGGTGATATTCAGATATTAAACATCTAAAATTGTGACCACTAGGCAATTGGCAGACAGTGCAGATTTTTTTGGACTGGCATCATGTGAACCCTGTAGCTTATACCGGATTGTCAGCCTTCACAATTTGCGCCTGTTTCAATTTCCAAACACATTTTTAAGGACAGCTCTGGAGAAAGCTTGTTGATGACATTTTGATAACATTTTTAAATGACTCAAATGATATCTGATTTCTTGGGCAGCAGTTTATAGTATTTCCTTGCTTATTCTCTCTCTTATGGTCAAATATCTGTCAATCTGAATTTGAAAGGTAGCTTTCTGCCATTTCACAAGGGGTACAGTAGCAATCTCCTAAATTGATGCTTGCTGTAATAAACAGGTCCATAAAGAAAATATAATTCATGCTTTAGAAGTAGCATTTGAAATAGTAGATACCTTTAGTCTTAAATTTATCATTGATAAGTTAAAACCATGCAACTAAGTAAAATATTAAAAAGTCCTAAGTTGTATTGCAACAAAGCTTCCAATATTACAATTTTGCTTTCTATATTTGTATGTTTATAAGGATATGGGAGGGACGCGGTGGCTCAGTGGGTTAGGACGCTGAGCCTGTCGATGAGAAGGTCGACAGTTTGGCGGGTCGAATCCCAGGTGCCGAATAACAGAGTGAGCGCCTGTTGCTCGTCCCAGCTTCTGCCAACCTAGCAGTTCGAAAGCACGTAAAAATGCAAGTAGAAAAATAGGGACCACTACGGTGGGAAGGTAACAGCGTTCCGTGCGCCTTTGGCATCCAGTCATGCCAGCCACATGACCATGGAGATGTCCTTGGACAAGCGCTGGCTCCTCGGCTTTGAAACGGAGATGAGCACCAGCCCCTAGAGTCGGAAATGACTAGCACGCATGTGCGGGGGAACCTTTACCTTTAAGGATATGGGAATTGTAAGGACTTTTGTAGAGAACTACTAGACAATCTGTGACACATTGGGTCCATCATTTCAGAGATATTTCTTTACCAAATTCCTCAATGCCTTTAACAGTGGCAGGGCTTCTAATGTATTGCCTTCACTGGAAAAGTTCTTAAAAATTCAGGAAGATATTCAGAGATCTATCTTCCTTGAAAACAGCCCATTTTGAACTGCATATGTAGCACAGCCAAGAATCAGGAGTTGACCACAGGAAATGTTTTATGGCATTTTATCTTATGTCATAAAATATGATAAAAGGAAACGGTGGGAGCGAGTTTTGGCAACACAGAGCATTCCCAGAGAGAGCCTCAGACTAAAACACTGTGTAGTCCTGAACTGGATGAGAGAGGGATAAAGAGATTCAGTGTAGCCACAGCCTAGAATCTCTCAGGATATATGTAATGGTAAGTTATTGCTTTAGTTTGATAAGATTATGTCCAATAGGTGTAAGCAAATGAACTCGACTGGATTTTGCAAATGAACTCGATTGGATTGTGTTGTATCTGGGCTTGAGCCTCATATAATTTTTTTATAAAATATACCAAATTTCATTCCATAGGAGTCATGGTTCCAAATTTTGGACACATTCTGTAAGTTTACCCATTTGAGTATTTTGGTTCAAAAATTGTTACCCTGCGATGGACTGTTTCATCCAGTTAAAGGTTACATACAAACAAAATTTTTTAAAATAGTATATAGATGTGCAATAAACCTCCACAGGATGTATTACATAGTTGGAAAACACACTTGTTTAATCCAGTCAGAGAAGCCCTGCCTCAAGGGTTGGCTGATTTGAAGGTTTTGCCAATATATTATTTTCAAAACTGTGTTGTTCTATTTTTCTTGTAATATTAATGCAGGTAGTCCTTGGCTTACAACAATTTAGTGACTGTTCAAAGTTCAACGGCACTGAAAAAGAGGCTTATGACTGTTTTTCACACTTACGACCATTGCAACATCAATGATCAAAATTCAGATGCCTGTCAACTGACTCATATTTATACCGGTGGCAGAGTCCTCAGGTCATGTGATCACCTCTTGTGACCTTCTGACCAGCAAAGTCAAAGGGGGAAGCCAGATGCACTTAACCACCGTGCTACTAAGTTAACAACTGCAGTGATTCACTTAACAACGTTGCCAAGAAAGATTGTAAAATGGTCAAAAGTCATGTAACAAATGTCTCACTTAGCAGCAGAAGTTTTGGGCTCAATTGTGGTTGTAAGTCAAGGATTAACTGTACTTAATTTTTCACTTAACTGGAAGAAAGAAGAAAACACATTAATGGATTCAAACTTCCCCTGATTCCTCTAAATTAGTATGAGTGGTTTGATAACCCTTTCAAGGCTTCCAGCTGAGATCTGAAAATGCCTGCTAGCATTTAGGGACTCAAACAAGGTGGAATGCCACTGAGCTACAGCCTTCATGTCCATGATGACTTTCATGTCCATGATGACTTTAGTTAGAGAATCCAATCTGTTTACTTACAGGGGTGTCAAACTCAATTTCATTGAGGGCCGCATCAGCATTGCGGTTGCCCTCAGGGGGCCGGGTGGGTGTGGCCTGGGTGGGCGTGGCCTACTGGGTGGGCGTGGCTAGAGTGCATATGGCCTACTGGGTGGGCGTGGCCAGCTCTACATCGTTCGCATCAAGGGTGCCTATGGGGGCCTGGGCAGGAGTGGGACAGATCTGAGGGTCTCTGGCAGAAGGAGGGTCTCTGGGCCAGGGCCAAGGCAGTGGGGGCCGTTCCCTCACTGTTTCCAGGATGGCTTCACGGGCTGCATGAAACCACTTTGCGGGCCGGATCTGGCCCCCGGGCCTTGTGTTTGACATGTCTGGCTTACCATGTCTATGCATATTCCAGACATTACACTGTGAAGGATTTTTAAGATATGTAAAGCTTCTATTCCCCCCACCCCCAAGACTCAGCAGCCTTGGTTGGGGGTTGGGGGGAATGTTAATTGGTACCTTTTGTACCAATATTGTTTTTGAAGTATTGTCTTTTTTTCTCATGTATCACTTAAAACAGCTTGGAATGGAAGGACAGAGAAACAAACAAACAAACCATAAACACAATATGGCTACTGCTGTTTTTCACTTTCTGCTTTGGAAATCTTTCCAAGTGTTATTTTCAGGACAAACTAAGTTGGGCCTTTTCTTTTTCCTCTATGAGATTTGAGCTGTGGTTCTATTTATATAATGGTGGCAGGCTTCCAAGCCAAACATAATATAATATGTGGCTCTCTCACTTTTTGGGAACCAACATCTTGCTCTTTTGATGTTTGATTTCTAAACTTATTTTTCCTTCTCTGGGATAATCTCAGTTAAGGGGGAGAGTTAGGCTTTACCGTGTCATTTTGTTTTAGTATCCATTAAATTTCAACATACAACTATCAGAATCACATGGTACTGTTTCCCCTGAACTCTACTATCATGTAGCTAATATGCAATGAAGAGTTTAAATGTATTTTCATTAAAATAACTCAATTTCATTAAAAGTGTAGACAATTATTGTGTTAAGAAGCAGGATTTTGTAATAATCTCTTTTGGTATGTGAGTGGTTTAGCATTCAGATGTTCAGTTCTCCCTTCTCCAGGGACATAATAACAGAATAGCAGAATTGGAAGGGACCTTGGAGGTCTTCTAGTCCAGGGGTGTCAAACTGCCAGCGGGCTGGATGCGTCATCTGGAAGCCGCGCCCACCCCATTGCCGGCAATGGCAAAACTCTCCTGATGCCATTTCAGACAAATGGCTGTCCAGTCTCTTCTTAAAAACTTCCAATGTTGGAGCATTCACAACTTCTGGAGGCAGGTTGTTCCACTGATTAATTGTTCCAACTGTCAGGAATTTTTTCTCCTTGATTAGTTTGCATCCATTGCTTCTTGTCCTACCTTCAGGTGCTGTGGAGAACAGCGGTACAGTCTAGAAAAACCAAGAAAACTGCCCCTGCTGCATACAGATCAGTTTTAGGAGTGATAATGGAATAAGAAAACTTGTTTGGGCCTAAGAAGTCCTTGCAGGAATTTTATGTCCCTGATTCCTCCAGCATGTTAAAAAATCAAACTTTCTGTTCAGTACTTAAAAAGGAAAGTGAAAGCTAGTTACATGAAGCCTGTACTATCTTATATATTTTCCAAGGGAGTTTTCTCTCATCTGACCTCTGTTATAAATTACTAGTGTATTGCTGGAAGTATTCATTTGCTTATATTAAAAAGCTCTGGCCATATAAGGATATAAAATGATTCAGAATTCTTGGCGAGATCATAAATAAATACTCTCTGGAGAATCGAATGGAACATGCCTAACTGTGGAAATTACTGCGTTTCAATAACATTAAAACAAACATAAGGTAAAACAATGTAATTTAGAGGATGGAGAACTGGCCTCCTGTTGAATCCAATCCAATCCAATTTAATCCAGCCCAACAAACAAACTTCCATGTTCTGCGAAAAAAATATTTATGAACAATTGTTTCACCAGATTTATCAGTTTCCTCCCAATGTTTAGTTTTGGAACAAAGCGTAGACTAGATTTAGGTTAAGTTTGCACATTGAATTAAGTTTTGTCTTTTCATAGCACAAAAATAAACCATAATTGGCTGGCTTTGCATAACACTTTAAGCCATAAACCAAACAAACCCCATTCTGGCTTATTATTATGAGTGAACTGAATCCCAGAGACTTCACTTCTGTTGCACCAAATTACTGCTGACAGATCTACCCTCCATGTATTCATCTTGCCTTTCTGTTTTTCCATTAGATCATGAGGTAAGGTGTTAGAGAGATTTGTTTTTAAAGTTTTAAACAAATAGCAGTGAAGAGGTGTTTTTTCTCAGGACTGAGGAATTTCGATCCAAAACAGTATAGAGCGACAAAATTCTATGGACTGGACATCTACTATACCTCAGTAGGAAATAATGTAAATTTATTGCCATTTTTTTGTGGTGAGTGAAGGGCAGATTTGTTTGGCTCCTATACTTTCTCCCCGCTTTTTTGTTCGTTTCTTTTTTTGGTTTAGATTTTTACATTTAGTTTGTTTCTTTTTTAGAGCTTTCACTAACTGATAGCAGAGATCTATTGCAAGTCCATGAAGTTTTCTTTCATTTAGATGAGTTTGCAATGTCTTTAGCAGCTCAAAATGTTTTTTTTATTAAAAAGTGTTAGCATTCAAATGTTAGGCAAGTTACCAAGTTCAGGGCTGAAACATGAACTCTGTTGCAAAAGGAATGTGCATGGGTACACTGTGGTAGCTAAGATACAGATAGGACAAGAAAGGCTGTTCTTGTGTCAGGCAACTTTACTTTCATAGCTACCTTTTAATCTTTTGTTGGTTCAGCTACTTTTGTATCCAACCTGCTGTAATAATTGCTGAGCAAGAAAAGGATCCCATCTTGCAAAAGGGTGAAATAAAAGAAACTTCTCTCAAAGTAGCTTGGACCCCGGGAAACCTGTCAGTCTGACTTTTTCACTCTTTCCAATCTATGCTTCATGTTTTTTGGATTTTTCAAGAAATATATCTCTGGGTTTTGGCTGCGACCTTTGCAAAAATGGAGGTGAGCCAATAGGAGTACAGCCTAGAAAGCTAACTGATAGATTTATGATTCAGAAAGGAGTAGTTCCAGATCCAGATAATTTAAGTAAACATTGTTCTTAGCAGACAGAAGCAAGTGAGTTGCCTTTCTAAGTCCAAAGGCTCTTTCAGAAAGCATCAGTTTTACAAGAGAAGTCATGCTGACTGCTGTTAATGTTGGTTTCTCTTTTAGGTTTCTGTCTTCCAGTTTGGCCACTGAAATGAGCTTATAGTAATTGCTTGGCCATAAAAGCATGGAGCCTCTTAAAACATCATTGGTATCTGAAGAACAATCATCTACCGAGATTGATGATCGTCATTATTCATTGCAAGGTAGGCTTTGTTTAAATGCATACACACAAACACACACACATACACATATATAATTTTTTATGCAACAGATGTTTATGGTCATAGCCTCATTAGATTATTTCAGATCACAGGATAGACTTGAAATAAAGTAAAATGAATAATATTAATCTAATGTGGTGCCTTGCTTCTGTTCATAATCAGCTGGATTCTTCCAGCAAAGAAATATGTTGTCATCTGAATACTGGTGCCATGCTAAGCTACATTGCTGTTTGTTTGTTTTGAGATCACAACATAGACATTATTTTATCCTTCGCTAAGAGCTACTTGTCTCTGAAGATATGCCAAGAATTTTATTCCAAAAATAGTGGGTAAACTGAGGTCAAATATTAAAATTAATATATCTGGAGTTGAAATGAAATGTTAATATATTACTACATGTAATTGAATATTCTCTAGTCATGTATTTTTATTCTTCTGCCACATTAAAAACTACAGTTTGGATTAGTGAGGGGATATCCCCAAATCATTTAGGGGATGAGGCAACTACAGGCCTTTAAAATTATATACATTATATACAAGTCAATACATTATTTTACAACTCAGCATAGTTTAATAAATCCTGGGTTATAGCAAAGGTGCTTTTCCAAAAGGCAATGGACTTTTTTTTTGCTTGAAGACCAAGATATCTTGCTTGAAGATCCAAGAAGCTTTTTTAGTTCAACTGAAGAAGCTTTTTAGATAAGAAATGAAACATTTTCAAGCGAAGAAACAAAGTCCAGTAGCCTTTTGAAAAAGCACCTTTGGGACAACCATGACCTGGATGACTGAGAATCTCCATAGACATAGAATCTCCATTGAAATTCATTCATTTCTATGAATGAATTTCAGAAAATTGTAAATGTATGGATTTATGCTCTGAACCTTCATTTAATAGCATTAGTATCAATTGTTTCCTCTTGTTTAGAATGTATTGATTGTTCTATTTCATTAGTTGAAAAACCTAATTTGTCTTTGGAAGAAGAATGATGTTCAAATCAAATTGGTGAACCAATTCCAGTCCATTGGAAGTGGTGTCTCTGATATATCCAAACCAGTGTGTGTGTGTCTCAAGTGGGAACCTTCCACAGGACATGCCTAAACTGTGCATTGCTTCAATAAAATTTGTAAAGTGTTCTTTTCAAAGGTTTTGCACAACCTTGATAGAAATAATTTTGCTTTCATTTTCTTGCTTTTGTGAAGACTTGTCAAGAAAATTTTTGGATGTTCAGAAATCCTTAGCCCAAATACTTACCTGTTTTGTACTTTGCTAAATGTATAGAGTGAGGGTGCTCACTTAATATGAAAAAGCAGATTGGAAAATGGGATGCTTGTTTATTTCTGAATGCTCAGTAGGCATTCAGTGCCATTGTAGCCTACTGAGCTATAGTTCAAGTAAAGCATACATACTGATGACAGAATGTCACCAGTTAAGTTCCTGTCATCTAGGGCTGAAAAAGACCCCTGACCATAAACCTGGGGAACTTTTGCAAACATTGCAGAGAATGCTATGCTATACAGATGAATGGTCTACTGTATTGTAAATCAGTACCCTCTTAACTTTAAGAATATGAGATGCATGTTGGCTACTCCTTTAATCAAATCGCAACTTTCATTCCTGCTGCCAAAATCATGGATTTAATATATGGACAAATTTATAGCAGGTCATGGCTATCTTCGTACATGGTGCCTAAATATGGTTTGCTTAAAGATGATCTAGTGAATAACTACAATTAATTGGTTTCATAACCAAAACGTATGTGATCGGTGCAAGATAATGATTATATTTGTTAGCTGTATTCTGTGATTAACATTGGTTTACTGAATTCATTCTATATCTGAATTGTCAACAGAAACTGGACTTGCACGATACCCTGGGCTAAAATAACTAGATAAGCAAGATATTTTGAACAGATTGACAGAAATATCACTTAAATCACTCAACATGGCAAATCATTTTTTTCCAATTTACTGTATTATGTGAAGGCAGTGCAGTGGTATGAAAACCACTTGATGCGAAGTTTATATGACATGAGGTTTATATGACATATTAAGATAACCAATTGTGGCTTGATTGATAAACTATGGATAAAACAATGTGAATCCAGTATATATAAATAAGCCTACAAAAATTTACTCTTCTGAGCTTGTTTATTATTAGTTCAGAAGCTAGGAATTTAAAATTTTATGCTAGTAATTGCAAAGAAGGATGGGGCAATCTATAAAATATTTGACAGCTTGCTTGCTCACCTGCATGGAATTCTAGTTGCTCTTGGCTCTTAGGCAAGTTACAAGCCTGTATCTACATGCTAACAATGAAGAAACAGAGCAAAGGCATCTTGATTAGTCACTTTCCTGGAATTGTGGTTGGCTAGGAAATTGGATAAGCACAAGTCTACTCAAAGTGATTTAATAAATCATTTTTTTTTGCTATATTCAAATAAAAACTTTAGCCCTAGTTATGAATATCCCACTTCATTGCAAAAATGTGAAGGAGCTGTATAATTGTATCAATTAGGAATTCTGTTGGTAGTGATTTTCCTAGCTGGTTTTCATGAATAGAAATGCATAGGCTTTATGTTTCCCTTGAAAATCTTTTTATGACCAGCTATAAAAACTTCTGTATGTCAAAGTCAAACATCATATGCACATTCTCACATTATATATACATATTATAAATACTACTAATGTGGTGCAGTGCTTACAATGCAATACTTCAGGCTGACTGTGCCCACTGCCAGGAGTTTAATCCTGACCGGCTCAAGTTTGACTCAGCCTTCCATTCTCCTGAAGTCAGTAAAATTAGGACAAAATGCTGACATTTGTAAACTGCTCAAAGAGTGCTGTAGAGCACTATGGAATTGTATATAAGTCTAAGTGCTATTGAAGTCATTTGCTATCGTGCAGTAGCACCACAGTTTAATATTTTTCTTTAGAAAGGGAATTCAGTTTAGGTGTGTCTACTACCACACCCTTCTCCTTAAAAAAGCAATCATAAATGCCAAGGATGAAGAAACAGTCAACAAATTCTGTGATGACTCATGGCAGTTTCCATTTGATTGAATTACTGTGCAACCACACTGAATTGAGGGAAATATCACCTGAGAGACAGATGGTGTGATTTAATCTGCTTCTCCTTAGTCTGTATGTCCTTTCTAGAGACAGAGAGCTAAAATATGGATGCCAACAGCTTACTGATATATGAAAATCCAAGAGGCATCAATGGGGAGAGAAAGCCAGGCTACACCTAACATTATGAGTATGGATATCCATTTGTGCAATGGGACTAATAAAGCGCTTGCTTCCTCCTTGGATGCCCCAGGTATCTTCTTAATTCACCCAAACACATTTGTGTTTTCATGAATAGAAATGCATAGGCTTTATGTTTCCCTTGAAAATCTTTTTATGACCAGCTATAAAAACTTCTGTATGTCAAAGTCAAACATCATATGCACATTCTCACATTATATATACATATTATAAATACTACTAATGTGGTGCAGTGCTTACAATGCAATTCTGCAGGCTGATTGTGCCCACTGCCAGGAGTTTAATCCTGACCGGCTCAAGTTTGACTCAGCCTTCCATTCTCCTGAAGTCAGTAAAATTAGGACAAAATGCTGACATTTGTAAACTGCTCAAAGAGTGCTGTAGAGCACTATGGAATTGTATGTAAGTCTAAGTGACCTTCAAATATAAAAAATTGTTAAGGCAACAATATTGCAGTACTGTGTTTAAAAAATGAATAGAAAAGAAGGAACATTCATCCATAACATACTAACAAGGAAGGCCTGAGTGGAAAGGTAAATCTTCAATAACTATCTGAAAGGCATTAGAGGTAGTCCTCGACTTACAACAGTTCATTTAGTGACCATCCAAAGTCACAATGGCACTGAAAAAAATGACTTATGACAGTATTTCACACTTATGACCGTTGCAGCATTTCCATTGTCATGTGATCAAAATTCAGACACTTAGCCAATGGTTCATATTTATGATGGTTACAGTGTCCCAGGGTCATTTTGCGAACTTTTGCAAACTTCTGACAAGCAAAGTCAATGGGAAAGTTAGATTCACTCAACTGTGTCACTAACTTAGCAACTGCAGTGATTCACTTAACTGTGGCAAGCAAGGTCGTAAAATGGGGCAAAATTCACTTAACAAATGTCTCACTTAGCAACAGATTTTTTTGGCTCAGTTGTGGTCATAAGTCAAGGACGACTATATAGTAAGTTCTCATGAATTTTAGGGGAAAGAGCATTCCAGACAGCAGGTAACATCATAGAGAGGTCCCCTATCAGTAACCATACGAGAACATTGCCAACCACAGCACACACAATAAGACCTCTTCTCATAAGCTTATAGATCATCTGGTTCTGTAATGGACAAAAACAATCTGGAAGATAGCCTACTCCGAGAATGTTTTATACTTTATAAGCCCAAAGAAGAAATTTGGACCTGGGTTGGGAATTAATTGGCCACTAATGCAGTTGCTTGAACACAGCAGTAACATCTCTGTAACTGATCCCCTATTCAGCAAATAAGTAATTGTATTCTGCATCAATTGCAGCTCCAAAACAAAAAATATTACTCTACTGTAATCTCAGTGTATGGTTACCCGTGTACACCAGCCAAAGTTAGTAATAGGCAGCAGACAGATTAAAGGTAGACATTGTTTTATGATGCAATGTTGATTAGAAGTTCACTGTCTATTGTTGAACCTGGATGATGCTGTTTATCAGCAGTGCTGCTTACATGAATTTACCTGAAAGCAAATTAATTTTGCTTAGCATCTATTCGACCTTATGGACAGAAAGAAGAACTCTTCAGAGATTTGGTGACAAAGATTGTAATTACTGATCTTCCCTCCATCACACCTGTTCTGGCCCCCAGTTCCCGTGGATACTAAGCTTGAAAGACCAGGAAAGGGAATGAGGTGTGCATCTGGGAGAGAGGGAAGAGGTGGGTGTGAACTCCCATTGAACAAGTCTGTGCAGAATTTACTTTCCATGCTGATCCAATTTGCACACCATCTGCCGAAGCACAATTCCCTTTCTTAACCTACTTAATTCTCATGCTCAGGACCTGATTCAATGGACATTTGGATAGATCAGTTGTTAAAGCAAGTACTTGTTTAATTGAACAGGCCACACTCATACCTTATATCAGAGAAGAGCTAATGAAAACATTGAAACATAACCTAGAAAAAAGTTGCAGCTTTGTCCTTTACTTATAGGGAAAGGGCTGTGTTTTCTAAAAATTAGACTATTTGTCACAGTTTATCTTGTGACTTAATTGCATCACCATGTCCTTGGAAATATAATATTTCCATTCAGTTTCTGAAAGATATTTTGTAAATTTTCATGTAATAGATAATAGGTTAGAAGTTGGGTCATAGCAGCTTTTCCCAGCCTTGGGTTAAACTAAAGATGCCATAATAACATCAGTAGTTTTCTTCTTGTCAGGAAAAGTTTTAATTTATGCAAAAGGCCCCTCATTCAATTCCCAGCATTGACGTATTAAAGGATCCCTGGAATAGATGATAGAGTGGTGTCTTCAAAGAACCATGTTAATTCAGAATTTTATTATATATAACCTCTGCAAATCTCATAGTTCATTTTAGTTATAGTGGACAGTTCTGGGAAAGCTAGACTGAACCTAAATTCCATATACTCAACTTACAGTTGCATTTTATTTTTAATGAAATATATGCACAGATTGCCCTTTTTGTACATCTGTTTTAAAATCTCTGTCCATGATCATTTAATGTTCTTGGAGTTTCAAATAATTCTTGAGTATTTAGTAAGATCCATCCCCTATTTAAAAGCACAATGGGGATTTTTATCTGTATCCCACTGATAGTGAGTTATTCACATATTCAGTGTAGCTTGCCCAATTATTATCATGTGCAATAGTCCAGGGTATGTGATTCTAAGGCTTTCATTCTTGCAGCACCAACACTATCTTTTGATTGGGGCTTGGGCATATTTCAGGTGAGCAGTGAGAAATAGCAATAGCACTTGGACTTATATACCGCTTCATAGTACTTTACAGCCCTCTCTAAGCGGTTTACAATGTTAGCTTATTGCCCCCAACAGTTTGGGTCCTCATTTTACTGACCTTGGAAGGATGGAAGATTGAGTCAACCTTGAGCAACTCAGAATTGAATTCTTGGAGTGAGCAGTGAGTTAGCCTGCAATACTGTATTCTAATCACTGCGCCACCACGGCTCAAGAGAAAGAGAAAAATCTGAAAGTGTATGAATATGAAGAAACACGTACATGTGAGATTTATTTTAACAGAATTAAACCAAAGGTTTCTTGTTA
This sequence comes from Vipera berus, assembly GCF_964194415.1. Lineage (NCBI taxonomy): Eukaryota > Metazoa > Chordata > Lepidosauria > Squamata > Viperidae > Vipera > Vipera berus. The sequence continues at coordinate 29,928,774 of NC_138202.1, forward strand.
ATGAAGGAAAGTTGGCAACAAACTATAAATGAGTGCGTATGGCAGATGTGGTGGACAGGTAAATTAAAATATGAGAAACTGTTCCTTTGGTCCATCAGCTGGTTCTCCTTACACCTATCCATTTTGTAGTCCCAGGTATATAGACTTTGAAATTAATCCTGCTGATTTGTCAGTGGCATTTGGCAGAATAGAAATCAACTTGTGGTTAGCAATGATCTATGGAAGTCTTATCCAGCTTGGTGCCTGGCAGATGTGTTGAGCCCTTCCCAAATTAAATCACAGCAGAAGACAGTTATAAAGGAGTGTGTGTGTGTGTGTGTGTGTGTGTAAATACATTGATAAATTAAAGATGGGAAGGAAATATACACAAAAAATTGTAGCAACATGTTCATGCTAGTTATTACCCTTTGGTAAGATGGGTGGCCAATAAATTTAATAAATAAATAAGATATCCAGATTAGAATAAAGCTACCAAAGCAAAACCAAAGAATGGCAGGCAGACTTCTAATAATGGATGATTTCTAGCAGTGAAAACAAGGGCATTGGCATATGACTTACATCAGTGTTCCAGTAGACTTGGATTTTAAAACTTGAACACTCCAGGTATATAAACCTCACCCCCCCCCCCCCCCAAATTCTCTGCTAGTTTGATCTCTGCTGAGAATTCTGGGGATTGACTTTCATGCATCTGGGGAGCATCCAAATGGGGAAGGCAGTTCAGATGCAATGGGCTACAATCCCTCTAGACATTAACAAAAGTTACTGGCGATTTGGGGAGTTTTCACGCAAAATACTGCAGATGTAATGTTGCCTTCCTCTGATGTGTATGATCAATAGTTATTTAACTTTAGAAAAAACATAACCTTGCATTGTAGTACTTTTAAAAAGGAAATGTCTCGTTTCTAATCCAATATCTTGAGTAAAATGTACTGTAGGCCAATCAGTTACTCTAAGCAAGCAACTGGAGCAAGATAAATCCAAGATAATCTACAGTCTTATTAAAATCCTCTGACACAAAGAGTCTATTCATCATTCCTTTAAATGTGAAAAGCCTGTTTTAATGAACCACATGGTAGAAGAATGAGAGCTTTTGCAAAATTATTATATCCTGGAGTTGTCTGGTATGGAAAAAGAATAGCCTCATGTTGAAAATAAATGAGGGGGAACTGTGGAGTGTGGAAGCAGCTGCAGTGGGGAGTGAAATGCCATTGGGTACCTTAGATAGATAATTACTGCCTGCAGAGTATTAGTGGCAGACTATACGGTCTTTCTTCCTTTTGTTTTTTTCTTTTTTGCCTGGATCATATCAGAAATTGTTAATAGTCATCTGCTATGCTCTGCTGTAACCAATTACATAAGGTATATGTGCCACCGTGTTTAACTTTTACTGTTTCTGCTATTTAATACACTGTAAACAGTTTCCAAGGTGCCAATCAGGTGTTATGCAAATAATTGCCTCAACAGAATTTAGGTGCCCATCTCTCTGCAGCCCCAACAAAACCCATGGAGGGTAATGCATATTCTCAGAAGCCTAAAATGCCCGTAGGAGCTTGGCAGATCTCAGTACATAGGTGTCATCGATTGCTTGTTTAAGGAAGCATCATCAATCATGTCAGTGATCAAACCTGTATTCGGTGAAGAGAGAAAACAGTACAAACTGGAATAACTAAAGGCAACTTGAACCTAGCTCATCTCTGGGGTATGGATAAGACAAAGCCAATAATGTTAATTGCCCACTAGGGCAATTCTGCCATACAGAAAACCCAACAGTTATAGAGTGTTTTAAGGTATCTTTTAAACCCTGAATGTTATGATCAAAGGGATTCAGGCTTGCTCTCCTTGGCTGCTATCATCTTCCCCTCATAAAGAATACAAAACACTGTTTGCAACTTTAGTCACATGATGGCTGGATCATATATCATGTTTAACTATTGTTTTGGCAGTAATTTGTTGAATATGATATAGTGGCTGGGTTTATCTATTGCAAGTCATGGACTATGGGTTTCCATCCTACTAAGAATTGGATTCCCACAATGCGCTGAATGTGTACTATACAGTATAGCCTAACTGTAATGGAATGTATGGGTCACCTTGGGGGAAAAGGAGAAAAGGTGCTGCTTAGGAAACAATCATACAAGAGAGGCAGAAGCCCCCAGTGCCTTAAAAGTCAGAGATAGAAATTTAGGAAGAAGTCATCTTAATGGACCAAGCAGCTAACAGTGGCAAAGGAAAATTTGCAGCTTCAGTCTTGCAAGACTAATGCAGCCTTACAATAAAATAGAATTAGTTCATCTAATTCTGTGTCCCGTCTGGTTTACTTGGGAGGACCGACACAGTGTTAGCACAAGGGGTACACCATGTTTAGAGCTTAATTGTCTAATTCTCTTTGCAATGGTTTTGAGAATATTAGGTTTCTTGTTGAAAATGCCTATGCTAATAATTTAATCCTTAGTTTGAATGAGGAACAAGGTAATCCCTTGTGACTCTTTGGATAACAAATACTGGTGAAATGTAAATTAAATGCAAATTTAATGCTGCCTTGAGACATCCTAGAAATGTTGATAAGTATCTACCTAGCAAGCATTTTAAAAAGGAATTCAAAGTTAAAAAAACCCTTTCTTACTCATGAAGTACAGTATGAGTATTTCTGATTGTAAACAGGGATTTTAATATAACTTGGTGATATAAGGTAGCATTTTTTTCTTTTTAAGAAAAGAATATTTTTGAAAGTACAAAGTTGGAGTGTCCATGGAAATTCTCAGTCATCTAGATCATGGTTGTCTCAAAAGGCAACTAGACTTTGGTTTTTTCCTTTGAGGAAGAAGATGTTTCACTTCTCATACAAGAAGCTTCATAAGTTCTGACTGGATGGTGGTGGTGGTGAATGGAAGGATCATATTTCTTTGCAGTCATTTGGTCATTAGTACAGTTAGAACTTGGATGAGAAGCAAAAGGTCTTCTTCCTCAAGGAAAAAACAAAGTCCAGTTGTCTTTTGAAAAAGCACCTTTGAGACAAAGTAAAAGTAAATTGCTCTCTAATTCACCACAGTATATGTATCTGGGAGAGCATTTCTTAGATTGTTGGGAAAGGAAATTGCACTTTTGCATGCTTTGGGAGAAGCATCCATTTTTTAAAAAATGGGGAAAATTGATAAAAACTCACATATGGGAACAATATGCATTTGGTGTTTTGCACAAGGAGCAACAGACAGGACTTCTGGTTTTGTGTCACAGTAAGACGGACGCAGGAAGGCAGGGCTCTGCCTTCCACACCCAATTTCCGCACCCTGAAAAGGGCTTAAAGTCAGCCCGAAGAGACAATGAAGAAGGAGGGGTGCCTTGTTGATTACGGAGAGATGGCGGTCTTTCCTTTTGATCCAAGGAAAGCCCTCTAAACTGGCAGGGGAAAGACCAGCTACACCTCTGTGGCCAGCCATTAGCTGCTGACAACCGAAGAGCAAAAGCTTCCATTAGCACATCAGAAACAGCACTGGGTGAGGATATTAATCCTTTTTTTTACTATTTTATAACTGAATTTCCTGGGAAAGGCTCCCAAGAAGCTAAAAACCTCTGGATATGAACGGAAGTGGTGTTTTAAATTTTTTATGGGGGACAGAAAAACAATACTGAAGTGAAAGTAATGCAAAGCTACAGTTTTGATAAATTTGAGAACGGAAATAATTGTTAAGATTTTCTTTTTGGGAAAAATATCATTGAGGTGAAATATAAGAAATCAGCCCTTTGTTTTAAGAGTGGAAAATGGACTTTGGATGACATCAAGTGTTGGATTTGAGTACAGCATTATAATTAGTCCCTTGGCTGTTTGGTGACTTTCAGCTGAAGGGAGAACAGCTGGCAATAAAGGAAAATATTTTGGCATACTTATCATCCTGACCTTCTTGGACTATAAATACCTACTGAGCTTGGACTTTTAATCTCAACAGCTAGTGAGAGAGAAAGAAAAAAATGACTTTTGTATATGTCTAGCTGGAGGGAGGTTAAACATTTTGAATACTTGGAACATTGTGGATTACAACCTTGCCTGACAATTTTCAGGATACTTGAGACAAAGGATTACTATAAAATACTGCCATTAGGACTGGATTATAAAGGCTACATATAAAGACTAGAAAACTAGAGGAAACTTTGTTCCACTCTTACTGAGACTGATGACACTAGAGGATTTCTAGGAATGATGCCTCAAGAAAAAACAAATACCTTTCAGAAGGAAATATTTTCCATGCTACAGCTAATTCATCAAACAATTGTTGCACATAAAGAGGACATAAAAAGAAACCATAAAAATAACTAAAAATAACTTAGATAATATAAATGACCAAATTTCCAAATTGAAGCTACAACTGAGAAGTTCCTAGATAACGATTACAAAGTATGAACAAATAAACCATAAACCAGAGGATGAAGCAGAAGAAATGGACCTAGAGGTGGAGGAGATAGGAGAAGGGAAATATGAACTGCCATATACAAATAAAATACTGCAAGATGTACCTATAACAATGAAAATACAAAAGACCCCTTACTCCTTTCTCCAAAATACACCTGAGGACAAGGAAGAAGATTCTAGAATTCAGTGTCTCCAGCCAGCAAAAATTGCCTGTGAATGATAACAACATTGCCTAGTATGTCTGCACTTCTAGATGTCTCTAGTTTTCCGCTCAGGTTTTATGGATGCTAAATTCCAGGTTCTTTTTCTTCTATATTAGCATTAATTCACAGCATACACCTGCAGGTCAATGGGTATTTTGTTTTTTGTGCAACCTTTAGAGCTCCAGAGCACATATGCTTGATTAAGTTACAGTCTCACTGAGCACTAAGTCAAGGCGCTAATAAAGAGTATAGCTCAATGTGATGCAAGACTAAGATTGTTATTTTTTAAAAAATGTGCATGTTAAGCCAAATGTAAAGGAATCTCTCCCTTTCATTTTTCCACTGAAATTGCGCACATGCCTCTGCAAAGAATCCTGTGTATGAAGCTGTGTATTTTGAAGTAATACGCAGAGGAAGTACAGTCAGTTGTGGGATTCAGCCGGTTTGCACCAGTTCAGCAGAACCAGTAGCTAATTTTTTGTTGCTCAGGCCCAGAACGGACTTCTGGAAGTGGCATCCACACAGAGAACCAGTTGTTCACATATTTGAATCCCACCACTGAATACAGTCACTATTTCCATGCATTTGAAATATTGTTACATATGTTATATGATACATTTCTTTTTTGCTGTGGAGGATAGGGCTCAAATCATATGGCCACATCAAAAAGAAAAGGATACTGATTTTATATCTATCTATCTATCTATCTATCTATCTATCTATCTATCTATCTATCTATCTATCTATCTATCTATCAAATCGGGGTTTTTTGCCTGGACAAGATTTTGGAAGTGGTTTGCCATTGCCTTCTTCTTAGGCCTAAGAGAGAGCAACTGGCCCAATAGAAGAGCAACAAAGATGATTAGGGGACTGGAGGCTAAAACATATAAGGAACGGTTGCTGGAATTGGGTATGTCTAGTTTAATGAAGAGAAATACGAGAGGTGACATGATAGCAGTGTTCCAATATCTCAGGGGTTGCCACAAAGAAGAGGGGGTCAACTTATTCTCCAAAGCACCTGAAGGCAGGACAAGAAGCAACGGATGGAAACTAAGCAAAGAAAGAAGCAACCTAGAACTAAGCAGAAATTTCCTCTACAGTTAGAACAATTAATCAGTGGAACAACCTGCCTCCAGAAGCTGTGAATGCTCCAATACTGGAAGTTTTTAAGGAGAGACTGGACAGCCATTTGTCTCAAATGGTATAGAGTTTCCTGCCTGAGCAGGGGGTTGGACTAGATGACCTCCATTATTATGTCACCCAGCTGGCTTTGTGCCTATGGCAGGACTAGAACTCTCTCTAGTCTGGTGCATTAACCACAATGCCAAACTGGGTCTCTATTTAAATAGCGTGCCGTGACCAGATAATATATATGCTTGTTTTTCAGAGGTTTGAATGGAGAAGTGCTATTTGAAGGGCCTTCCTTTTCTTGAGTTTTTTGGTTTTTAAACTAAATGTGGATATTTAAATAAGACTTAAACAGACTTTCCCAAACCTGGAGCTCAAATCCTTGGACAACATCAGGCTAAGGAAAGCTAAAATAGCAGACAACTTTTTAAAAATGGACTGAACCTGATGTCAAAATAATTAATGTATATATTTTGTTTTCTCTGACAATTAGATTTTATAGATTGTTTCAAAATACAGATACAATCATGAGGCAGAAGATAGATCTGTACCATTGCAAACAATGCATTCTCAAGAATTGTAATTATTGTCTAACTTTCAAGTCTGCATCTCTCATAGTATTTTTCATAGAGTTGCATATATTCAGCATCTGTGTCAGCACTGATTTTTCCTGAATTCCACAAATGATAACCTGGCTATCTGAAAGTGTTTTATGTATCTTGTTTTCACTTGTATACAAAATAAGCATTAAGAGTAGTAAATATATTAATAACCTCAGGTTAAATTTATAAGTAATTTTATAATTTTGTTTTTATTTTACAAAATAGCTGAGCAAGAGGATATTCAAAAAAGAACTTTCACAAGCTGGGTGAACTCACAGCTAGAAAAGGTAATGGGATGGTGGTGATGTTGATTTTTTTTAAAAAATATATGTATAGTATAATAATGTTTCAGTCCCTTTTATCTGATTAAACATTTGAATCTCAGTAGGAAAAAGTAAATGGAAACAGAAAGTATTTACAGCAAGTATCAAAACTTGGTGAAATGTCTGAATTGCTTGTGAATTGCTTGTAGGGTATACATATAGGGCATAGAACTGATAGTATCTTTTTTCCATGCGTGTAAAAAAACTGTCAAAGCTAACTATTAACTAAACCAACATTGTGGATTTATTGGCTCAGTTGGTCATCTTTTGCCACTTAAACAGCACTAGATTGAAGTATGACTCAGCACATTTTTGGGTAGCTGCCTTGGTGGCACCTCAGCTCAACAGATCCAAGAATGGGCAACCTGTTTTAGCCATTTGGAACAGTGAACGTTTTGCTTGCACTTTCACTAAATTACTGACAAGTCACAAAATGTCTAGTCACAAAATGTCCAATGATCAGGATGGTGATATTGCCCAAACATTCCTTGTGGTCTCCTAAGATGGTCCCTATTTCAGCAGTTTGCGGTAGCTTTGTCTTTTGAAGGGTAGGCAAAGGACAAGCCCCTACTAATTTTATTTTCTCAGAATGCCTGTTGACAAATTGATTTAGAAATCTGTAAATAAAGAGATGATGGTAAACACTGATGCTTTGTTTTTCAAGTTGGCAGATTCTTTACTATCATCAGGCCTTTTTTTCCCATAGAACGCTCAGAACGGAGTTCTGGCACCTTTTTTGGATGGAACCTTGTAGAGTAGGCAAGGCCGGTTGTATGACATGTGTGAGTTCCGGCACCTTTTTCTTTTACAAAAAAAGCACTGACTATCATTATTAGTGCTACTAATTATAAACATTTTTTAAAAAGTACTACAGTTTCATGGAATATGAAGCCTAGCAAGAAAGTGTTGCTTACCCTATAGTTGACAGTATGACAATAGCCCCATCTGCTAGCAGGTTTTTAGGATGATGCAGAGACTAACACACTGAGAACTGGTTGGTAAAGTATTTGTACAAGAGCCCCTTAGGTCCAAAATATGCATTCAGTTATGCATATTATTTTGTTGTAATGCATACTAAAAGCACTGTAGTATATATAACCAAATATAAATAATTATTCTGCAGCATCCGTCGCCTTCTCTTATCTTGGACTTGTATTCAGACATTGGGAAGGGACATGTGCTTTTGGATCTGCTGGAGGTCCTTTCTGGACAACAATTGGTAAGAGTATCATGGTTAACTCAATCAAAAGAATTCATAGAAAGACTGTGTACATAGGAGTAGTTCTCATGTTTCTCAACAGTCACTTAACCAAATAGCCCAAGTTTCTCAGCTGAGAAAAACATAGATGCATTTCTTAAATCTTTTGTTTACTATTTATTTATTTTATTTATATCCAGTCTCTCTTATTTTTACAAAAAACATAAGGCAGAGAACATATCCAACACACATTCCTCCTATTTTCCCCACAACAACTTCCCTGTGAGGTTGGGCTGAGAGAGAGTCACCTAAGGTCACCCAACTGGCTTTCATGGCTAAGGGAGGACTTGAACTCACATTTTCCTGCTTTCTAACCTCATGTCCTAACCACTAGACCAAAGTGGCTCCTACAAAGATATGCTTCTCCTCAACTAGTCTGAAATATCTGAATCACAAAAGCAAATTATGTAAAATGGATAAAGTTCACCAGTCCGTTAAACACAGTTTCTTGTTTGTAAGACTTTGTGTTAGTATTATTTTTCAAATTGCAAAGTATTTTGTGCCAAAAGGGTTTAGGATGATAACTGTCTCAGAACATATGTTTGTTTTTCTTCATGTTTCAATTTCCCTCTTCCCTCCTATATAACTCCTTGAAGAGGGTAAGTCCCTTGGGGCAATGAACTTTACTTTCAGTCTTTGTAAAGCATTACACATACTGCACATAGATATTTCTGCAATTTTTACAAGAACAGTAGTAGCAGCATATAAGGGGAAAGAATCAAAGTAGAAAATAACTTCAGAATCCAGCCATCTGCAAATATAATCTATTATTAGTACATCCTACCTACATGAATATACTACATGAATTTCCTTTTATAATTGTCAATTTGTCTTGTAAGATTGCAATCAGGAATATATATTTACAAATAGTGAAACATTGTCACTGTTTATATTGGTCAAACTGTTCTTTTTCTGTTTCTTTATATTTTATAGCCACGTGAAAAGGGATCGAACACTTTCCAATGCAGAAGCAACATTGAAAATGCCTTAACCTTCCTGAAGAATAGATCAGTTAGTATTCCAGCTTTGAAAGGAGCCCAGGTTTACTTAGTTGCTAGAGCATTAAATGAATTATTAAATGAATTGTTCAGTATTTATTTCCAGCAATTTCACTATAAAATTAGTTACAGATCTCAGCTATATAAGAACATTTTCCTACATGTGAAGGACATCCAGATTGATTGCTAGGTCTCTGTGATATTTGCATATTTTGTATTTTATTGTATCTGCTTTTTGCAACAAGCACACATGGTAGTCCTTTTTTGGTGCCTGAATCACAATTGAACAAGTTAGTTGTTACTTTTCAAGGAAGAGAAGCAAATATTTGTGCCCATCAATAGTTGGATTTGGGGCACTGTGTTCTCATCTTAAAACAAGTTTATTTTCTTTCTATACTATTGCAGTTTGTTCCACCACTAACAATGGATCAAGATTGTTGTTGTGAAAATCATACACTAAACATTGCAGATTTGTGACACAAGCCACTATTTCCTATGGCTGTCCTCCAAATGTCCTGGGATTGTAACTCAAAGGATTTTTCCTCTTTCAGTTGACTGAGAACTTTGGGAAATAATCTCAGCACATTTGGAGGCTCCCAGTTCATCAAAACAATAAATCCTCATTTTTTTCCAGCTCAAACTTATAAACATCCATGTTGCTGATATCATAGAAGGAAAACCATCCATCGTGCTTGGTCTCATATGGATCATCATATTGCATTTTCATGTAAGTACTAATCAACATAAAGAAAAAGATATTTCAAATTTTATTCCAATTAGTGGTTGTCCCACAATTTTAGTACAGTACTGACTTTGTCAGTTCTGCTTCTTCTACCATGGCTAAACCAAGAAACTATTTCAAACATGTAACTTGTAATGTAAAATTATGATAATTTTTCTTACTGTTTTATTATCTCTGCTTAAATTATGATCTTTTGACTACATTCAATCATTTCGGGAGGTTATTTATCATATTTTAACATGGCTAGTGCAAATTGAAGTTCAAATATTATGTTATTTATACTTGTTACTTGTTGAATGTTTTCCTCCATATGGTTGATAAGGAAAATATTGAATATTTAGTTACAGATTTTTTTCAACTCAAATTCATAGTGTTGAGATAGAATAGTTCCTAGCAGGATACTAAGCTCAATGTATTGGGTGATTATACTTATTTAATGTGATAGAGAACCCAAGTCCTGCGTGAAAAATGTGTGTTGTCAAAATTATGTCTAACTAGATTTTTTGGGTAGTCTTTTTTTTCTGCATGGTTTTTCTGGCTAGAGCAGATCATATCAAAACCAGCCATTTGAGTTAACCCTTTCTTTTAGGTACAGTCAGACATTTTCAAATGCGTCTTTTCTTTCTTTTTGATTTTCATGGATAGATTGAAGAATTAGCCAAGGCTCTTTCTTGTGGATACAGTTATTCATCTCTGGATAGTCCAAGCACTGTGGATTTATCACCAGCAACAAGCCCAACAGCTAGAACTAATGTCAAAGCAAAGGAACGGTGGAAGATATCAGCAAAGAAGGCTGTCCTGCTATGGGCTAAGGAACAGTGTGACAAGTATGTCAGAATAGGAAAATCAGTCTGATCCTATCAGTTATAAATCGGTTTCCGCCTTTATTTGCTTATTTTAAACTTTGAGCTGTAGTGTAAATGCAGATCTGAGAAGCAGCTACATCTATATCAGCATATTAGTCTTATGTATGGACCATCCAGTTTGTGTCAGAATTCACAAAAATTATATTCTTCAAAGATTTCTAAATGCATAATATAGTATTTAAAATGTACCTCAACAGGCATATTGAGATGCATTTTTCAGCTGCTCTTTCTTCATGGAAAGTTCATAGTATGAAATATAACAGTACCTGAGGGTATTTAACACTTAATAAAGCCATATTATAGGACTCGGTGCTAAATCTAAATTAAAAATGTAGAGGAAAAGAGTGATAGATGGAAATAAGGAATACCAAAAGAGGAAGAGAAAGAAGTGTTTCTTTGTGTTGCATATTATAAACTGATGTTGGCCTGACATTAGAAAGCTGCAATATAGCAGCTCTAGTTCAGAATTTGCAAGGAATAAATGTACTTTACTACAGATGACTTTAAAGAAAGATTATGGGAGGCTTTCCTGATTCCTTCCAGACATTTGGGTAGACAACTCCAATAAACTCTGCCCATTATAACTACCTGGAACTTATGGGAGTCAGAATCTAAAATATCTGCTATACATTAGTTGAGGAAGACTGGATTGAATAAATTCATTATGAGTGCATAATCTAAACATATTGATAGCATGCAGCTTGACTTTATAATGAATGCAGGGTGAGTTGACAGAGGTAATTACAGATTGGTGTTGTAGCATTGTAAATAAATCTTTTTTGAGAGGTAGGTGGCTGTCCTTCCAAACTCTTGCATAGTTGTAATCAAACTGATAATAGCTTTTGGGACTCTGTCCAGGAGATCAAAAGAGTTGGGTAAGTTATGCTGAAACAAATGGCAAGCTGATTTCTTACTTCCTTCTGTGCACAGCTGAAGCTCCTCCAATAAATGCAGCAAATGATATCTGTGTTCGATCAATGAGCCATATCACCTTTCTGCACCCAGGAAACATCACTTTTCATAAATACAACCTATTCTCTACCTGTGTGGAGCTTTCTTAGTTTTAAGTCTGTCTTCTGCTTTTGAGGGAAATTATGTACAGGGTAGGGAGAGCTCCTAAAACTATGAACATGTGGGATTGTTGGGCTAAGGAAGTGCAGCTAGTATTTGCTGAGTCTGTTTGTGATTCTCTTTCATGCAGACAGAAGACAGAACTGATTTCCCATTTTGCAAGGAGCTTTTACTCTTCTAACTAACAAATTTTATTTCATTTGCCTAGGATTAATATATGTAGCTAAACGAGAAACCTATCTGATACAAGTAGCATTCCTTCCTTGAACTGCATAGAAAGGAAATGTGCTTGAAGGAACAAATGGTGTAACATTTCTTTCATTATATATTGGAATTATATCAGTAATCGGTTTATTATGTCATAGAAAATAACTCTCCTTCCTCCAACTTTTAAGTTATAATTTCTCAGAGTTTTTATTGAAAATCAGGGCAAGCTATACATCGCCTCCCACATTTGCTATTTTCTTTCTTTAAAAACATCTATCCATACATTGGTTAATGGAGCCTCTTTGGTGTTTAAGCTAAGGGCAGAAGGTTTATAGCTAGTTTTAAAACCAGGATGAGGGAACAGACTGGTATACAAATTTTTATTTTCTTGTCCAGCATAATATTTCTCCCCCTCTTACTTTAATTTTGTGTGTCTTTTAAATGTTTTTGATCATAGGCATGGGTCTATCAATGTTGCAGATTTCAAATCCAGTTGGAGAAATGGATTGGCTTTCTTAGCCATCATTCATGCATTAAGGCCAGGCCTTGTTGATGTGGAGAAAGCAAAAAAGAGATCAAATAAGGAGAATCTGAGAGAGGCGTTTCAAATTGCAGAGAAGGAACTCAGTATACCCCGGCTACTTGAACCTGAAGGTAACTCATAGATTTTTACATGCACTTTAGCTTCAATCTGCTTGATGTTGAGTTTTGAGCATCTTTAAACCCAGAAGTGCTTACTTAATTGTGCTGATTTATTATACCAATTTTGGTCTTGCCTTGCCTTAATTTTATTAATATTAGTTTATTATTAATTATATTGTATTGGAACAGATAAAATGATAAGACTCTTAAAGAAAATCAACATTATGTATATTAAAAGTGACAATGACAGATATAACCAAATGTGCTTTGCAATTTTCTTTAATATCACTATCAAGTGTAACATTTCTATAATCCTTTTGATTGTTTTTAGCTTAAATATAAAATATATGCAGTTATTTTAGGTCAAACCACAGATCCATTTGCCCCAGGATGGTCTAATTCTGGAGTTCTAGCATAAGATATTTAAGTTGGCATGGGGTTAAGGAGACCTCTGCAGCCTCCTCAGGCATGAGAGTTTTTCACTGGGTTCCTCTGGATTGGATTTGGAGCTAGGTCTAATACTGTAAACATATTGTTTACAGACTTTCTCAGTGGATAATTTATCCCCCCCACCCCCAAGAACCTTATTCAGGCTGATAGCTGCATTTCCAAAAGTAGCAAGATGGGCCACACCTGTGACGTTTGGAAGCTTCTACTTGGAGATTCTGCCCTACTTTCACACTGGGAAAGGTTGCTGAGGAGTATTGGGTGGCAGAGATTTCACTCAAAGATGAGAAAGACTATAGCATTTCCTTCTTGCTAGGTCTCCAGAAGTATTTGTCCCATGATTTCCTTCTTGACCTGCTATTTAAAAGGAAGGGCTGATAGCATAATTTCCCACTAGGAAATACCAGGCTGAATCCCTGTAGTCTCTCAAACACTTTGAAGGAGCTGTCTTACATATGAATTACCAAAACTGTTTCCCAAGGAAATAAGACAGCAGGCAGGAGATAGAAGGACTGGGGAGTTAAAGACTCTCCATCACATTGACTCTGTCTCCTGCATCTGCACAAATTTGAGGAGGTAAAATAAAAAAAAATATTTTGCCTGTCATATAATAGTTTGCCCATAACTAACTGAGCCACTGCGGGAATAATCACAGTTAATGGATGTATTGTCAGATAACAATATTTGTTGTTGAACATGCTATATTGGTCTAATGTATACATATTGTTAAACTAGAATGAATGGTTCATAAATCATGCTGTTGAAATCCAGAAACAAATAATTTACATGTGGACCAGGCAATTTTGAAACCCAACACTTAACACAATTATGGGCAATGCAGATCTAATCAGTAATATACATAGTGGATTGTATTATTAGAAGTTTGTACTTTGGAATATATTCAAATCTCTTGGCATTCCACAGATGTTGATGTCAGCAGTCCAGATGAAAAATCCATCATGACTTATGTGGCTCAGTTTCTCCCGTATTTTAAAAGTTTACCTGTGGCTGAAGAAAGAATGCAGGTACAGTATGTGACACCAAAAGCTCTAGAACATGTTTTATACTTTTTTTTCATCCTGTTTTTGCAATTTTATCTATGAAAATCCATGCCGTGATAAATTTTATCGTTCAGAATTTGATTAGACCTGCAGCTGGTTCAGATAGAATATTCACTGATAATTAATGTCACTTACGATTATGATCTTGTTACATGTATAATGCTAAATCATTTCTTTAAAATAATGGCTTATTACAACATGTAATGTATGTTAATTTGATAATGCTTTGGTTCATACATTACACTAAATTAATACAAATAGTTCATATGATGGCTTAAGAGTCTGGGTGGCACAGTGGTTAGAATGCAGCATTGCAGGCAAACTCTGCCCACAGTCTGGAGTTTGATCCTGATGGGGCTTAAAGTTCATTCTGTCTTCCATTCTTCCAAGGTTGTAAAATGAAGGCCCAGATTGTTTGGGGCAATAAGTTGATTTTGCTTTGAAGCTCTATGGGCGGTATATGAGTCTAAGTGCTATTGCTATAGTGTAATATGTGAATACAGCCAGTTTGATATATTCTGAACACTGTATCACATACTAAACAGTGGTTTATTTTAGCCATGTTTATTGTTTGAGGCATAGGGGCCTCAATCACAGATAATAATAATAATAATAATAATAATAATAATAATAATAATAATAATAATAATAATAATAATAAGAAGAAGAAGAAGAAGAAGAAGAAGAAGTTGGAAGGGACCTTGGAGGTCATCTAGTCCAACTCCCTGCTAAGGCAGGAAACCCTATACCATTTCAGACAAATGGCTGTCCAGTCTCTTCTTAAAAACTTCCAGTGTTGGAGCATTCACCACTTCTGGAGGCAGGTTGTTCCACTGGTTAATTGTTCTAACTGTCAGGAAGTTTCTCCTTAGCTCTAGGTTGCTTCTCTCCTTGACTAGTTTCCATCTGTTGCTTCTTGTCCTGCTTTCAGGTGCTTTGGAGAATAGCTTGACTCCCTCTTCTTTGTGGCGGCCCCTGAGATATTGGAACACTGCTATCATGTCACCCCTCATCCTTCTCTTCATTAAACTAGACATACCCAATTCCAGCAACCGTTCCCTATATGTTTTAGCCTTCAGTCCCCCAATCATCTTTGTTGCTCTTCTCTGTACCCTTTCTAGAGTCTCGACATCTTTTTTACATCGTGGTGAGCAAAACTGGATGCAGTATTCCAGGTGTGGCCTTACCAAGGCTTTGTAAAGTGGTATTAGTACTTCACGTGATCTTGATTCTATCCCTCTGTTAATGCAGCCTAGCACTGTGTTGGCTTTTTTGGCAGCTGCAGCACACTATGCAGCACATTATGCTGAATTATGCTGTAAACACTCAATGTTTGGGGTCAAACAACTTGTTGAGCTAAAACTAAATAAGTCATATGAATTAGAAGCAAATATATTTCACTGTTGTTTTTCAAAACAGTCTATGAAGGACAAAATCTCTGGGAATAAGATTAACAAAACATTATTTTCTGTAACAATGCAAACAGGAATATCTGTGCAATACATACAGTTTTTTTGTTCTGCTTTCTAGGGAAAAATCAAAGAGACCCTGAGCTGGCTCAATGCAGAGGAATGTAAGTTAACAAAGTTGCTGACTGAGCTAGAGAATGCATCCTTCTACAAGAAGTGTGAAGTAAGTAACTTTGTAAATGCATCCTTTGGAGGATGCATTACTGTTTATTACAAGAAATATCAAATGGTAACAATTGAGCCCTTTTTGGTAACTTTTTATGAAATGAAGATTTTGGTTTTTGCTTTCTGTGCTCTTTTTAGACATGGTTGCATTTTATGACAGCAAACTGTTATTCAGACCACATACAGTGAGGACAATTAATCAGTGGAACAGCTTGCCTTCAGAAATCATGGGTGCTCCATCACTGGAGGTTTTTAAGAAGAGACTAGACATTTACTTGTCTGAAATGGTATAGGGCAGGGGTCCCCAACCCCCAGTCCGTGGACTGGTACTGGGCCGCAGCATGCCAGCAACTGGTCCACGCAAACAAGCGAAGCCCCATCCGTGGGATGCAGGCATCACCCAAAACCACGCACTTTCCGGTCCGCGGAAAAACCTCTCTCCACGGAACCGGTCCCTGGTGCCCAAAAGTTTGGGGACTTCTGGTATAGGGTCTCCTGCTTGAGCAGGGGGTTGGACTAGAAGACCTCCCAAGGGTCTTCAGCTCTATTCTGATTGAAAAGAAGGTATCAGCCTTAGCAAAGGGCTGGCTTTGCATGCTGCCATTCCTTCTCTACTTTTTATGCAGCTCGAAATAGGACTTAATCAAAATAAAATTTGACTAGTGACCCTATGTTTATGAATAGGAAGCACAAAATTATTATTTAAAAAGTTAATTTAAAGTGTTAATGACCTTAAGAGTATTATCCATAATTAATCTTTTTTTAAAAAAAAATAGGAGCTTTTCACAGTCATTCAAACTGAATACAACATATGAAGATAGGAAAATTTTCCCTTCTGTGCCAGTCTTATCTGAAGTGCAAAGCTATGAAAAGCAATCGGGCACAAACCGTAGTTATTGATGAACAGATTGTTTAGTATTAATGTATTAAGTCCCCTTTTAGAACCACTTAAGTTCATCATTGCCACAGTAAATCTACAAATATCTTAGCTACAACATCGCTAGTGTTATTAAAGAAGCCAATCATAATTGCATAAAAATATTAAAACAAAATAAGCCATGGTATAAAGAACTTATCTGTCGCTCAGGAAGTTGATGATAAAGATTCAGACTACCAAGAAGAATCAGACTGAAATTTTGTTACTTAGTTTTCTGTTTAATAATGGCCAAGCAGTATAGATAGACATGGCCTATGTTTCTGGAACGTGATTTATCAAATTACCTTAAAATCTAACACAAGTAGTCCTCGACTTACAATCATTTATTTAGTGACCATTCAGAGTTACAATGTCTCTGAAAAGAATGACTTAGGACCTTTTTTCACACTTACAACCATTGCAGAATCCCATGGTCATGTGTTCAACATTTGTATACTTGGCAACTGGCATGTATTTATGATGGTTGCAACCTTCTGGGAAAGTCAGATACATGTAAAAACTGTGTTACTAACTTAACAACTGCAGTGATTCACTTAACAGCTGTGGCAAGAAACGTAAAATGGAGCAAAACTCACTTAACAAATGTCTTGTGTAGCAACAGAAATTTTGGTCAAAGGATTGTCGTCACATTATCAAGGATTATCTGTAGTGGTATTAAAACAACTAGTGTGTGATTTTAAGCTTGGTTAGTTTTTGCTGTTATTTTAATCTATTTCATTTTGCATATAATTTTAGTGTGCAAATTATTTATTAAATGTATAAGCAGCCCAACTCCCAGATATAGAAGCTTTGTAAGTGATATAATTAGGTTAATTTCATTATGTGAATATTCTGTTGTTCACTTGAACATCTTTTATTCAGAGATAAACTATCCTTGTACCCAGTCCCATTTAAATACTATGTTCTAAGTCCCTAATTCTTTTAAGTAGCTAACACGGAATATATTGAGTGCACTTATGCTTTTAAATATCAATTTAAATCCTTAGGCAGTGCTATCATTTACAGAAGCATTTAATGAAGAAAAAAAGGCCTTCATTCCAATTCTGGAATCTAAAAGAAAAGGGTCAGAGCTGAATGAAGACTACTCGGAGATGAAGGAAGCATGGGATAACCTATTGTATCAGGTCATTAGGATATTTAAAGGAATTTGCATGTATTTTGTTGTTGTAAAAGATTTCTCGTTCATGCATTTTTTACACCTGGCTTTCGTGTGAACGCATTTCCTGCCACACAAATATGAAGCAAAGATGGGAGCAATATAATATTTGCCAGACTAAGAGGTAACATATCTGCTCAAACAGAACAATGGTTCCAATATGCTGGTACATTTTTGTGACATAAAGTATGAATAGTTGAAGGGGAAACTTCTTAACAGTGAGAACAATTAACCAGTGGAACAGCTTGCCTTTAGAAATTGTGGGTGCTTCATTACTGGTGGTTTTTAAGGAGAGACTGGACAGCCACTTGTATGAAATGTTATAAAGTCTCCTGCTTAAGCAGGGGTTGAATTACAAGACCTCCAAGGTCCCTTTCAGCTCTATTCTGATTAAGCAACATGCTGCTATATTTTTGTGATATAAAGTATGAATAGTTGAAGAATCAATATGAATGGCATTTCTCTGATCTATTTGTCTAGATGAATGAGTGGAAAGCAAAGCTGGACAATATGTTACCTCCACCTCTAGATGCCACTGAAGCATGGCTCAAAGAAACAGAGCAGCATCTGGCACACAATCTACCAGTTTCTCAAGATCATTTGAAAGCAACAGCTGCCCTTGAAGAAAAATTGAGAGCTGTTCAGGTTGGTTAAGGAAAGAAAAATATTTACTTTTTAAGCATTTATTGATTAAATGTATTTGCCTCTCGTCTCATGGGCAGTTTAAATAACAACAACAACAACAACAACAGCCACAGAAGAGAAGGCTCTTTTTCTAGACCCCATCAGCCAAAATTCCTTTTACTAATATGCATTAGTAAAATATATCATCCTCTTGTATATGTGCCTTGCTTAAAGCAAGCATCGAGGCATTTTAACAGTAGCACTGTTAGCACCGTAATACAATCAGCAGTGCCTTTTTCCTATTATTTGGGGAACTGTGAACAATACTGAGGAAAAAAGGACCACTAGCTTATATCTGGTTCACTATATAATAGAATAAGAATCTAAACAATAAGTAAATCCAATGTACATGAACTATTTTTGTAAGCTTCCTACATTCACCTCAAAGAGTGAGATGGGTGGTATATAAATATAATAAATAAATAAGACAAATCAGCTAAATGTGGTTAACTTCAAATGAATAAGCATGCATTTCTATTGCAGTTCACCTGCTAGTATATACAGTTTTAGGATGCATTGCATGACTTTGATAGATTTGGGGTTGCTTTTCAAATGATTGGTTGAACTCATATTTTGAGATAAGCCAAAACTCTTGACATTTCCCACATTCTTTATGTTGGATCAGAGATTGTAAAACATTTAAACAATGACTTCATTCAGCCTTGTATGCTATTGAGTGTAATATGTAAAGCAGGGGTGTCAAACTCGCAATGTCACATGACATGTCATGACGTATGGTGACTTTTTTGCCATTGCCAGCAATGGGGTGGGCGTGGTTTTGCCATGATGCATCTAGCCCATGGGCCGGCAGTTTGACACACCTGATGTAAAGGGTGACCAAATCTAGCACTGCTCTGAATATTATGTCTGTGGGTAAATGCAATCCCAGGCATACTCACCAGGCATACTCAGTGGCTTTGCTTGGTTTTGGGGCTTTTGGCAGCTGCCCAAGAATTACAGCAGCCAATAATATATCCTGGGGTGCACTATAATATAAAATAAAGTAAAAAAGCAATATAATATTCAGCTATGTAACCTCATATTGTTCAGTAACAATACGGTCAGCTCTATAAGTAAAGAAAGATGCAATATTTCAGGATCTGTCTTTATAACCATTCTATACACTATTCCATAATTACTTAATGATACTTTTCTTTGAAAAATTATTAGCCTATTGCTATCCCTTTTTAAAAAATGCTAGGAAAATAAATGCATATACAGTATAAATGATGCTTTAATTGTAAGACATTTATGAATAGTGCTTCTGCTTTTTAGAATTCGATGGAAAGTTTTCAACAGCATTTGGAAACCCTACAGTCCTTTGACAATAGAGATAATGCTGGTATGCTGCTAGTTCCAGCTCAGAAGCTGGAAGAAATGAGAAAAAGGTTTGTGATGTCAAATTCCTCCTTCAGTTGCTGCATTCAGCTAAAATATAATTGTATTCTCATCAAATTTAGTAGCCTAATTGCAGACTGATGGTGGGCATCTTTGCTGCTCTTATTGACACTCATACGCATTTCCCACAACCTGATATCTTCCAGATGTGATATATTTATTAGATTGGGGAATTTATTCAATCCCAGGATCTGATTTCCTTGTAGGCAAGTTGTGTGGTCTTATTCTCCCCATGATCAAGAAAGCATGTTTTCAAGCCCAGCTTGTGGTTTCTCTGAAAGCACTACCTGGACTACAGTGAGTGGATTGGTATAACATGCTTAACTTGTTTTGGGGGGTTTATATAACCTATTGTAATATAAACTAATTCAATAGTCTGAATTTTCACCGAACAAAGTTAAAACTAATTAACTAAGACTAAAACAAATTAAGCTCAGCAGGAATGTGGGCAAACATAGCTAATGGTGCTCTAAAGGATCTGATTAAGCACCTGTACTTTGTGCAAATCCAGCTAATAGAAAGCAAAATGTAGATGGACCCCACGCTTGAGTCAACACAGCTCTTCCTACATTCTTTGTTTCTGGAAATAATGCCAATTTCCTGATTTTTGTCATTCATATTTTTGTATCCAGTTTATAAATATATGAATCTATTTAATTCTGAACCAGACTGTTGATCCATCTGGTTCAATGTCCCTTATATTAATTGCCATGGGTCTTTTAAAGTCCTTCAAGACTTCATGTAGTTATTAAAGTCTTGGCTGGGTCCTGTAGGCCCTCCAGCATTTGTAGCACTTTCTTCTGCTCTTCAGCTTTATCTACTGTATTCTTTCATTCCTGCACTACCATGATCATATCACAACATTTCCTTTTAAAAAAATATTATTTTTTTATAATTACAAATCTTTAGTGCTTAGTAAACAATGTGTTGCCTGGGTCCACATATTTAACTTAATAATAATACAACTTCCATTCCTACTCTCTACTCCGTTTTTCTAGCCTTTGTAAAAAGTATCCCATGTTTGAAAGTATTCTATATCTTTTCCTTTCATTTTTAATGTGAGCTTGTCCATTTCCAACAGTCCAGAATTTTCTTAATTATGTCTTCTTTGGCTGATGTTTCTTCATTTTTCCAATACTGTGCAAATGTAATGCTCGCAGCTGTTAGTATATGTAATATTAAATATACACATTCTTTATCATAGTTTCCTGTGATTATACCTAAAAGAAATAGTTCCAGCTTAAAGTCTATATGTTTTCTTAACATTTTCTATAACCACATATGTATTTTTGATCAGAATCTTTTTGCTTTAGGGCATGTCCACCAAAGGTGGTAGTACATGCCTGGCTTTTGCCTACATTTCCAACAGTTGCTAGACGTGTTTTAAACATTTTTGCTAATCTTGCAGGTGATAAATGCCATCTATAAAACATTTTATATAAATTTTCTTTATAGGTAGCTGCCCTTGTTATTTTATAGTTTCTTTCCCACAAGTTTTGCCATTTTTCATTTCTTTTTAAAATATATATATTTTGTTGATTTTTTACAATAATGATCTTAGGTGCTTAGTAAACAGCATATTATCTGGGTTCGTATTTTTAAAAAAATCAATAATGATTAATTTCTATAATTCCATAATCAGTATGTTAATTAATAGTATGTTTCTTTGATCTTCCCTTCTCCCAATGGTATTTTCCTTTGTCAATATTAGATAAATATAATTATTAATATTTTTAATGCATACAAGGTTGGATATAAGCATTTTTTGTGTTTGTACAAATAACAATGACATCCATATATAACATATTTTCTAATTAACTTATGTTTCAATTGTATTTGTAAAAGTCATCTTGTTAAATCACTACATGTCCTGTTTTCAAAATTCTTATTTAAGCTTGATTTCCCCTCGGTATTCAAATCATTCTTCTTGGTCATAATGCTCTCAAAAATTTTGCCATTTTTCTAACTCTACCTTGTGCCCAAAGTTTTTTGCCCAACTTATCATTGTTTCTTTGACTTGTTCATCTTCCATCTTCAGGTTTAATAAAAATTTATAGTTTTTTAATCAATTTTTCATCTGATGACAATAGTATCTGGTCAAACACTATCTGGTCTTTATAAAAACCATAGTTTTGGCATCTTTCTCATATCTCATTTGCATTTTCAAATGTGGCCACCATGATAGCTCAATGCCCTGTTCTTTCATTTCTTGTTTAGTTTGTAGTTTCCCTTCAGTATTCAAAATGTCTCTATAAGTCACAAGTTTCTCATAATTAATTAAATTTGGGTGCACAAACACTTCCATTGTTGAGATCCATCCTGGTATTTTCATATAAATTTTCATTTTTATCTTTTCCCATGTTAAAAGCAAAGCATTTCTTACATAGTGATTTTGAAAGTATTTATGGATTTTGTTGTTTCCATCCAAGTTGTAAGTTGTGTCCTTCTAAGTATAGTACTCTTTTGAGATCACAGCATTTCCTGTTCCCAGTTCAGCCTAACACAGGGGTGTCAAACTCAATTTCATTGAGGGCCGCATCAGCATTGCGGTTGCCCTCAAGGGGCCAGGTGGGTATGGCCAGGGTGGGCATGGCCTACTGGGTGGGCGTGGCTAGAGTGTGTGTGGCCTACTGTGTGGGCATGGCCAGCTCTACATCGTTCACATCAAGGGTGCCTATGGGGGCCTGGGCAGGAGTGGGACAGATCTGAGGGTCTCTGGCAGAAGGAGGGTCTCTGGGCCAGGGCCAAGGCAGTGGGGGCAGTTCCCTCACTGTTTCCAGGATGGCTTCGTGGGCCACATGAAACTGGCCCCCGGGCCTTGTGTTTGACATGTCTGGCCTAACACATCTGTAAATTGGTTGGTAATAAAAACAGATCAACTTATTTAGCTGGTAAAAAGCTGTCCATTTTTCTAGATCACAGCATGTCTTGTGGAGTGCAGATCAGGCTCATTGGTTTTGTCTTACATTTTATAGACAAGATGTTGGGTTTATTTTCAGGTTCAGCAAAATTCAACTTGAACATTTCAGCATTATTGTGGAATATTACTGCTCATCCAGCTCAGCTGTCTTCAATGAACTGACATCTAAATTGAACATCTGGCATATCAAGTTTGGAACCAAGGAGTCTGTGGAGTTATTGCTATTAGATTGGCATGTAAGCATTATAGTTGCTTCTTGGATAGTTGTGCAGAAGAGACTAAAGAGTCAAATCAAAGGCACCCATACATATTTTGTGCATACTATTTATTCATTTTAATTTTTTTTAATCCCACCTTTATTATTTTTATAATTAACTTAAGGCAGTGAACATAAATAATACTTCTTCCACCTCCTATTTTCCCCATAACAACAACCCTTTGAGGTGGGTTGGGCTGAGAGAAAGAGTGACTGGCCCAAAGTCACCCAGTTGGCTTTCATGCATAAGGCAGGACTAGAACTCACAGTCCCCTGGTTTCTAGGCCAGCACTTTAACCAGCAAGTAATTTTCATCCAAATATGCATTATGGATTTAGCATGTTATAAGTGCCATATTTTAGCTGCAGTTGTAAATAAGTAATATATATATTGTCAAGGCTTTTTATAGCTATGACAAACTCCTTCTCAGCAACGCATCCCCCAGCAGACCCAAGAAGTTCAGATAAGTACATCCATTGCAGAGTATTACAAACCCATATGAACAAAGCAGTTCAGCATCTAGCAGTGTACAGGAATCCTGCCCTATATGTGTATGAACTGGTCTAAGCTTTAAATACTGGGCTCCTTCCTCCTCCCTTTTCAAGTCAACAGCTTTTGAACTGCTTGCTTTTTGTCCTTGAACACAGGTGTCAAACTCAATCGCGTCACGTGACGTATCGTGATGTATCACGATGTTTTTTTGCCTTTGTGGAGCCGGGGTGGGCGTGGCCTACGCATGATACATCTGGCCCGCGGGCCACCAGTTTGACACCCCTGTCCTTGAAGGTTTCAACTATCTCCCATATAAAAATTGCTTTTTCGCATCAGAAATTCCCATCATATCAGTCTTAATTCTTCTTATATGAATGTCCAGCAGATGTCAGTGTAAATCTACAAACATTTAATAAGAGGCCTGAGAAAAAACCATGATTTGTTTCTCCGAGAAGGAAGGAAGACTTGCCAAATGTTGTAAGGTCTGAACCTTGACAGTGTTGTTGGTGGTTTAAGAGGCAGACAAGACTATTCACTCTTGAACTGCTTGTACAAAGTCCTGTTGTTTTTAAAAGCTGTTTGTTAAATTTCAGTTGAGATCATCTGTTCCAGGACTGTCAGATATTTCAAAGTTAATGCATGGTACAAACTGTGCTGGATGAGGGTTTTTGTTTTTTGTTTCTTTCATTGTGTTATTCTCATGGACATTTTAATTATTAAAATTCTTTCTTACCCTCCTCCACCTCCGCAGTTTCCTTGGTTTTATCCCTTACTTTGTCTCTGTTTCATCTGATCCACATAAAATCAGAGAATCTGTAAATCTCAAATTGAATTACTTCTAGTTCTCTACAGTGGCAAACATCTCTTAAACAAATGTGTTATTTTATTTTGGGGCAGAATTTTGTTGAAGAAAAAGGTTTTCTTAGTCAACTAGACACTGCATTGCAAGTATGTGAAGCACAGAAGAACAAAATGATACAGGCTCCTAATTTGGGTAAGAATTCATAAACATCACAGTGGCTTGTATCATTCCCTTGATTTTCAGTGCTCGGTCTGTGAGGATTATTGTTACAGAGCCAGAATCGCACAACCTATGAATTACAACAATGCATTTAAAGAACCTTAAGATTTAAGGGCATATAAAAAATGGGAGAGGGGGAACTGTCAGAGGACATATTTTCCTTCTTGAAAACAGCCTTAAGAGAATGACGTGTGTTCATTGGGTATTGAATAGAGAATATTGGCTAGAGACAGAGCAAAGAAAGTGTAAGGAACTAACTAGTTCTCAACGGCACTACATCCACATGGAGAGAAGTAAACAGTGGGATACCACAAGGTTCTGTCTTAGGCCCAGTACTCTTCAATATCTTCATCAAGACTTAGATGAGGGAATTGAAGAGGAACTCAACAGATTTGCAGATAACACCAAACTGACAGGAGTAGCCAACACCCCAGAAGACAAACTCAGGATCCAAAAAGATCTTGAGAAACTTCAACAATGGGCCCTATCCAACAAAATGAGTTTCAATGTGGAGAAAAGCAAAGTTTTACATTTAAGCAGGAAAAATCAAAGGTATAAGTACAAATTAGGCAAGATCTGGCTCAAAAACAGTAACTGTGAGAAGGACCTTGGAGTCTTAGTGGACATCACTTGACTGAACCAGCAGTGTGCAGCAGCAACCAAAAAAGCTAATACAATCCTGGGTTGTATAAAACAGAGGCATAGAATCCAGATCACACAAAGTATTAGTACCGCTTTATAAAACCCTAGTAAGACCACATCTGCAATACTGCAGCCAATGTTGGTCACCATATCACAGAAAATATGTTGAGAGTTTGGAAAAAAAATTCAGAGAAGAGCAACTAAGATGATCAAAAGCCTGGAGACTAAAACATACGAAGAACAGCTGCAGGACTTGGGTTTGCCTAGTCTAAAGAAAAGAAGAAATAGGGGAGACATGATAACAGTATTCCAGTATCTGAGGGGCTGCCACAAGGCAGAGGGGGCCAGGTTGTTCACCAAAGCACCAGAGGGCAGGACAAGAAACAATGATTGGAAACTGATCAAAGAGAGAAGCAACCTGGAATTAAGGAGAAACCTCCTGACAGTGAGGACAATTAACCAGTGGAATAGCTAGCCCCCAGAAATCATGGACCCTTCATCACTGGAGATTTTTAAAAAGAGGCCAGACAGACACTTGTCTGAGATGGTATAGGTTCTCCTGCTTGAGCAATGGACTGGACTAGAAGACCTCAAAGGTCCCTTCCAGCTCTATTTTATTCTATATTCTAATGGAATGGCTAGAATCTTGAACATTCAAGGACATGCATTTGTTACACTGTCATGAGATCTTTGGCCTTGTCCTCACTAAGATAAAATACAAATTTATCTTTTGAAAAAGATTACCCCCCCCTCTTCTCCCAAGTGTTCTTGTTTTCAGTATAAAGTGATTTTTTTTTGTTGTAGCAGTAATAAGCATTTAATGAAAGCAATTTGTGGAGCCCCAAAATATATTCAGTATTTTCCTGAGAACAAGGGAATGTACAACTTGCCTTGGAAGTGGGGAGAATTCCTAAATTCTTAAGGAAGGATTTTCAGGAAAAATTACTAAATAACCCTACATGGTTTTGTTTGGTGTAAGATAGGGAAGAAACACTGACAAGTTTCCTGAATGCATGTTTCTTGACTTTGCTTACCTATGACTGGTACCCTATGAGCCACTAAGCTATATTAATTAGATTTGAATCATCTATAAGGTAGCTATTTGGGACAGAACAAACATTATATTGTGTACCTATTATTCCCCTGTTAGTAGATATGTAAGTGCTTTCCATCTTATGGGAGCCTACAAAAGAATGGTTTTGAATGGCAAGATGAAGTGAGACAATTTCATTAAATATAGGCTGAAGGCTTGATCCTTATGGCAAATTTACTTAACTACAGTTTATGCATATATATAATGCAAGGATTGAGTTATAATTGTATGTTAAATATAGGTTGAGGCTCATCCCAGTGACATATTTATGTACCTTGTGCAAGTTGTTCTCTTTCAATCTTGATTTCTGATCTGTAAAATCTGCTTACAGCTTCTAGTTGTATAAAATGAACCAGGAAGGTCTTTGTATACAACTGTAGAAATGGTTAATGATGTTATTATTTTAAAACATTTTAGAAATTGATCCTGAAGAAACAGTCAAATTGTTTAAGATGACAGAAGTTCAGATTTCCAAGTGCAGAGAGTACATTAACAATGTGAACGATACTTTAAAAAAAGTTTTATCATCTTGGGCCATTTATATGGAGAACATCCAGTTGCTAAAATCCTGGCTGGAAGAGACTCGAAAAGACCATCTTAAGAAGGTATGTTTATTTTTTTCCACAGTTATTGAAATTGTTTTGTAAATTATGGATGTACCATAAAAATCATATGAATTTTAACATGGTCCTTTAGATATCCCCAGAAACTTTGGCAGCTTGGAATTCACGGCATGGCTGCTTGAACGAATCTGGAAACTTTTTGATTGAATCCAGCAATGCAGAAGTGGGATCAGCTGTTTCCGGAGAACTGAAAAAATTGAACAGAAAATGGGCTAAGCTTATAAAGAAGACAAAGTTTGTGAGTGGACATAAATACTTTACTTTCCTAATTTGATCAAATCATATTTTAAGGTACTGTGAGATGTTATAATATTAACACCTCGCTGTACTGTGAGGTTAGAGGCTAGAGAAAGAATAAAAAGTTTCATATCATCACTTTGGGTTTAAGCTCAATGCCAATAGTTCAGTATTAAATTTACATAGCAATAGCAATAGCACTTTGACTTATATACCGTTCCACAGTGCTTTATAGCCCTCTCTAAGCAGTTTACAGAGTCAGCGTATTGCCCCCAACAATCTGGGTCTTTATTTTACTAACCTCGGAAAGATGAATGGCTGAGTCAACCATGAGCTGGTCAGAATGGAACTCTTGGCAGTGAGCAGTGAGTTAGCCTGAAATACTATATTCTAACTACTGCTCCACCACGGCTCCATATTCTATATTTACATATAAAATCTGCAGACTCATCCCTGGTTTTTTGAAAAAAATTCAAATGAAGTGATAACTAGCCTCCCCCAGATAGATGCTTATGAGATGTGTCAAATTTTAATCCTGTCATTCATAGTCAATTACATTTAATTTTAATATTATGTAAAATTAAAGTGAATATTATTATTCCTTCTGTATTTAATTATTTCTTCCTTTCTATCAAGTTAAAATTAGAATTCAGTGGCTGTAGGGACTAATCTCAAGGTTTTCTTAGACTGCAGTTATCATTTTTACAGAAATGGAATTTGCACTTGCATTTGACCTATCAATTTAAGCCTTCAAAAGTCATTGATGGTTTTGCAATAAATTAGTAACACAAGAGATTTATTGTGGCATAGCCTTAATGGACCTACTTTCTTGTATGCATGAAATATTCTTAATTAGTAGATTTCTTTTTTAAGAAAGCATGGTGAAAAGACCTTGATATATGCTGATATTGCCACATTTTTAAGACTCCAACTATATATACAAGAACATTAACCAGTCATAATAGTTGTTACTTTATTGTGCTAATTGATAAAATCAATTAAAAGTATCATGTTTTTAGATTCTTGGATGACTCTCATTAATACAAACACATACATAGAATAAAGCCACCAAAGTCCAATTAACAGACTTGAGGAATTTAACAAATGTTGTTTCATGTTTAAAGGAAATGAAATTTTTGAGGATGCAAGAGGAAGAAATGATGTTAGTAACAGATAACAGTGGAAATGTTGAGACTTCTAGGAAATTCAATCCAGACGTGTTTAATAATCCAGTACAACCCTCAAAGGAGCTTCCTAAAAAGTGCTTTGAAAAGGCAGAGGTAAAAATCTGCTACTTTATACGTATATAAACTGGAATTTTAGTACTTGCCTTATTTGCTGCACTCTTGCCATTCATTATGGATGATGTAGTTTTTGTGCATTTTCAAGGAATTATGGAGGGAGCGGAAAAATCCCACCCATAATCCTGCTTCCAGATCTGCAGATGTACTGGGCGGTTACTAATGCTCTTATGGTTATAAGTCATGATAATTATGCTGTTTTCAAATTACTAATAGCTGGGGAACAATAGTAAAAATAAGTTTATGATGATGATGATTCGTCGCACAATCAGGCAGATATTAAGATTGGGTTTGGCATTTTTGTCTACTTATCGAATCCTTTCCAAGAACCTGGGATAGGCAAATCTGGATGTTTGACAGTGTTATAGATATCATCGCAGGAGGTAAGCTGTTCCGAGTTCCTTTTGCAATTAACTGATGGCAAATTTGTCAATGTTGATGGTGTTTAAGTATGCTCCAGTTGTTTTGGGATTGCACCCAAGGCCCCTTTTACTATTGGTACCACCTTTGCTTGTTTGCGATCTTCTTGCAACAGTGATCCACTGTTTTTTCAGTTTCTTTGCATAGGTGGCATTTATTGTCTGTTGCTCTTTTCTCAATTCTGGCTTTGTTATATCTAAGAAGAATAAAGGTAAAGGTTCCCCCGCACATGCATGCTAGTCGTTTCCAACTCTAGGGGCCGGTGCTCATCTCCGTTTCAAAGCCGAAGAGCCAGCGCTTGTCCGAGGACATCTCCGTGGTCATGTGGCTGGCATGACTAGACGCCAAAGGTGCACGGAATGCTGTTACCTTCCCACCATAGTGGTCCCTATTTTTCTACTTGCATTTTTACGTGCTTTCGAACTGCTAGGTTGGCAGAAGCTAGGACGAGTAACAGGTGCTCACTCTGTTACACGGCACTCGGGATTTGACCCGCCAAACTGCCGACCTTCTGATCGACAAGCTCAGCGTCCTAACCCACTGAGCCACCGCATCCCTAAGAAGTATAATGTGGTTCATATTGACCAACGCTTGACTTAAGTTCAGGTGCATTTATGGAGAGGGCCTGTCAAAACATTAAGCTGCCAGGCATGGCCAAATGATTGAAGCTTCTTCCTATTCTTTGTGTGTCACCCATATAAAAGGGAGCAAGGCTTCAATCTCATGGTTGCAGTTGCTATCTTGACTTTTAAACCTTCTCTGCAGAAGTTTCTGCTGAACTTTCTAGGCTCTTGTTGGATTAAACCCAAGAACAACAGTGGAGCAATCCTGAGTTCAGTTCTTTATTTGCTTACATACAATAGATTAGAGCAGAGGTCCCCAAACCTTTGGGCACCAGGGACCAGTTTCATGGAGAAAGGTTTTTCCATGGACCGGAGAGTGTGTGGTTTTGTGTGCTGCCTGCATCCCACGGATGGGGCTTTGCTTGTTTGTGTGGACCGGCTGCTGGCATGCTGCAGCCTGGTACCAGTCCACGGACGAGTGTTTGGGGACCCCTGGATTATATTTCCTGCGCTGTTGCTTACTCTTTGGCTTGGTCAGCTTGGTTCAAGCCTGCTTTGGAGAGGTCTAAAAGTCAGTTATCCAGAACAAAGGCTTGCATAGACTTCTAACTGTATCTTATTGGAAAATGGAGCTTTCTTCTTAGGCTAAGCCCAAGAACAACATGGAACAATCCAGCTAGAGTTCAGGACTTTATTTGCTTATATGTAGTAGATGGAGAGGACAGGAAAGCCTGGAGGAACGTTGTCCATAGGGTCGCGATGGGTCGGACACGACTTCGCAACTAACAACAACAAAGTAGATGGAATCTTGCCAAACTAAATCCTTACTTCTCTTTCCCTAACAGATATTCCCTGGGAGATTTTAGGGAATGGCTATCCAAACTTACTTGCTTCCAATCCAGGCCTGGGTTGGGCTGCCTCTTGTCTGTCCCCTCCTCCCACCTTCAGGAATATGTGCCCTCCTGCCAGGAAACTGTTGCCTCACTGTAGTCCATCACCCCAGCTACCCTTCCATAGACACCTTCTCCCACAGCTCTTTCCAACATCTGCATACAGTGCATTCTTTCTTTCTTTCTTTCTTTCTTTCTTTCTTTCTTTCTTTCTTTCTTTCTTTCTTTCTTTCTTTCTTTCTTTCTTTCTTTCTTTCTTTCTTTCTTTCTTTCTTTCTTTCTTTCTTTCTTTCTTTCTTTCTTTCTTTCTTTCTTTCTTTCTTTCTTCTAAATCAACTGTAAAGTCCATTATTTCATATTCTGCATTCTGGTGAGAAAGATGAGGTCTTGACCTTATTCTGAGAGATCTCCTTTTAAGTATTTGAAGGGTGTCATTATATTCTCCCTCAGTTATCTTTTTTAATGGATAAGCATACCCAGTTCCTTCAATCCCTCTTCATAAGAGTTTCTATTCTCCTATCATCTTCATTGCCCATAGTTGAACATTTTTCAATTTTCTCTGAATCCTTCCTAAAGTGCAGTGGCTAGAACTTGACATAGTACTTGATGTGGAGCTATGATCAAGGCAGACTATAATGGGATTATTTTACCATTTAGAAATGGCACTTCTGTTTATGAAACTTATCTTTTTTCAGCCACATCTCATCCTATGTTATCCATGTCTTATATTTATCTTTTCCACTTTCTAGTTTTTAAGAGGATCAGATCCACAAAGGAATTTTTTTTAATGCAGTCCTGTAAGAGAATGAATTACAAAAATGTACATAATCCTGAAATATATACATCTTCCCATGCTTGTCTGTATTTTGATCATGGTCATTGGGATTATTCCAGTTCCAGGAAAATATTCTTAGTATGCAATTAATATAAGTTTACAGAAAGTTTAAACAGTAGGTTTTCCATCTTCCATCTAAAGTCTCTAACAATTGAGTCAAAGGAAAAGATGGGTCACAGGCCTTTTGATGACAGTGGATACATGATGAGACTACATGACTCTTTTTCCTATGATTTTTCTTCCTAGATTGTTCCTGTTAGCCTTCAGACAGATCCATGTACACCAGATGAGTTCTCAGAAGATGAGGTCAAGCTAAACTTTGAAAAAGCTCACAAGGAACTCGAAACAATCCTTCTAAAAGCTATGCATCTTCTAGGCCAAAAGACAATTTCTGAAGAACCACATTCAAAATATGAAGTGAGTTAATCCATGATATCACTGCAGTATTCTAAAGGGCAAAATACTTTAGCTGTCATAAATGAAAAACAAAAGTGGGTACTATGCGAGCTTTAAAAATGCATGTTAAGGATGTCTCCAGGCAGAAGTTAAAAAAAAGTATGTTCTACCAGTGTTCCTTTTATGATACCTTGAGGTCTGTCATTATTTTTAGAGGCTTAATGAATTCTTTATATCTTGTAAATGCTTAAGGCAGTCATTTTACCTGTTAAAGCCAACTCCCGAAACAAGCCCGGCCCTCTATACTTTTGGAATGAGATCCTCAAAATATTATGCAAAATGTGGTGCAGTCTTTGAATTGATGGAAATTGTATATCCCAGATATAAATAATCTGCACTGTGAAGAACAACAAAGTGATGTCTCCAAACCAAGTCTGAAAGCACATGTTTCAGTTAACATGTTTTATGTATAAGCTTGTGAGCTGCAATTCCTGCATTGGTTGGAAAAGATATTACCAGACCCCTGATTTTTTACTGCCATAGATTAACCACCTGTTAACAGAAACAGCAACCTTATGTTCATTAACAGTTACAATTTAGAAACTATAGTTAATATTGGCATAAAGTCTTTTCGTTACCTGTAAATATTAAGTTGCCTAAATCATCATAGTGTTAGGGTTCATACTGTATAGATACCAGTGTACCCAAATAATATAATGTATTACTTGCATCTTAGAGTTCAGTAAAATAATATTTTTCTTTTTTTAAGAAAGGAACGGCAGTGCCTTTTTTCCTTCTGCTTTTGATTGTAAACTAATTGAAATATGATGGCATGTCCTCAAGGGATGCAGCTTCTTGGTAGAAAGCTGCATCTAATATTGTTAAACAAACAAATACACTTGAGAGTTTAACTCGGGAATCCAGTAGGCCACACCTGCTGGTTTTATCTAGTAAGGGTTATGCGGCTGAGATCAGAACAGGGTAGAGTGGAGATACTTGTAATTTCCCTATTCAGTGCCCTAGAGTTATATCAAAGATCTAATGGGAAGGGATAGTAACAGGTCTTCAAACTAATAAGACCAGAGAGCCTAGGAAAGATACACAGACTAGTCTGTGATGTTATCTGCCTGTTAGGGCTACAGAAGCTATTCAGTGCATTATGTCCTAGGGGCTGACTTAGTGTTTCTCGACCTTGGCAACTTTAAAATGTGTGGACTTCAACTCCCAGAATTCTCCAAGCCAGCATGAAAATACTGAACGCACATCAGATGAGCTGTTCTTGTTCTGATAGTGGCTTAAAACAAGTTATTTCAAAGGCTGTCACTCTATGTCCAGCAAACCTTGTTTTAATCTGTAATTCTACTGGAATCGGAAGAACACTTGTATCACCTAGGCATGAATCTACTTTGGGGTGGGGGTGGGGGTGGCTGTTTTGATTACCATTCCGTAATTTTATGTCATTTTCTTCCAGGAGGCTTTTAGCATCTTGGATACTAACATTCTTAGCAAGTTTTTGAAAGCCGTGGAACAACTGAAAAGCATTTTATCGGCTCATGAAAAGGCACTGGTGGAGGAAAGGAGCAAAGATGTTTGTGATAGATGGGAGGTGAGAAAATGTGCTTGGAAATACATATTTTAATCAAGAAGAAGCCACTTGAGTATTTAATATTTACATGAAATGTTTGCAGGGTTTTTTTCTGCAGTATGAGTAATATAATGGTGAGAATTATTAGCTTCATCCAAAGAAACCTAGGCTGAAGATATGTCTCAATACATTAGTTCCACTAAGTATTGACGGACAAGTTACTTTTAGGTGGTTACCAGAACTTTCTCTATATCTACAGCAACTGTATAGAGCAGCAGTCCCCAACTGTTGCGGCTTGGCAGCCCAGCTGGGGTAGGGAGAGAGAGATAAACTAGGCCACATGACTGGTGGGCTGGTGCACATGTGTGCACGTAGTCCAACTCACATGAGTGGTGGGCTGGCGCACACACACAGCTTGACTTGCATGAGCGGCGGATTGGCACACATACAAGCAAGTGCCCGTTGGCCTGCTGCTCGCACAAGTTGAGCTGCACGTGCGCCGACCAGCCACTTACACAGCTCAGTTCCAAATAGGCCACAGCCTATTCATGTTTTAACTTGCTTCCCTTTTTAATAAAATTGTCAAATATTTAGACTTGACGTATTTACAGTATATAAATATTAGATTACTTGAAGAAATAAAACACAGGATGATATTTTGCTATTGTTCTCTGTGTGTTTTATTTGTTCATTTGTTTTTCATCATGGATTTCATTGTTAATCACTATAGACATTTTTAATGATGGGAAGTGCCTAAATATGCCAAGCAAATTTGTAGAGGAAGATTTTGTGAACCTTTCTATATTCTCTCTCTCTCTCTTATCCACATTTCCTTTGGGTGAAATTTAATCTTTTAATTACAACTTAATTCTTCTGTGTTTATTTTGCTGTTAATTGCCTTAAATGCTGTGTTAGCTGGAAACTCAGGAAGATTGCAATGAATAGACACATAGCTTGCAGGGTTCTGAAACTAACATGTTATTCTGATCTTAGAACAAGATTTGGATGTAAAATACTTCCCTTGCCACTTAAAAAGAATATTCAGATTTGGCCATCTCTTT
This sequence comes from Vipera berus, assembly GCF_964194415.1. Taxonomy (NCBI): domain Eukaryota; kingdom Metazoa; phylum Chordata; class Lepidosauria; order Squamata; family Viperidae; genus Vipera; species Vipera berus. The sequence continues at coordinate 29,962,871 of NC_138202.1, forward strand.
TGCAGGCTGCTCGCTGTGAAATCATGTCCTATATTCACCTGAAATTGAAAATCGAAAGAGAGAAGTTCAATAAGACTTTTTCAAATCTCAATAAGCAGATAAATAAAGAGAAGAAACTGCTCAATGCGGGGAAAACAAAAGGACTTATTGAGGAGCATGAGGTACCATGTAAAATTGGCATTGTCTTTTGTTTCTCAGACATTTTTTATTTTACAAGATACCATATAATGGGCCAGAATTACAGTTGTGATTTTCTGGTATTTCAATGCCACGAGAGATTTCCTTTGACTCTGTTTCCTGACATCATTGTCACTGGGAGAGGCCAAAAACTAAGCTGGAATTGTCTGCCTGCTCAACTGGGAAACAATGTAAAACTGAATGATGCATTAGTATAATGCATACCGGCATCCCGGGATATTCAGAATATTCCACCTCTTTTCATGGGGGGTGAGCTTTTACCCCCCGTAGATAGGGCTCGCAACTTGGGAGTCCTCCTGGACTCGCGGCTTACTCTGGAAGATCGTATAGTAGCTGTGACTAGGGGGGCTTTCGCCCAGGTTCGCCTGGTGCGCCAGTTGCGGCCCTATCTGGACCGGGATGCCCTGTGTACGGTCACTCATGAGCTCGTGACCTCTCGTCTGGACTACTGCAATGCTCTCTACATGGGGCTTCCCTTGAAGACCACTCGGAGGCTCCAGCTGGTACAGAATGCAGCCGCGAGAGTTGTCTTGGGAGTCTCCCGGTACTCCCATGTTACACCTTTGCTCCGCAAGCTGCATTGGTTACCAGTTGTCTTCCGGGTGAGATTCAAGGTTCTGGTAATGGTTTTTAAGGCCCTACATGGCATGGGTCCAGAGTACCTTGGGGATCACCTGCTGCCGGCGTCAACTTCCCTCCACCCCGTGCGTTCCCACAGAGAGGGCCTCCTCAGGGTGCCACCGGTCAGAGAATGTCGGCTGGTGGCCCCCAGGGGGAGGGCCTTCTCTGTGGGCGCTCCGGCTTTATGGAATCAGCTGCTGGTTGAGCTCCGGATGGCACCTGACCTTCGCTCCTTCTGACGCGGTCTGAAGACCTATCTATTTGAACAAGCCGGCCTGGCCTGATGGGGGATGTGTTGGGGTTTTTAAGGGGGATTTTTTATATCACTATTGATTGTTTTAGCTCGGGCTCGTATTTAATTCTTTTTTAATCTTTGTATTCTGTATTTTTTATATGTGCCCTGTTCACCGCCCTGAGTCCTTCGGGAGAAGGGCGGTATACAAATATAATAAATTAAATAAATAAATAAATAAATAAATAATGATATAATGATGTATTTAGTAAGTTGGTTAGCTGCATATCCCAAAGTGAAATAATTATAACCTACTAGTTCAGTAGAATCTATATACCTGAGATGAAAATGTGCATATTCTGCCTGTCTACAGTAAGTAGACAGGATAATTTTTTTTATCCATGGTGGTACCTGTGAACTAAATTACAGGTGAAGAATAACTGGGTAGGTATTCTGATCCTTTTAGTTTTTTCTCTGCTATTTGGCTGTCCAGTGTTTTGGATTTTCTTTCTAAAAGGTGTATGTCCCTGTTTGAAGCATGGCAGACAGAATTTAAATTTGCCCCTTTGCATATTCCAAGGCACCTTTGGATATTGAATTTGATGCACCTTATGGACTAGTCATCTAATGGAGCAAAGAGCTCAACTACACATCAACAAGGACAATTGAATGTGTTAACAGATCAACCCTTTGGCTTCTGAATTTCAGCAGACATACCTCATCCATAGTGTAGCCATAGCCATGGTGCTTCAAGAATAGGATTGGTTAAGTTAGGTTTAAATATGTTTGTGGGATTGTCATTAAGAGTTTTATAGGAAGAATGCAGGTAATTTCAATTGTCAGTTAACAAGGACTTGGAGTACTCAAGATCTGTATCTGCATTTCTGTATCCATTTAGGCCTTCTTTTCTCAGCAAGGTAGCCTGGGTGAGCTTAACACTTGCTTACAAGCTTTGAAAACAATGAATGATAAAATAACCAAAGTGGAAAAGGAGTCCAAAATTAAGTTGCCAATTGCAGAATATGAGCAAAAGAAAAAAGAACTTCAAAAATGTGCAGCAACTATTTACAATGAGTTGGTATCTAGGACTGGCGATGACCATTCATCTGAGAAAGAGTGGGTATTTTCAATCATTAGTGTAGAACTGTGGCATGGGGGCACTTATAGTTGGTTTAGCATAAAAATGCTTTTGTGGGAGATTCTTAACTATTACACACCTTTGACAGTCAGTCCCTCATTTCATGGCTGGAGTAATGGATTTCATTATGCTGTAAATTAAAACCAGACATTTTACAAAATGTTAGTGTGGTAAGCTATTTTGGAGGAAGGAGCTTATAAGTCACCGTTATGTGTAAATTGGTCCTGAAATTAAAATACTTTTTCCAAAAGGGGGACATGGAATGGAATGGAATGGAATAGAATAGAATAGAATAGAATAGAATAGAATAGAATAGAATAGAATAGAATAGAATAGAATAGAATAGAATAGAATAGAATAATAACTTTATTGTCACTTTGAATGTACACTGAGGGCAGCCACTGAGGCTCTTGACCGAGTTGTACCCTTGCGGCCCCTGACCTGGTGCAGATCCCGTCGAGCTCCATGGTTTTCCGCGGAGCTCCGGGAGATGAAGCGTCGGAGACGGGGCCTAGAGAGCGGTTGGAGATCCAGCCGATCCGAATCCGACCGATTGCGACTAAGAGCCTATATTAGGTCTTATCTCGCTGCGACAAGGGAGGCGAGGTCTAACCACTTCGCCACCCTTATCGCGTCCGTAGATAATCGCCCGGCCGCCCTGTTTAGGGTGACTCGCTCCCTCCTGAATCAGGAGGTGAGTGAGGAACCCTTGCAGGGTCGTGCCAAGGAGTTTAACCAGCATCTGTCGGACAAAATCGCTCGGATTCGGACCGGTCTGGACTCTGAGTGGGCAGAGTCTGACGATCAGGACACGGGCGGTCTTGTCGATATTACCTGGGAGGAGTTTGATTCTGTGACTCCGGAGGAAGTGGACAGGATTATGGGGAGGCTGAGCTCCACCATATGTTTATTGGACCCGTGCCCTTCCTGGCTGGTTTATGCAGCCCGGGAGAGGACGCGCAGCTGGTTCCAGGCAGTTATATCGGCTTCTTTGAGTGAGGGTATCTTCCCTGCCGTCTTGAAAGAGGCGGTGGTGAGGCCTCTCCTCAAGAAGCCTGCCTTGGACCCAGCTGTATTGAACAACTTTCGTCCGGTCTCCAACCTTCGCTTCCTTGCGAAGGTTGTTGAGAGTGTGGTGGCGCATCAGCTCCCTCTGGTCCTGGATGAAGCGGATTATCTAGACCCGTACCAATCGGGTTTCAGGCCCGGGTACAGCACGGAGACGGCATTGGTCGCGCTGGTGAATGATCTCTGGAGGGCTCGGACAGGGGACATTCCTCTGTTCTAGTCCTATTAGACCTCTCAGCGGCTTTCGATACCATCGACCATGGTATCTTGCTGTGGCGTCTCAGGGGATTGGGAGTGGGAGGCACGGTTTTACAGTGGTTCTCCTCCTATCTCCAGGGACGTTCGCAGTCGGTGTTGACAGGAGGGCAGAGGTCGACCGCGAGGTCTCTCGTTTGTGGAGTTCCTCAGGGGTCGGTCCTCTCGCCTCTCCTGTTCAACATCTATATGAAACCGCTGGGTGAGATCATTCGTGGTTTTGGAGTTGGGTATCATCAGTATGCTGATGATACCCAGCTTTTTCTTTCTACCCCAAACCACCCCAGTGATGCCCTCAACGTGATGGCCCGTTGCCTGGAGGCGGTTCGGGTCTGGATGGGGAGGAACAGACTTCAACTCAACACCGACAAGACTGAGTGGCTTTGCATACCTTCATCCCGGGTCTATTCGGATATTCCATCTCTTTCTATGGGGGGTGAATTATTACCCCCTGTAGATAGGGCTCGCAACTTGGGAGTCCTCCTAGATTCATGGCTCACCTTGGAAAACCACATAGTGGCTGTGACTAGGGGGGCTTTCGCCCAGGTTCGCCTGGTGCACCAGTTGCGGCCCTATCTAAGCCGGGATGATTTATGCACGGTCACTCATGCGCTCGTGACCTCTCGTCTAGATTACTGCAACGCTCTCTACATGGGGCTGCCCTTGAGGACCACCAGGAGGCTCCAACTGGTACAGAATGCAGCTGCGAGAGTTGTGCTGGGAGTCTCCCGATACTCCCATGTTACACCTCTGCTCCGTGAGCTGCATTGGTTACCAGTTGTCTTCCGGGTGAGATTCAAGGTACTAGTAATGGTGTTTAAAGCCCTACATGGCAGGGGTCCGGAGTACCTCAGGGAACACCTGCTGCCGGCATCAACCTCCCTGCGCCCTGTGCGTTCCCACAGAGAGGGTCTCCTCAGGGTGCCACCGATCAGAGAATGTCGATTGGTGGCCCCCAGGGGGAGATCCTTCTCTGTGGGCGCTCCGGAACTATGGAATCAGTTACCGGTAGAGCTCCGGATGGCGCCCGATCTTCGCTCCTTTCGCCGCGATCTGAAGACGTTTTTGTTCGAACAAGCCGGCCTGGCCTGATGGGGGATTGGTGGGGTTTTTATTTTTGTATTTCTATTGTTGTATTTTTGGGGTTTTTATAAATGTAGTGTATTAATTGTTTTAATGGGCAACTATTTAATCTTCTTTTAATATTTGTAACTTTGTATTTTATTCTTGCCCTGTGCACCGCCCTGAGTCTTTCGGGAGAAGGGCGGTATAGAAATATTAATAAATTAAATTAAATTAAAATTAATTGGCATACATTAAAATGAAATTTTATTGCATTCAGCTCACAAAGGGTCACCACCTCCAATATACACTACATATATGAGACGTGGGAGCAAAGAAAGTCAGACTCAGAACAGCAGTGGGGTGACTATGTCACCGGCTCCAACCATTCTTTACATGCATTGCAGTATCACACATGTGCCCAAAAAGGGCAGAACTTATAGCACAATGTTGTAATGTTGTTTCCATCATTATGATGAAAATAGCAAGACTCTGCAAATGCTACTATTTGTGATGTAGGAATAGAACATGTCAAATTTTAAATCCAAGGAAGAGCCAGGGATGGAGATGAGAGAGAAAGAAGACAAGAAATGAAATTTTGGAAACTTTGAATTACTTTCTTAGTAACTAGTAACTTAGTAAATAGAATTGGGATGGTCCTTTTCTTTTTCCCAGTGTTAAGAAGTATTTTTCATTGCTCTGCTCTGATGTTATTTCATTTTAAAATTCAGAGATCTTACACCTGCTTCAGTCAATGAAGAGAAGGTATCATCTCAGAATCCTGAAGCTGAAAAGGTAAGAGTCACATTTTAATGTTCATTTAGATCAGCCTTCCCTAATCCAAAACTGAGTTTGGGGAGTCACATTCCATCTGGCTGATGAAGACTGATGTATGTACATAAATGTCTGTTGATCAATGTCTGTTTGTTATTAGGTGACAGCCTGAAAAATAGTCTTGCATGAATTACAGAGCCACTCACTGGAAACCTGAAATTCATAGGTGCTGTAGAATTTGCCCTTTTTTGCACAACATTTTTGTCCATTGGTGATGATAAGGTCTGTTTAGTATAGCATAGGGTTCATGCTATTAATTCATTAATATCTTTTGATATCAAGGCTTTTAATACAAACTGTTATCCTGTAATAGCAGCTGCATTGTATACTCCTCAGATACAAGCAGTCTGTTGCATCCCTTCTGCAGCATCACCTTCTGACGTCTACCTTGAGTGCTAACTCCTTGGGCTTCCAGAATGGAGCTGGCTAAGTCAGTCTTTCTCAACCTTAGCAGCTTGAAGTCCAAGTTGCCAAGATTGAGAAATACTGGGCTTAGCAGTTGCAAGTTTCTTCTGCCTGAAAGTTCCCTCTCACTGACCAAGATGCTTTGCTTGGACACTTCAGACCAACTGGATAGTATATGGATACAGCTGGCTATGAGTGGGGTGAGAAGGCAGTGAAAGTCACAGGCGTGCTTAGAGATGGATCCTCAACATCATTGCATCATGATGCAGATGACATAAATTGCAGTGAAATTTCATCCTTTGCATGCAAAGTCTACTGCGCTAAGACCTTTCAAACCAAGGTTTTTCTGTATTGCAACTTTTTAAAAGAAGCAGAAAAAGTTATAATCCTCCCTGAAATCAGGCATAAGTTATTCCCTTGACAGCCTCTGAATTCCATGTCTGGATAAATCTAATTTAAAAATATCTTGGAAGTTTCCATTAGCATTAATCAATTCCCCCCCCCCCCGATAATGGTTTTGAATAAATAAATATAGTTGAATTTACTTGTTCTGCATAGTCATTTACTTATTCTGTCTAAAAGAAATTGTGAGGAATAGTATTTGCCACTTTCATAATTCTGATTGCTAAACCAGAGAGCAAATCTCAGATGTTTATTTGAAAATTCAGATTTATTTTAAAACTACCTTCTACAAGCATTTTAAAACTGTATTCTGTAAAAGTTGTAATTTCTAGCCTGAGCATATTTTACTATTTTGCCATTCCTAATACATAGGAAAAAATAGTGCAATAAGGACATCTGGCTTTAGGTATGGCTGAACCCAGCCTTTATGCATATGGAAAGTTCCTCTTTATCAACATGAATGGGAAAATATAAATGTTCAGTATCACAACTTTTCATATAAAATGTCCTGAATTAGGATAAAATAAATCTGTGAAAGTAATTTCCCTTGTGGCTTTATAACCTTCAGTCTTTTTATATGAATCTTTAATTTTGGAAATCTTTAATTTCCTTTTATATGGAAAATTAACAAGGTCTTGTTCTATTGAATATACATAATTATTGTTATGGATATTGCAATTATTTATATATTTTGGTTATATTTTTAGGATTCAGAAGATGTTTCTTGTATAAATTTGGAACCAGAAAAGGGATTTCAAAATGGCAGACAGCATGCAGAAAAGTTGGAAAGTGATGGAGACTTGGCCTTAAAAAAATTAAAAGAAAGGTATATTTCAGTGTAAAATATTGAGGTGACAAGAAATAGGTATTTACCAGAAATATCTGGAATAAATTTGCAAGCATCTTTTTTTTTAAAAAAATAAAGCTGAATCTTCAAACTGGCTTACCTTGTTTTGATCTGTCAGATTCCAGTCCTAGAATTCTTATAGAGAGTAACATAAAATGTATTTTCCTCAAGTTGTTCTCTTTGGACTACTCTGAATAATTATTTTAGATTTCACAATCATTTGGTCTTTAAATAGCTGAGGGCTCTTCCAATTGAGAGAAGTGCCTTGCTTCATCTCCTTTTGGAAAATTTCTACGGTGTTCTTTCCTCATCCTCAGAAATCAGACCTCTCCTGGTTGGATTTGCTTACTTGCATGTTGAACAATTTAAGAGCCTGCTTTTTTGTACATGTTTTTTGTGGCCCTTGGCCAGAAAGTAAATTTAAAAATAAAAAAGCACATTCAGTTTAGGATCTGGAAGTAAGAAGATGATTGCATGTCAAGATGGCTGATAGAAGAAATGAGAAAGTAATAGGAAACAAACAGTTGTATTATTTCATGAAGAGGAGGAGGAGAAGGCAGCATTAGAAGAAGCAGGAATCTTGTTTTCATGTCCAATTTTGCATAATATTACTAATGATATCAAGTTTTCTCTTAGCTATGACAAAGCAAGACATAATCTGAAGCTTCACCTGAAGAGCATCAGAGAGACTATAACTCTGTCTTTCATTGATGATGTGAAAAACATTTCTTCCCTCCAGAAGAAATTGCAAACATTGGAAGTAAGTGTTTAGGTGCTTTCTTAATTTGTCTGTTAAGTCAGGGTTCCTCAGACATTTAGCATAAGTGGCTGTATTTGGGATTTTGAGAGAATATAATGGACATGTTCATAAAATGGTTATTAGGTCAGGTGGAGCCAGTTATAAAATACCTGTAAACCAGAGGACAAATAACAGCTTAGGATACAAGTATCCTCATTTGAGTTTCTGACAGTGACTCGGGGGCCACTAAGAGAGCCAGTAGTACCGTTAGTATAAGATTCTGCTTGAGGCTCATGCTTTGGTTTATATCCTGTTAACTTCATATTAATTTTTTTAAAAAAATATTTTTTTAAAAAACGAATTTGTAAGGCAGGATGCTTGGTGGATGCCAAAGAATGTGTCACTGCACTTTTGCTCAACAAGCACCAAACGTAATCTTGGGGTATTATGTAGACAGGTGTTTATTTTGCCAGTAAAAAACAAATGGATTCTAATGGGTCACTCCATGGAACAGCTTGCAAAAGAAACATACTGCAGGACATATTGCATGACACTTCTGTTTATGAAAGTAAAGATTATAGTTTGCAATCCTTAACTGTTTCTTGGAACCTAGCAATGGCTAACACAAGAGTTTGAATAATACCTTCTCTAGGCTTATCTTTTCAATTTGAACAGAGTTAGCACTGGTACTTACTGAGCATTCATTAGGTTCAGAGAAATTAACAAATGAATTAATTTAATAATTACATTAATTATTAAAATTAAATTAATTGATTTTAATTATTAAATTTATTAATATTCCAATTAGAATTTATATGAATGTATTATAACCAATAGATGAACTGGCTGTGTGTTGTCTCAGTTAAAACACTATGTTAAACTATGGAAAAAGGCATAGTTGAACTTTATTTCTATGTTTTTGTTTATAAATCTGACTGTTACTTAAAAAAAATATAGCATGTCACTATTTATACATTTTGTTTCAGGCTTTAGATAGCAAAGGTGATTCTTCCTGGAAACTGTTGGATTCTGTGGCTTCACAGTTAGTAAAGTTCTCAAGTGAGATGGACAATTCTGTCATCTCTGAGAAATCTCTGGAAGATTTGCACAAAGAATGGGATGAGCTCCAGTTTGCTTTAGATAAAAGGTACAGTTGGCAAATTAAAACTTGAAGAAGTAGTGGGCTTCTAATTGAATGGACATAAGGGGAACACACATAGATTTTGTCTTCAACAGAATCAGTAATGCCCTGTTCTGAACTAGTCTGACTTATCAGATGGTGTGAGAGATGGAGAAAGTTAGTTTAGCTTGCAGATTGCCTCCTAAGTATTCAGCTGTTCATGTGAAGAGGGGATGGCTTATGTTCCTTATGGACTGAGACCACAGAAAGTGAGAAGAAGTGATAATGCACAATCTGGATTGATTTCTAGGAAGGTCTCTTTTTTTAAAAAAATAATAATCATATTCATCTAGCCTTGAAAGGGAACAACAGAGATTCCCAAAAAATGAAGATAACAAAGATGTGTTCAAGTTGCCCCATCGTTATGAACTTCTAAGGAAGTCGTAGTAATTGATATCAAACATTATATCAGATTAGATTTGTCAAACATGGCACATCCACCTAGATGGCCAGTTCTTTCAATAACTTCTGCAGGCAATGGAAGTAATCTTGGGAAGTTTTGCTCTGTTTCTAGACTTTATCCTTATACTCATGTGGGCTAGATATTTTAAACAAAATGGTCAGTTGGGGCATTGATTATCCTACTCCTATTAGTCAAAATTTTACAAAGTCTGGCTGATGCTCAAAAGCTAAGACTTTTAATGAAAAAGCAAAAAGCAGAAATTATGTTAATGGAGTTGTATCAAGAACTTTGTTCTTATATATTGTACAATGTGTGGAGACATTTCCTTAGGTGATGTTCTGTTCATTTTGCACTTACTATCCTTCAGGATGGAATCTTTAAAGGCTGCTTTGGCCCTTATTATGCCAATAGAAAATGAGTGGGTCTTACTCTGCAGATCAGAAGAACAACTTTGTAAAAGAGACATTCCACGTTGTATGATGAGTAGAACTGATCTTCTGTACAAGAAAGTGAAGGTTTGTACTGATCATGTTAAAATTTTCTTTGGAATTCAAATAATATCTATTCATCTTCAATAGATTACCCCCACATTCTTCTAGAGCATTAAGACTATATTCACAAAAATCCTAAGTGCAAAATTTCAAAAAGAAATTTTCAGAAAAAACTTGGAAGCAGAGATGATGAAGCCTCCTCTTTTCTCAGTTCAACTTCCCAATCTCAGCCACTTTTCTCTAAGGGAAAGTGGTAGTAAACAGAAAGAGAGGTTCTGAATCTTTCTTTACTTTGTATTATATTATAATGTTTATTATAGCCCAAAGACCCAAACTGGTCTTCTTTAAGTGCTTTCCTCCAAATCTGTTTATTCCCCTAGAAGAATAATCATATATAAGTGTGTCTGCTCATCATTTTTCATCAACTAACATAGATGTGGTGCTTAAGAATATTAGAAACTCAAGTACTTTATATCAAGTTGACCTGTTGGTCCAACAACACTGACCAGTGATACTGTAGCTTTTTAACAGTATCAGGTAGGAGTTTTTCCAGCCCTAGTTAGAGAAGTGCCTTTCTGAATAAAAGTATGCAGGCTACCATTTTGCTATAGAGCCATCTCTCATTCTTCAGATTTAGTAAGTGTAATTGCATAGTAATTAATATTATGCTTAAAACATAGTTTCCAGATTCTATCATCCTTTCTTTCAGAAAATCCAGGCATCTATAGCAAATTGTATTGAACAGTGCGACAGCCAAGAGCAAAAAAGCCCTGCAGGATGGACAATTGACCAAAGAGATCGGCAAGCCATTGGTTTAATGATCAGCAAGTATAAAACACAATTAGAAGAACTGAGTCAAAAGATAGAAGTCATTGAAACAATTTTACAAGATCTTGAAAGTTTTCTGGCTTCCCTGAGACGTATTCAATATTCTGTGGATGACTCTACACCGCTGAGCTGGTCTCCTCAGTCAATGCAGGAGGTTTCTCATATGGAGAAAGAAGCCAAGTCTCTAGATGAGAAATTGAAGCAACTTCATATCTATTTGGTAGAGGCTGAAAGTGGTAAAAATATGAGCTGTGAAGAGCTTGTAGCAACTTTATTTGTAAAGGAATGCCCCTCTATTGGTTCTGAAGCAGCAACAGAGTATACCCAGAATCAAAAGACTGAAGAATTTTCCTTGAGGAATAATGAGCTATTTAAAAATCTTCAAGATATATATGATTCAATCAGTGTGATAGGCTTGCGGGACCCAACAATTCCTGCTATTTCGCAAAGGTGAGAAAGCCTTTTTTTCACTAATTTTATATCTTCTGGTTGGGAATTATGAAAGCTTCTTAAAACTGGAAATATTTTAAAATAATATAATAATAATATACAATATAATAAATATAATAATCTGAAAATATTTTAAAATAATAGAATATCAGAATAGTCACAGTGAAATTATAAGATATCAATCTATTTTTTTCTCTTGATAATATAGGTTGAAGTTGCTCAATGAACTGTGGAAGAAGCTTGATCGCTGTGCTCCAGAAATGAAAGCCTTGAATGAGATTAGTCAATTTTCCCAGTTGCCAAAAGCCCAGGAAAATGAAGTCAGTCGGCAGTGGACGCTTACCCAGGACCTATGGAAGAAGACTAAACTTGCCATTACTGAAAAGTAGGTCGCAATTCTATATTTATATGTACCTCCTAGGAAGTCCTACTGATACTGAATAAAACTTACTTCTGAATAGATTTCATTAGGACTGTACTATACATACATACATACATACATACATACATACATACATACATACATACATACATACTGCTTTTCTGCTAAATTTCATGCAGCTGTAGACTGAGACATTGCTCATCTTCCCACAGTGCAATAAATTAGAGATAAGTGATCTCTCATGCTGGAACACATAACTTCCCTTTTATATCTCCTTGGAAATTAAAGAATTCATGGAAAAAATTATTATCAAAATTATTAACTGTAAAACAAGTAAATTATCGGAAGCCAAGAGCAAGCCATATTTTCTGCCGTGGTTGTGGGAAAAATGAACTTGGAACTTTTGGTTAAAATACTATAAAAAGAAAATGATGAAAAATGTGTCTCAAAATTGAAAAAAACAAAATTTCTTTTTGCAAGAAAAATGTATACACAAGCAGTATATTTAGTTGCTTCTCTTAAAAGAAGTATTTCATAATACAACTTTTGGGGACTGGACAAGTTTTAAATGATTACATGATTGAACTTTAGTTTGTGTAAGAAACTCTGTTGGTAAGGAAGTAGCATGTCAGGGAATTAACTTTTTCACTATGGAAGAATGAAAACTCCCCTTTCTTGCATTCTAACTGGAAGAATCCAAGAAGGGATCTCCTACTTTGATATTTTAAAATGGCCATGCTTATCCTTTCCTTCCTCACGTATATTTGTTTTCATAATATTTATTTTAAATGTGGATTGTTATATTTTTATATGTATTGTTTTCATATTTGTGATTTTAATCGACTGTTGTATATTGTCCAGAGCCACCTTTAGAGAGACAAACAGCTATAAAATTTGATTAATAAATAAGTATTCTGCAGCCAGTAATGTATACAGGTAGTCCTCATTTAGTGACTACCTTGTTTAGTAACCATTTGCAGTTATAACAGTGATGAAAAAAAATCACTTTATAATCTATTCTTGCCTTTAGGATTTTTACAGACCTGTAAGATGAAGTAAGATCATAAGCACAGTTGTGTGTTCATTTAACAACCACTTTGCTTAATGACCAAGTTGCTAGTCCCAATTGTGGGAGACATTCTTATAAATACTCTCAGACTCTTTCTGTCTTTACATGATCAGTTATCTTCATAATTAACTGATGCCAATTATCATAGGCATCTATTGTAAGTAGAACAGCAGCTTAGGAGTGGGCAATGCAAAACTGGAAATAAGTTAAACTCCTCTCCCTATGTAGTACGATTGTAATTTTAATTTTCCTCTAAGATGGTATATGAAACTATGAAAGCATATTCCTGCATTTAATCCCTAGTTTAATCTTAAAGGCTACTAATTCTCTTCTTCATTTTTGTGAAAGCTTATTTACTTTGGAGTTGAATGGGCCTACTGGATTCCTTGACGTGTTCATAATCATTTGAAAAATAAGGTTCTCTAATCTTAGGCTGGTGTGTAAATGTCTCCAATTTTCTTTTGGCTTTGTCCCCTTCTATAGGCGTGAGTACTGTAAAAGCACAATGGAACTCTTGAAGCAATATCAAAGCTGCAAAACCTGTTTGACTAGCATTATTCTGAAGCAAGAAAATGCCCTATCACAGCAAGCCTCCTACATGGGAAAAGAAAACCTGCAGAAGATAATTGCTAAGGTGACGTTTTAGGGAATTTTTGTACATAGGAAACCATCTCTCTGGTTCTGTGCAAATGAGCAACACCCTGTAGCATTTAGTGATGGACATGAGGCACAATGCATTGAGAACTGGAAGACAAACTCCATAAGTATTTTACCATAAGTATTTTACCTCTTTCACTGCTCATCACTGTGTTAAAAGACAGCAGTAATGCTTTAAGTATCATTTATTTATTTATTTATTTTAATTCCATTTATATCCCGCCCTTCTCCGAAGACTCAGGGCGGCTTACAAGCTTAGCAGTAGCCTTCATTCTATGTATATGCCTGCTTGTTAGGGCTTTCACACACACCCCAAGCGGCATTATTACAAAGTCAGCTTAATTGCCCCCAACAATCTGGGTCCTCATTTTACCTACCTCGGAAGGATGGAAGGCTGAGTCAACCTTGAGCCTGGTGGGATGCGAACCTGCACTAATTGCAGGCAGCTGGTGTTACTTAAGGAGGCATTAGCCCACTGCTCCACCAAGGCTCTCTCAGTTATATACTGCTTAAGTGTATCATCAGTTGACGCAAAGGTCTAATCCCTAGTTGTGAAACCCTATAAAGCCCCCAGTTCAGAGTTTTATCATCAATTTGAGCTGCCTGTGACTGGATCAAGAACACTATGTTTTATGGGTAGAAACTGCATCTTACTTTTTGGTCTGTTGCTGTCTATCCAGTGCAGCTAGTAACTTGCAGATTCATTGTGAACAGTGATGAAATCCTAATTTTCCTACTCTATGTGTGTGTATAGTATGTTCCCAATGAAATGGGAATTATGAATCCATGTAGATTACAGTCCAGAGATGTGTTGCTTGGTGCCCTTTGGCTAATACCTATGAAGCACTGATTGCATTCCTTCCAGCCTGCAGTAGATACAATCTGAAAACAAATCTTCTCTGCTATGGAACAGAGTTCTTAGCAGTGATTCATTAGAGAAGACCCACCTTGTATACAGCGTTGCCACCAACAGTCCATGGGGAGAGAGGAGAAAAGCTTCCAAGCCAAAAATCTTTGGGCTTCTTCCAGGACTCATCCTGCAAGTGTTAAGATTTTTCAGCTTTTACCATGTCTATAGGCAAGCTTCCTGTCGATTAAGACATAGATAAGTTTCATGCAAAGCACTTACTATAGGATAGAGGAAAAATTACTCACAGGTACCCAACTTTCCATAAACCATGAAATATATCTCTGGAACAAAATGTTAATACAGACTTACAACCTCAGTTGAGCTCAAAATTTCTATTACTAAATGAGACATTTGTTAAATGAATTTTGCCCCATTTTACGACTTTTCTTGCCATAGTTGTTAAGTGAATCACCACAGTTGTTAAGTTAGTAACACAATTGTTAAGTGAACCTGGCTTCCCCATTGACTTTGCTTGTCAGAAGGTTCCAAAAGGTGATCACATGAACCTGGGATACTGCAACCGTCATAAATATGAGTCAGTTGCCAAGTGCCTGAATTTAGATCACATGACTATGGGGATGCTGCAACGGTCATAAGTGTGAAAAATGGTCATAAGTCACTTTTTTCAGTGCTGTTATAATTTCAAATGGTTGCTATATGGACTGTTGTAAGTCAAGGAATACGTGTTTAGGATATTTTAAAATGTCAATAATATTTCCATGCTTGAATGGGAAGCAAAGTTTATCAATAGTCAACCATGTCAACATTAACAAAATATATAAAGAAAAGACTTAAATATTCAGAATTTGATAATATATGTTTGTTATGTTACCTGCCTTGAAGATTTAACTTTGCCTCAAGGAGGACTTGAAATGGGTTGTACCATTTCAGAAGAATCTTGACAACACTTTCTGTATCTTTGTTACTTAAATAAAGGTCTAAAGATTTCTCATTCTTGGTCTTTCATGATTCTCTCCAGTTTATCCATAATGTGATTAATAATACGAATCAGAATCTAAATACTTATATTTGATGTATCTTTCCTTTCTGCCAAGGTTGTTTTATTTGGATTCAGCAATGTCATGAGAGTATAAATAAACTGGTCAGAATTCTCCCCTCCCCAAAGTATGCAGAGCTTCATGCTTATTTTTTTCTGTTAGAGGAATAAGAAGACAAGTTGTCTATCATCTGTTGCTTGAAAACCTTTGTCCTACTTTCTCATTGTCTAGCTGGATGTACTAAAAACAGAGTACTGTCTGACAGGGAACAAAGCTGTCATTAACAAAAGCTTTATAACTGCCAAGTGGTATAGGTCAGTACTCTACTGCCTGTGTTTGTGTGTTTTGGGGGCATAAGAGCCATTTCAGAAGCCCAAAGTGGTAAATAAAAATGGTATTTTGCAAGTTCCAGAGATACAAATTTGGTGATGCAGTTTATAAATTAAAATGGATCGTTCATTTTTGAAACAACTGTAGTTATCAAAGGAAATATTGTATTACCTGAAAAACAATCTGTTTATTATTATATGTAGAACAAAATATTTGAGGTTTAGTTTGCCATAAACAATCCAGGTCTTGCTTTCAACATAGTTTTGACAGTATAATTCAGTATTATAGGAACAGTATATGGCAAATGTGTGAGAGGAGAATTGGGAGTCCATATATTTGAAAAGAAGATGAATAAGCAAACAAATAAATCTGAAATATACTGTAGCTATTACGCAAGTTAATGAGTTCATTTGCATAAAAAGAGCAGAATATTGCTCAAGGTTTAAAATATTTGAATAGATTTATTTCTTGATAAAAAGTAACTGAATTATAATGCTTTAATAGAATTGGATTCGGAAATGGAATTGGTGAAAGATTGCATGGTAAAGTGGGCTCAAAATATTCAAGAACCGATTCCATTGGATGTGTGGGAGGTAATTTGGGTCAGAAATGTAAAATTTACTCAAGCCCAAAACTTAAGAGAAAATTTTTATAAAATGTTTTATAGATGGCATTTGGATCCTAAAAAGCTGTCTTGTATGTATTCTAATTTACAGCCCAAATGTTGGAGATGTGGTAGTTTGGATGCTACTTATTTTCATATTTGGTGGACTTGTAGAAATATAAAAGCTTTTTGGATTAAAATTTGGTGGAACATTCAAAAGATTTTTAAGAGAAAGATAAAGTTTACTCCACAATTATTTTTATTGGGTGTTATTACAGACTGTGACACTAAAGAAATTAATTTGATGTTGAATTTGATAACAGCTGCGAGGTTATTGGTAGGGCAATATTGGAAGAAGGATTGTCTGCCTACTATAGAGGAGTGGACGCTTAAAGTGTCAAATCTAGCAGAAATGGCTAAGATTTCTGCTTACTTGAAAGATCATTCACAAGAGAGATACATTTCGGTTTGGAGAAGATGGATAGATTATATTCAGAAAAAATATGGGACTAAAAAGTTCCATTTAGCTTATGAGTAAATTTTAGATTGTTATTGCTATAATTTAAATTTTTTCTAGAAGTTGGGTACTTTAGAGTGTTGGTAATTATGTTAAAGGTGGGTTAAAGTGTATTATGTATTTGGTTTTTTATATAGTTGATTAATGTTAGTTAGATTATGATTACTATATATTTGTAACCCTGTAATCAGCTTTGGGAAGTGGGGGAGGGGGGGTTGGGGGGGGTTGGGAAGGGGATAATATTGTAACCTTTTATAAAACTTTACAATAAAAAAAGTAACTGAATTTTTTAAAACTTGGAAGATTCATAATAAAGCATAATTCTGTTACTTTTTTCTCATTCTTGTTGATGTTGAAACGAATATAAATATTGAAAATCAAAGGCAGTGCCATTTTCCATTTTGACAAGTTTCTGACTCTAGAATTTCCCACAAATGCAACAAACTTGTTCATAAACTTGTTCATTCTCATCTTTTCATAGGTCCACAAGGCAAAGGAAGAATTTAACAATTCCTCTGAAGATGTTGATAGATTAAACCAAATGTGCAAAAATCTTCAGTCTCAAGTGAACAAAATGAAGAGTTTTGAGGAACCCCCATTTGAGAATGAGGCTAATGCTATTGTGGACCGATGGCTGGATGTATGTTATATAAGCTAACTATAAGGATATTCCAAATTATCATTCATTGTAATAATCAATCTTGACTTCCAAGTGTTATTCAAAGTAAATTAGATTAAATTTAGCATGATGAGGAACCCAAAAAGAGGGAAATTGGGGCATACTTAATACAAAGTGGGACTCAAAGAAATACATATTTTTATTTTATTTGAGATTATTCTCAAAGATATAAACAAACAAGCAATATTGTCTTATGCTGTTTGTATTGCTTAGCACTCCCAGGAGTTTTTCCACGAATGCATATCTTAAGAATGTCTTACTTCAATACTCTAAACAGCTAGAGAAGGACACTGACTGCTTTATGAATATGCCCAGGCAGTTCCTAACTAAAACCAGTTAGGACACATTATTGGGAGAAGATTCCATCTAATAAACCAAGCCAACTCGCCAAACCTGTCTCTAGAGTCTGGAGCGCTATTGTGATCTTTGATATGATAATCATATTTGGCAAGAAACTGGCTGTATCCCATGGGAACATTGGATTACTTCCCTCCCCTTATTTGTTTTTGTGTCTGGCTTCATTTTACCTTGCCTCTCTTCATGTTCTTACTTGATTAGAAAGCTTTATGTTCTGTTTCTTTCTTCTTTTTTGGAAAACATAATTCCCTCTTCCAGATCAATGAGCGGACTGAAAGCTATTGTGAAAACCTGGAAAGAGCTTTGGCTTTATGGGACCAGCTTCTTAACTTATCCAGTTTGATTGATGAATGGTCAGATAAAATGCAGAAGAACTTAGAAGATGGGAACGTGACTGAAAAGGAATTGGAAGAGTTGGAGGTATGGTTGATAGGGATTATTTGTCATTCAGTAACTGCAGGCAACTTTTTCTAAACTGGATGAAGAATGGTACAGTGCCATCAAGCTGTGATTCAAGGTCTGAAGTTCTGTTTTTTCTTCCTCCTTGTTCTCTTTTCCATATTGCCATCCTTTCTCTGACTTTCTTCTCCTCTGCTTGAATGCAATGAGAGATTCATTCATAAAATACCTAGCATTTCTTTATGAGATGCAGATATGAAAAAGATATGTTTTGAAAGCTATTTTTACACTGAAAGGGGAATTTTAATTTGAAATGATAGTAGGTGTTACAACAAAGATTAATATAAGGTCTTCAAAACTCTTACCATTCTAGTGTTAAGATGCAGCTGGTTTGAAAAGGAATACAATGCACATAATTTGTCATGAGAAAGTTTTTATTTTTAATCAAATCACTCCCTCATACTGCTCAGTATTACCTACATTAAATAGCAATCTTTCCGCATAATACCTGAAGATGGCAGAAATTGATCTTGGGGCTTTTGACCCCAAATCAGGGCAGGGCAGCCTAAATCTCCAGGGAGTTTCTATTTCAAAGAGTAGATGCCATGAAAAGAATGCCTTCTAGTTGCCATCAAATTACATTGCTTAATGCCGTGTTTCTCAACCCCAGCAACTTTAAAGACATGTGGACTTCATTTCCCAGAATTCCCCTGTCAGCTCTATGGTTGTTACAGAACAGGCAGAAAAGATGGGAAAGAGGCAATCCCTCTGGTATTCAGGCTGCATGCCATGAAGGGCTTCATAGGAGGTAATCATCACTGGTAATCAGTCTAGCTTAATAGCAGAGGTGCTACATTGGGTATCCTGAGTTGTGTTCATAACTTTTTAAGCCATTGCATTTTAGCCTGGTTGTTGCTTCCTTGCAATCTTCAAGGGCAGTGCATTATGACTTCTATTCACTGGTGAAATAAAATTTACAATTGGATATTTTGTACATAATCTGTTTTCTGTATCTTCTCAGGCCGATATCTTGTGCCAAGAAAAAAAGTTAGAGGAATTTGATACAAAGGTGGATGAAATTCAGTGTCTTCTTAATGGCAGTGAACCCTCACTTGAACTACAGGTGAAAGAGGAGAAATAACAAGAATTATGATTGTGGTTGATATAATAGGCCTGCTTATCTTTGTTGTCCAAAAAAAGATTTTCTATTCCTTTTGTATTGCCTTGCAATAATGAAAATAAAACACAATTGTAAAGGTCTCTTTTGCTATCAGGTCTGCCCCATTCAACTGGACAGTGCAGGGTAATTACTGTTTTGGCTGGTATTCAGCATCACTGTCTTATTTTCCTCTTATCGACCAAAGATATAGGAGCAAGGTGAAGGAAGGAAAATGGCTTCCATTCTGTTACTTCTCTTCAGGTTGACTATCTGATACTGACTCAAACTGCTGTGATATGTCGGAAGTAACAGAAACTTTGGTACCTGTTTCTGAGCTATGTTACCAGATTACAACCACTAAGATACAATCTGGAACCATCTAATTGTCCATTGCATCTAGAAGTCAAAATGTTTTATATTTCTCCCTGAGTCCTATGAAGAAGGTTCTTTTTTCTTCTTCCACTCATAAGAAGCTCTAGTTCTCTCTTGATGACTGATTTTCTTGATTTAATCCTCTGAAACAAAACTCACTAGATGATAAGATTTCGTGTTGGGGTGAAGGAAATTTACACTGTAATGTTATCATGTAGAGATTGTTACTGGCTATAAGGGAAAAACAGAAAAGAATTTGAATATGGAATGCCTTTTTCAGTAACAACTAGCTTCAACATTTTAAATAAATCCTGGGTATACCTAAAATATAAGATGTGTTTATCAATTCTGGCAAAAAAGAAGGAAATTATAATTTAAAAAGAAGGCAGGTATGTATAGCAATATTTCTCTCCAATTTCTACTAAAATAATAAACTCCTAATTTGGCATATGTTCTTTTCCTTTTCAGGTTATTAAATCTTCTCTTTTGAACAAAATGGAGCAAATAAGGAAGTATTTACCAAATAAGTCAGTACCCACTGAAGTAAATGGCAGTACAACAGAGCTGAAAGGAGACCTTGATCTTGCCAAGACTCAAATCGGAATGACAGAATCGCTTCTGGAAGCTTTATCTCCCTCTGATCCCTTGGAGA
This sequence comes from Vipera berus, assembly GCF_964194415.1. Lineage (NCBI taxonomy): Eukaryota > Metazoa > Chordata > Lepidosauria > Squamata > Viperidae > Vipera > Vipera berus. Next base: position 29,983,109 of record NC_138202.1, read on the forward strand.
TTTTTACAAAATTGGAGGTACTTCAGACATATACAACATCATAGACAAGCATCTTTAGTTTGTTTGGCAATGCAGATGATATTCCACCTGAAGATAACATTTTGAACTGCTCTTACAAAGACAGAATGACAGAATTTCAATGGTTGTTGCACATATCACAGGATTTTGAGTGGGATCAGAAAATTAGGAGCTCCATCCTTCTCTTCCATGTGACTTTCCTATACTCCACTCTCCTGCTGCCTTTCACTGCAGTTAAAAGTTATGTCAGTATCAATCTCAACCATGATTATGAACCAGGATTTAGAGATTGAGTTTGTACAAAATATTAATCCACAATGGATGGGCGTATAAGTAAAAAAAACCAGTCTATATAGGCTTAGCACAATCCAGTTATACTTGGACAAGATTCACACATAATACTAAGTCATAATAGTATTATGTCATAGTCAGGTTACTGTAACTTACTTAGCAAGCTTTGGTTTTAAATCCTGTTTAGCAGTATCTGTGAACATAGTATAACATAACATAATCTGAGGTTTGTAACTAGCTTCAAAAATCTATTAAAAACAAAATTGTTTACTTGTCAGCATTGCCAAATTATTACACTTGGACATTGGTAATGGTATATTAATATGATTACTATTGCTTATGACTGTGCAGAGGTTCAAATTCAGTAGGAATGATGCAGAGCATGTAGGAATAAGCACATACTTGCTGTCATATCTTTAAATCAAATGTGTCAGATATGCCCCAACTTGACATTTAGGAAAGAAAGACCCTCAACTCCATTTGATTGAACTGATAGGTTCTTCTGCTAAAGTTAAGTGGTTGCAGCAAAAGTAAAGCTCTCTACATGGGGCTGCCCTTGAAGACCACCCGGAGGCTCCAGCTGGTGCAGAATGCGGCCGCGCGGGTAGTGATGGGAGCATCCCGATACTCCCATATTACACCCCTCCTGCGTGAGCTGCATTGGTTACCGGTTGTCATCCGGGTGAGATTTAAGGGTCTGGTACTTACCTTTAAAGCCCTACATGGCCTAGGCCCGGGATATTTGCAGGACCGTCTGCTGCCGGGAACGACCTCCCATCGCCCAGTATGCTCACACAGAGAGGGCTTCCTCAGGGTGCTGTTGGCTAGACAATGTCGGCTGGCGACCCCCAGGGGGAGGGCCTTCTCTGGGAGAGCGCCAGCCCTATGGAACCAACTTCCCCTTGAGCTCCGGATGGCCCCGGATCTCCGGTCCTTTCGCCGCGGCCTTAAAACATTCCTTTTCCATCAGGCTGACCTGGACTGACGACAGGGATTTTAAAATGTTTTTTAATTTTTAATTTCAATTTCAATTTATTTTATTGGGGCTGTAAATTTAATTCTTTTTAACTTTTGTATTGCTGTATTTTATTGTTGTTAGCTGCCCTGAGTCCTTCGGGAGATAGGGCGGCATATAAGTCCCAAAAATAAATAAATAAATATATAAATATATAAAGCTAGATCTGAATATACTCACGCAAAAGTTACATTTTCCCCTTTCCCTTGCCTTCCCCCATTGACCAGTCCATCAGTGTCCAATAGGATGCCCTTTAGATGTTTGGGGAAACAGCTCAGATATTTGGCGCCTCTCACTGCAGTTTCACATTCGATTTGAAGGCCAGGCTCCTTGGAGGCTGGTTTATTCCGGTTCCCTTGCAATTTATGGCTGGCTAGTTCATTCCCCTCCTTTGCATTTTATGGCAGGATGCCATTTTCCTGAACTCTGTATGAGCTCAGGAAAAGATGCAAGTTCTTTAAAAAGGTGCTAATAAATGTGATCTGTGTTCCAGATTTGCTTTTTCCCTCTCAATCTGCATGCTACTTGTTAGTCTAAGTAGTGTTGACATTCCAGGATCAAGCTTATCAAAATTATTTCCAGATTGGTTTTCTGTCAACATGTAAATGATATTCCCTTTCTTATTTAGGAAATACATCAGAAGATTCTTCATCAAAAACAACATGTGAAATTACTTCAGAAAGCGACAAGCTACCTGAACCCTGACGTTATTGAATTAAATAAGCAGCTGATAAGTATCACGGACTTATTTAATTCAAAAAAACAAAGATTTCAGGATCACTTTACAACTCTCTTGAACTGTGAGTGAAAAGTTATTATTTTTTTTTTATTTTTCTTAAGTTGTCAATTTCAAGCAGTCCCTGTTTTCTTTAAAAGCAAATTTGAACTGACAATTGCTTTGATTTATGCAAAAGTGTTTTGGATCCACAAAGGGGAACAGGATACGATACTTAAATTGTTTAGAAACATTCATAAAGAAACTACTTCTGGTTTTTTATAAACTTAAAATATTGTTACTATAGTAAGTATATAGTAATATAAATTTGTCACTTAACTTTAAACATATAATTGTGTGTGGAGGGAAAACTGCCATTTTCAATTTGCTTCAAATATCTATACCTATGTTTTTTTTCAATGGAAAACAATTCTTTATTTAGCAATTTCTAATTGTTTTCCTGATTTATATTTTAATTTGCAAAGACTTTTCATCCAATAGCAAAGAGGAGCCCAGCAATGACAGAACTACTGGTAATTGCTTAGATTCAAATAATGAAGTCCTGTGACTCTTCATCCTACTAATCTTTTTATCCCCCATATTTTAAACTGCATCTTCCCACAGACCAGTGTAAGCATTTTGATGATTGGTTCAGCAATGTCCAGATCTCTCTGGAAGAGTGTTTTGACTCTTCAGAAACAAAAGAGATGGCAGAAAAGAAAATTAATCAACTAACGGTAAGGGATATGAGTGCAAATTGTATTGAATACTTTCCTTCAGGATTCTTCAGATTTTAAATAAATTAGCCCTGTTTTTACAAGTAGAATAGAACGGAACGGAATGGAATGGAATGGAATGGAATAGAACTGGATGGGACCTTGGAGGTTAGAATCAAGAAACAGAATAGAAATAGAAACAGAACAGAATAGAGCTGCAAGGGACCATGGAGGTCTTCTAGTCCATCACCCTGCTCAAGCAGGAGAACCTACACCATTTCAGACAAGTGAAGAGCCTTGGTGGAGCAGTGGGCTAATGCCTCCTTAAGTAACACCAGCTGCCTGCAATTAGTGCAGGTTCGAGTCCCACCAGGCTCAAGGTTGACTCAACCTTCCATCCTTCCGAGGTAGGTAAAACGAGGACCCAGATTGTTGGGTGCAATAAGCTGACTTTGTAATAATGCAGCTTGGGGGGGGGGAAAGCCCTAATAAGCAGGTATATACATAGGATGAAGGCTATTGCTAAGCACATTGATTTGTGCTTTATTGTAAGCCGCCCTGAGTCTTCGGAGAAGGGCGGGATATAAATGGGATTTAAAAAAAAGTGACAGTCTAGTCTCTTCTTAAAAATCTCCAGTGATGATTCTGAAGACAAGCTGTTCCACTGGTTAATTGTCTTCACTGTTAGGAAGTTTCTCCTTAATTCCAGGTTGCTTCTCTCTTTGATCAGTTTCCAACCATTGTTTCTTGCCCTGCCCTCTTGTGCTTTGGAGAATAATTTGACCCCTTCTTCTTTGTGGTAGCCCCTCAAATACTTGAATACTGCTATCATGTCACCTCTGTTTCTTCTTTTCTTATACTAGCCAAACCTAAGTCCTGCAGCTGTTTTTCATATGTCTTAGTCTCCAGGCCTTTGATCATTTTAGTTGCTCTTCTCTGAACTCTTTCCAAAGGCTCAACATTTTTTTTGCAGTATGGTGACCAAAATTGGTTGCAGTATTCCAGGTGCGGTCTTACTAGGGTTTTATAAAGCAATACTAATACCTCATGTGATCTTGATTCTATGCCTCTGTTTCTACAACCCAGGACTGCATTAGCTTCTTTGGCTGCTGCTGCACACTGCTGGCTCATATTCAAGTGAGCATCCACTAAGACTCCAAGGGCCAAGGGCCCTCTCACAGTTACTTCTTTTTGAGTCAAGTCTCGCCTAATCTGTACTTATACCTTTGATTTTTCTTGCCTAAATGTAAAACTTTGCTTTTTTCCACATTAAAGTTAATTTTGTTGGATAGGGCCCATTGTTCAAGTTTGTCAAGATCTTTTTGGATCCTGAGCTTGTCTTCTAGGGTGTTGGCTATTCCTGCCAGTTTAGTGTCATCTGCAAATTTGATGAGTTCCCCTTCTATTCCCTCATCTAAGTCATTGATGAAGATATTGAAGAGTACTGGGCCTAAGACAGAGCCTTGTGGTACCCCACTGCTTACTTCCCTCCATGTGGATGTAGTGCCATTGAGGACTACTCGTTGAGTATAGTTTGTCAACCAGCTACAGATCCATCTGATGGTGTTGTCTATCCCACTTTTTCTAGCTTACTAAACAGCAGGTTGTAGTCTACTTTGTCAAATGCCTTACTGAAATCTATGTATACTATGTCCATGGCATTTCACTGGTCTACTAATTTAGTCACTTTATCAAAGAATGAAATAAAATTGGTTTGGCATGATCTGTTTTTAACAAACCCGTGCTGACTACTGGTTATAACTTTGTTTGCTTCTAGTTGTTCACAGATCTGTTTTTTTATTATTCTCCCCCTTTTTCCCCCACATTAAAACTGAGGGTGCATTTTAGTTTCACATACTGTAATGTGTGTTCTTTTAGAATATGAAAGAGCAGAATTAGTTGAGTAGATTAAAGTAGTAATATAAAGTAGCGCTATATAAACTTACCGGTAAGTGTTGAGAAACAAGATTGGTCATAGCATTTCCTTCTTAGTAAATGTGCCTTTGAGACCAGGGCTGCAAAATCTGAATAACCATGAATGGCAACCAAAATATGTAGAAAATTTGAGTTCTTTGCTACTAACTTGGGTTATCCAGAATTTTTGCAGTCCTTATCTGGTAATCCTGGTAAGGCTATGGTTCCATAAACATTTTACTGAAACTTACTTCTTAATACTCTTCAATGGACCAAAACATAATTTTATTTAATCTAGTTTAATTTTTGATGCAGGCTATGGAGGGCAAATATTTTTTATAATGTACAACTTAATCTGGGAGAAAGAAGGGGAGGTTAAATAGTGCATGTTATGCATTTTTCTAATTTTATTTTTGCTTTTGTTATATTTTTAATGTTATTCCTCCAAAGTTGTCAGACAAATACACCTGGTCTTTTTATCTTTAAAATTTTATCTTTATGTTTATTGAAAGGTAACTGTGACTGGTAATGCATGAGTCGGCTAGTATGGATAAGTAGGATTTTAAAACTGAGTCTCCCTGGCCCAAATTTCATTGACTAATTTTATGTATATTTAATTAATTGACTTAATAAAAAATCAGTTGTGTTGGTCTTTTAGGAGCCTTAAAACCTGGTTCTTCCCTTAGTTTTTAGGTTCAGGATGTTAGTTGAGGCTGTGATTTTGCCTTTTGCTATTTGAGGAGTTGATTATTTTTACTTGTTATCTTTTATTGTCTTTTCTATTGTTTTATATTTGATTAAGATGAGAGACAATAAATATTAACCCAGCAAACCAACTACAAGTTTATTGATTAGCAGAACAACGATTCTATCAAGAATAGATCCTATATACAGGTAGTCCTCAACTTATGACCACAATGGAGCCCAACCGTTCCTTGCTAAGTGAAACATTTGTTAAGTGAGTTTTGTGTGATTTTATGACCTTCATTGCCACAGTTAAGTAAATCGCTGCAGTGGTTAACTTAGTAACATGTGAATCTGACTTCCTCATTGACTTTGCTCGTCAGAAGTTCATAAAATGGGATCATATGACCCTGGGACACTGCAACCATCATAAATATGAGTCAGTTGCCAAGACCCCAGATTTTGATCAGGTGATCATAGATGCTGCAATGGTCATAAGTGTGAAAAACGTTTTTCTACTTCCATTGTAACTTTGAATGGTCACTAAATGAACTCTTGTAAGTAGAGGCCTACCTGTCCTGGAGATTGTAATTTTGGTTTTCTTTCCCTTTTTCTGTCTTCAATGAAAAAAGGCAGTACTCATTTCAGTCTTGAAATGCATCAAGATTGGAATAGTAAGTCATGAAACAGAGAGCTAAGTTTCTTCTATGAAGGATTGTTTTTTATCAGAAGCAGAGAATACTCCAGTTATTTTCAATATATGTGTATCCAGGTCAGTGTTATCTATTAGGAGGCAAGTTCAGAGTAATGAATCAGGCACAGTCACATGAAAATATCTTCTGTGGATGGATGTTTTGAGATAGAAGCCTTTGATTAATTTATTATTCACTATTACGTGTTAATGGTTTCTCTTGGCTATGCCAAGAAAAATGTTAGTGAGAACTTAGTGCTATTGAAAAATCATGCAACAATGTTGAATGAAAAATCAGTTCTGTAGGTGCTGATCAATTGGTTATAATCTATTCAGAAATTGTCACTTATTGCAATAATCAGTGAGTGAGTCATGGATGGATGGATGGATGGATGGATAGATGGATGGATGGATGGATAGATAGATAGATAGATAGATAGATAGATAGATAGATAGATAGATAGATAAGCAAACTATAAAACATATAAAACAACTGCACCAGGTAAAAGATATTGCTGATCTTGGATAAATCTCTCATTGTGGGTTTTTTTCCAGAGTTTCCTAAATTTGGAAGACAAAGACAGTGATATTGTTGAGGTGAAGACTGTTCTGAACCAGGTGAAGAACTATTTGCCCAAACCAAATGTCCATCAGTTGAGTAACTGGGTGAGGGACCAAGAAGCGGAATTGCAAAGAATAATTTCCAAATGTCAGGCACGAAAAATTGAGCTTCACTTCTTTCTTCAACAGTTTGCTAGGTAAGAAGCCAAAATGAACTAAGCTTGCCTCATCTATATTGTGATCCAGAGTGATTAGATGGACTTTTAAGATCTAGTTCTGAGATTGATGCATTCTCCTCGTACAGTACTAAATAAGTAAATGTATTAATAAGTAGGTTTGCTGAACTAGACCCAAGATTAATTTACTGTACAGCATTAAGTGTTACTGTTCGTGGGTTTTTTTACAGCTTAACAGGATTTTCTTGTAAGTATTTATTCTATTCTTTTGAAGGCTTGAAAAGGACTTTAAGAGTCTGGAGAAGTGGCTAAGAATTCAAGAAGAAAAATGGCAACAAGTTCAAAAAGAGAAGACAGGACTTGAACATTTTTATCAAATTCTACTCAAACAAAGGTATTTTGTCTAAGCTATAGCAGCTCACTTAACTCTGTTCCACTCTTGAGAGCTAGTTTCAGTGGCATGCTCAGGTTTTCTACTGAAAATGTTCCTGTCTAAAAACATATTTTCAAAGTTTTGGTATTCACAATTGAACACAAATTTATGTATATTTCCCCACATAGGGAAAAGAGTAAATATACTGCTCAAAAAAATAAAGGGAACACTTAAACAACACAATGTACTGTATTTAATAGTAGGATGTCTTATTTTGTGTTCCCTTTATTTTTTTGAGCAGTATATAATTATTTTGAGTTCTAGTTTTCAATCTCTATCAATTAAAAAAAAGACTATTTGAATGCAGTGACGAAGCAGAAGAATGCAAAGAGTGTGATTTTAAATGTTGGGTTATCCTGTCTTGATCAGTTGGAAAAAAAGTTGATATAAAGTTGCCTTCTATGAAGGTTGATAATTGACTCAATTTGCTCAGTTCTAATAACATTGGAGAGATGAAGGGAACATTTAATGCAAAAATGGGCATGATAAAGGACCAAAATGGCAGGGACCTAACAGAGGCAGAAGAGATTAAGAAGAGGTGGCAAAATTACACAGAAGAACTATACAAGAATGAGCTTAATGTCCCTGATAATCACAATGAGGTGGTCACTGACCTCGAGCCAGACATCCTAGAATGTGAAGTGAAGTGGGCCTTAGAAAAGCTGAGCAACAACAAAGCTAGTGGAGGTGACAGTATTCCAGCTGAGCTATTCAAACTCTTAAAAGACGATGCAGTAAAAGTGCTACACTCAATTTGCCAGCAAATTTGGAAAACTCAACAGTGGCCACAGGATTGGAAAAGATCAGTTTACATTCCAATTCCAAAGAAAGGCAGTGCCAAAGAATGTTCAAACTATCGCACCATTGCACTCATTTCTCATGCTAGTAAAGTTATGCTTAAAATCCTACAAGCTAGACTCCAGAAGTATGTGGATCGAGAACTACCAGAAGTACAGGCTGGATTTCGAAGAGGCAGAGGAACTAGAGATCAAATTGCCAGCGTACGCTGGATCATGGAGAAAGCTAGAGAGTTCCAGAAAAACATCTACTTCTGCTTCATTGATATGCTAAAGCCTTTGATTGTGTGGATCATAACAAACTGTGGCAAGTTCTTAAAGAGATGGGCGTACCAGATGAATCAAAAGTTGGAATTAAGATTGCCGGAAGAAATATCAACAACCTAAGATATGCAGATGATACCAGTCTAATGGCAGAAAGTGAAGAGGAACTAAAGAGCCTCTTGTTGCGGGTGAAGAAGGAGAGTGCAAAACTTGAGTTGAAACTTAACATTAAAAAAAACAAGATCATGGCATCCAGCCCTCTCAATTCCTGGCAAATAGATGGGGAAGAAATGGAGGTAGTGACAGATTTTATTTTCCTGGGCTCCAAGATCACTGCAGATGGGGACTGTAGCCAAGAAATTAAAAGATGTTTGCTCCTCGGGAGGAAAACCATGGCAAATCTAGACAGCACACTATAAAGCAGAGACATCACCCTGTCAACAAAAGTGCGTATAGTCAAGGCTATGGTCTTCCCAGTTGCAATGTATGGCAGTGAAAGTTGGACCATAAAAAAGGCTGAGCGCCAAAGAATTGAGGCCTTTGAACTATGGTGCTGGAGAAGACTCCTGCGAGTCCCTTGGACTGCAAGGCGATCAAACCGGTCAGTCCTAGAGATCAACCCTGACTGCTCTTTAGAAGGCCAGATCCTGAAGTTGAAACTCAAATACTTTGGCCACCTAATGAGAAGGAAGGACTCACTGGAGAAGAGCCTAATGCTGGGAAAGGTTGAGGGCAAGAGAAGAAGGGGTCGACAGAGAATGAGGTGGCTGGATGGAGTCACTGAAGCAGTAGGCGTGAGCTTAAATGGACTCCAGAAGATGGTAGAGGACAGGAAGGCCTGGAGGAACGTTGTCCATAGGGTCGCGATGGGTCGGACTCGACTTTGCAGCTAACAACAACAACAACAAATAACATTTAATGAATGATGTCATGGGTAAAGCATGGGGAATAATGATGACAATTAAACTTCACATAATTGTTTTTCTTTTATAGGGAGTGGTTTGATTCTTTTGATCGCCAGGCAAATTATTTGAAAAATTCAGGATTTTTGAATGATGAAGCAGTTCTAGAATCTGCCCATTTTGTCAGTAAATACAAGAGGTTGGTTAATCACGTACAGAAAACCCTTGGAGTTTCTGAGATGTATTGTGTAAAAAGAAAGCATTTTGAAGAACTTGTCAGGAACATGTTTTGCTGGTTGGAAAATCTGAAAAAGCCTATCCTGGAGATGAGTGCTGAAGAATCTGAAATATCACTGGAAAAAAGGTTGTTCAAAATCCAGGTACCAAGACATACTTGAAGCTCTATGTGTTATTAATAAAAACAACCATCCAATAATTCTTTGTTTAGTCCTTTCTCATTTCAAAAAGTTTTTTTTAAAATTGCTTGACATTTTTCTTGAATTTTAGTCTTAACCATTCCATGCTCTGTTTGAAGCTACTATTTATTTATTTGTAAAAAAACAAACCAAGAAGAGATTGAATACATAAGCCACAAAGAAAGTCTGGAGAAAGCAGCAGTCAGTTAATCAATTAAAATATTCCAGAAGAGATCAATCACTTATTCTGAGGCCTGGGATAGAGCCAGGTTTAAAGGTCTACTTTAAAAAAGGCCAGGTGGAGGTGGGCATTTGAATTTCAGATTGAATAGTGTTCTAGAGACCACAGTAAGACAGAGAAGCCTACTTCCTGCATCCCAACAGTTGATATTGTTTAATTGATGGGGCCCACAGCATGCTGGGTATGTTTAGAATGTATAGGACAGGCCAAAACCATGGATAAATAGCCCTCAAATAATCAAAGCCATATCTTTATAGGTGATAACCAGAACCTTGAATTGCATCCTGAAGCATATTGACAACTAGTACAACCACAAAGTACAGTGTTATGTGAGCATACAGGCATACCTGATGCATCAGATACATTTGTGCAAAGGCTCCCTTGGGCATAGTTGCCACCAGCTCCTGCTTGCCAGTCCTAAAAGGGGAAGTACAATTACATTCAGGATGGAACTACCCCAAGCTCAGAAAATGAAAACAGCCTCAGACACAGAGTCTTGTCAGGCTTGAGACAAAGCTTGCTCTTCCCCACCAAAGGCCAAACATTTTCCAGACATTGACAGAGGATCTTGACAGCGTCACCTGGCCACACCAGAGTCAAAATGTGTAGCTGGGTATCATCAGCACAGTAATAATACTGAATCTGAGGCCAGCAGATAACTTGTCCCTGCAGTTTCATGTAGATGCTAAATAGAAAGCTATCTTTTCTGTGTATATGCATCATACGATATCTTTGTTTCATCCTTATCCTTGCAACAGTCATTCTTAAATGCATGTTTTTTTCTTTCATCTGTATCCTCCACTAGTGTGCATAACATACTCTGCAATATAATTATTTTTATTCTTTTCTGAGCAACTTCCATATTTTATTTTGTGAGTCCACTTTCCATTAATTCTCTCTAAAGACTAATTTAGTCTCTTACAAACACTTGCTTTCCTTCTACTTTTTTGATGTTCTTTATTAAATCATTTAAATTCAAAGGGCTACTCAGCTCACAATGACTCTTGGTGGCAAAAAGATTCAAAACAAAATCCAATGTATTAAATAATTTTAAAATATGCCCATAGCCAGAGGGAAGAGGAACATAATAAACATAATCTAGTTCAAGTAAGTGTATACCCCACCCTAATCCAGATTAACTCATTTAAGGCTAGGGCAGGGGTAGGCAACCTTGGCTCTTTTATGACTCGTGGACTTCAACTCCCAGAATTCCTGAGTCAGTCAAGGTTGCCTACCCCTGGGCTAGGGCATCAAGGCTGACTGAAGGGATAGGAGGGACAGGGCTGAATGATACTGTCCCAGAGGTCAGGCACCATAACAGGGAAGGCATACCTTCTAGGTTCCATCAGATGGCATTGTTTAATAGATGAGATCAAGAGCATAATCCCTCTGACCAATTTTTTAGGTCAGCATTTTTGTTCAATATCTATTTTCCTCTGAGATCTTGTCTTGGCAACATTGTCAATTAGTGGTCTTTCCCACATTTAGAATCCCTTATTCTGTCAGTTTTTCATTATAATCAGTCCATGTTTCAGAACCCTTAACTTTTACTAGCATGAATTAAATTAGTGAAATAGCAAAATAGCAAAATAGTATTGTGGTATTTCAGTGTCAAAGCTATAGAAGATGAGCAGGCTAAGCACAATGGTGGGGTTACCAATTTGGAATCATTGTGTTCTGCCAAGAGACTCAAATCCAGCCCATCCCCCCACCCCCTGTAAATTCTGTTGATTCTTATCTGGCACCAATTTGGCTTGACTGTTAGTAGATCAGATTCTTGTGTAGCATGTAATAAACAGTGCTTTGAATTCAACTCTTGTTCCTGATTACTAGCTCCTGACAAAAGCACTTTATAAGTTTAATAAGCATTTAATCATTTTATATATTTGATTTATTTATTTGCATCCTGCTTTTATTATTTTTACAAATAATTCAAGGCAGTGAACATATCCAACTCATCCTCCTTCTCCTATTTTTTTTCCATTCCCACTCTCTCCAATATTGGCCATGTCTTTCTATATTTAGGGAGTTACAAAAGAACTGAAAGCGGTTTATCAGTTTTCATTGTATGAGGTTTAATTGGAACCACAATTAATTGATTTTTTTAAAAGGCATTGTTTCTCTTGATAGTTTTACATGTTATTTGGCCTGGCTGCTAGGTCAAAGACAGTGAGTAAAATCAATTATCTTCATGTTATTTCTTACAATACAGGAGATTGCTTTGCTGAAAGAGGAGGGCAATGCTAAACTGCAGACTATCATAGCTGTTGGAGAACATTTGAAGTGTGATGATAACAGCAAGAACCTAGCTATTCAACAGATAGTTTCTGATGTCCAAAAGAAGTGGGACTCCACTATTCATCTGGTTATTGGCTGTCTGAGGTAAGTAGCCTAGATTATACCATGAAAATTTCCACTGAGTTGAAAATGCAGCAGAGCCATTCTATAATAACATCATCCAGTATAAAAGTCCTCCAGAAACTCTCCACTCAGACAATATTGCTGAAATTGGTGGAAAACTAAAGATTTTTGGCTGGAAGCTTTTAACTAATCACTGCAAAAAAATTTATAAATACATTTTTTCTTCATTTATATTAAAATATAGCTCATTCCTTTACTGCATATGGGTTCCTCAAGCAAATGATGACCATTAAAATAAATACAAATGAAATTAATCTTAAAAAGAACAAATTTAATTACAAAAAGATCTGGTAAAGAAGGCAAGGACCTGAGAAGTTGATGATTAAATATATTTTAAGGTTGTATGTATACTATATTAACTTATTTAGCATTCTACCTTGTTCTTATGACAAACACAAACCTTTTGCTTTTCAACATTATAATAAGTTTGTCATTTTGTTTTCCTACATCTGTGGTGGCGAACCTATGGCACGAGTGCCACAGGTGGCACGCAGAACCCTCTCTGTGGGCACACGCACCATCACCCCAATCCTAGGCCTTCAGCTGGGTTTTATAAAAACTTTTCGCTTTAGGCCTCTGCCGTGTGCAAAAAAAAAGGTTCAATCAATCAATCATTTTCAACTTCTTGTGGGGGAAAAAAAAAGATCTTGCAAAGTTTGAATTGATTGATTGAACTTTTTAGTCCCACCCAGTCTGCCGTTACCACTGCAGCCATGCCCGCCCAATGGGCCACGCCCGCCCAATGGGCCACGCCTGCCCAATAGGCCACGCCTACCCAATGGGCCACGCCCACTCGGCACACGACGATACATAAGTTTTGGGTTGCAGTTTGGGCACCCGGTCTCTAAAAGGTTCGCCATCACTGTCCTACATATTCAATGATAAGTTGTTAAAATGATATTGATTTTTTTTCCATCAAAGGGACCAGGAAGAACTTCAGCATCAAATGGAACAGGTGAACCAGACAGAACATGCCATCAAAGCGCTATTTTATGAAGTAGAGAAGCAGAAGCAAGGCTTAAATGTTGATATTCATCCCAATTCACAGGAAGTACAAAGTCAGTTAAACAATTATTCTGCACTTCTGAAAGAAATTGAAGGCCTAATGCCTCTCTTAAATGAACTAACAAGACAACGCAGTTCTTTGGAGACATGCAGTAATAGATTGAGTGCAGAATCATCGATGGCTTTACAGCATCTTTACAAATGTCTTCTTAGCCGATTACAGGTTGGCATCATGACATATTATTGATCTGGAAGATACAGATGAAACTCTACTAGTGTATTTTTTGCAATATAAATGTTCATTAGATGTGGGATTAGATCTGATTCAAACAAACAGGTAGGACAGGATGAAGTGGGACCTAAACCATGTCATTTCAATTGCCAGTTGGGTATATTTATTTTAATTTATTTATTTATTTTTAAAAGTTTAATTGTTAAATTTATATAGCTGCCTAACTCTCACACAGTGATTCTGGGCAGCTATGCAAATTTGTTTAATAAATAAAATATTTGTATGTATTTGTAAAATATTTGTATATATTTTTAAAATATTTTTTATTTGTATATGGGTTCAGGAAGATAATATGCTATTTCTATGGAGGTCTTAATAGTCTGCAGAAAATACTTTATTATATTGGACAACTATCTATGCAAGTTGGTTTTGACCTTGAGTTTCTCCTTAAATTGCAGAATGCAACAAACCTCTTGGAAGGCTATGTTGAGGGGCACCAGCAGTGTGAAGAGTTGACAACCCTTTTGATAACTTCCCTAGAGGAGCTGTGGGAGCCTGTGGGTGCAGAGCAAAAACAGGTCAGGAGAAATTTTGTTTCCAGTGAATTTGAAAATAAATGAATTAGAAAGAGTAACAGTGTAATAATAATAATGAGAACATATTAAACTTGTATGCCTCCTAATACTGAGAGTGAATGGCTCACCAAAAAATATATCAAGGAAATTGCAATAAAATCCATTACACATAAAAGACAAAAGACAGCAAGCACTCACTCTCCCTTGCCAAAGACCTTAATGAAGAGCTAAATTCAGGGAGTACGGAAATTTGGACAACAGTGTTTCCATCCCTGAATAAAAATAATAATTGATAAAACAAGAAACAGAACTATTGAAAATTAGAATTTTATGAACAGCGTCTTTTTATTTATGACTGATTGTTGGTGCAAAATTTTTATCAATGTCAAGTGGTTTCTAGATTGCCACATGAACAATTAACTGAACAAAGGTAAACAAAAAACAAAAAAAACTCTTGCTATGTGCTCCATGGCTGCTTTCTTACACAACTGAGTCATCTTACACAACTTATCTAGTAGTCAGATAAGTCAGCTGGGAATCAAGTAAAAGTAATTGATATTCTTTTTAAAACAATTTGGTGTCAGTCTCTATGAGTAGCACCAAAGCTCATGTGACCTCTCATTCATTTCATTGAAGAAGGTAGATCCGAATGAGTGTTCCTTTGGGAGCCTGGTGCTTTTCTCTTTTTCAGACAGTCCTCAGCGTACAACCCCAAATTTCTGTTGCTAAGCAAGACAGATGTTAAGTGAATTTTGCCCCATTTTGTGAACTCTCTTGGCAGAGCTGTTAAGGGAATCACTGCAGTTGTTAAGTTAGTAACAGAGTTGTTAAGTGAATCTGACTTCCCCATTGACTTTGCTCATCAGAAGGTCACAAAAAGTGATCACATGACTCTGGGACATTGCTACTGTCATAAACACGAGTCAGTTGCCAAGGGCCTGAATTTTGATCATGTGACCCTGAGGATGCTGCAATGATCATAAATGTCAAAAATGGTCATAAGTCACTTTTTTCAGTGCTGTTGTAGCTTTGAATGGTCACTAAATGAACTGTTGTAAGTCGAGGACTTTTTGTATTTAAATGAATATGGATGCCGGTTTCTGTGCAAATCAGAGAACAAGCATGATCTCTGACAAAGACATTGCCTTTTTATGAACTATCAAAATACTTTATGAAAAATTTCATGAGTGATTTATCCTAACTATTTTATTCTCTCTGCATATTTATAGAGGGCAACAAGATTGTTAACTGCAGATTCTCTGTCATTATTATCTTCTCGCCTTCCTTTCTCACTTAAGATACAGTATGATATTCTTTGTCAAGCTGAAGACAAACTGCAGGAAGTTGTTGCTCTAATGGACTCCATCAGATTGGAACAGACATGTATGAAAGATGAGATAGATGCACCCCAACTTAAGCCGAAGCACCTTAAAATGAAATATGGACCTGAGCACGAGGCTGAGGACATCCACAGTGATATACTCAAATATAAAATACTGACCAGAAAGGAGATGGATAATGAAACAACAAACAGAGAGAAACTGGTAATTTTCTAGCATCCCCTTTGCTCCTCAAGAGATTAGTTGTGTGGAAGAAATTTAGTAATATTTAGTAATATTTTGGGGTTTAGTATTTAGTAATATTCTTAAAAAAGGGATGTGGTGGCTCAGTGGGTTAGGACGCTGAGCCTGTCGATCAGAAAGTCGGCAGTTTGGCAGGTCGAATCCCGAGTGCCGCGTAGCAGAGTGAGCGCCTGTTACTCATCCCAGCTTCTGCCAACCTAGCAGTTCGAAAGCACATAAAAATGCAAGTAGAAAAATAGGGACCACTACGGTGGGAAGGTAACAGCGTTCCATGCACCTTTGGCGTCTAGTCATGCCGGCCACATGAGCACGGAGACGTCCTCGGACAAGTGCTGGCTCTTCGGCTTTGAAACGGAGATGAGCACCGGCCCCTAGAGTTGGAAATGACTAGCACACATGTGCGGGGGAACCTTTACCTTTACTTTAATATTCTTAAATGAACTTTATATAGGAAATAAGGAGTTCAGCAAAAGTCATTTAATATCATTTATTAAAAAAAATAAAATTGTGCTTTATAAGCCTACATGGAGCTTTTATTTTTAATTGAAGTTGTTGTTGTTAGCTGCGAAGTCGTGTCCGACCCATCGCGACCCTATGGACAACATTCCTCCAGGCCTTCCTGTCCTCTACCATCTTCTGGAGTCCATTTAAGCTCGCGCCTACTGCTTCAGTGACTCCATCCAGCCACCTCATTCTCTGTCGTCCCCTTCTTCTATTGCCCTCGATCTTTCCCAGCATTAGGCTCTTCTCCAGTGAGTCCTTCCTTCTCATTAGGTGGCCAAAGTACTTGAGTTTTAGCTTCAGAATCTGGCCTTCTAAAGAGCAGTCAGGATTGATCTCCTCTAGGACTGACCGGTTTGATCGCCTTGCAGTCCAAGGGACTCGCAGGAGTCTTCTCCAGCACCACAGTTCAAAGGCCTCAATTCTTTGGCGCTCAGCCTTTCTTATGGTCCAACTTTCACTGCCATACATTGCAACTGGGAAGACCATAGCCTTGACTATACGCACTTTTGTTGACAGGGTGATGTCTCTGCTTTTTAGTGTGCTGTCTAGATTTGCCATGGCTTTCCTCCCCAGGAGCAAGCGTCTTTTAATTTCTTGGCTACAGTCCCCGTCTGCAGTGATCTTGGAGCCCAGGAAAATAAAATCTGTCACTACCTCCATTTCTTCCCCATCTATTTGCCAGGAATTGAGAGGGCCAGATGCCATGATCTTGGTTTTCTTAATGTTAAGTTTCAACCCAAGTTTTGCACTCTCCTTCTTCACCTGCAACAAGAGGCTCTTTAGTTCTTCTTCACTTTCTGCCATTAGAGTGGTATCATCTGCGTATCTTAGGTTGTTGATATTTCTTCCGGCAATCTTAATTCCAACTTTTGATTCATCTAGCCCTGCCTTTCTCATGATGTGCTCTGCATATAAGTTAAATAGGCAGGGCGACAGTATACAGCCTTGCCGGACTCCTTTCCCAATTTTGAACCAATCAGTGGTTCCGTGTCCAGTTCTCACTGTTGCTTCTTGACCCGCATATAGGTTTCTCAAGAGACAAATAAGATGGTCTGGTACTCCCATCTCTTTAAGAACTTGCCACAGTTTGTTGTGATCCACACAATCAAAGGCTTTAGCATAGTCAATGAAGCAGAAGTAGATGTTTTTCTGGAACTCCCTAGCTTTCTCCATGATCCAGCGTATATTGGCAATTTGATCTCTAGTTCCTCTGCCTCTTCGAAATCCTGCCTGTACTTCTGGTAGTTCTCGATCCACATACTGCTGAAGTCTAGCTTGTAGGATTTTAAGCATGACTTTACTAGCATGAGAAATGAGTGCAATGGTGCGATAGTTTGAACATTCTTTGGCACTGCCTTTCTTTGGAATTGGAATGTAAACTGATCTTTTCCAATCCTGTGGCCACTGTTGAGTTTTCCAAATTTGCTGGCAAATTGAGTGTAGCACTTTTACTGCATTGTCTTTTAAGATTTTGAATAGCTCAGCTGGAATACTGTCACTTCCACTAGCTTTGTTGTTGCTCAGTTTTTCTAAGGCCCACTTCACTTCACATTCTAGGATGTCTGGCTCGAGGTCAGTGACCACCTCATTGTGATTATCAGGGACGTTAAGCTCATTCTTGTATAGTTCTTCTGTGTAATTTTGCCACCTCTTCTTAATCTCTTCTGCCTCTGTTAGGTCCCTGCCATTTTGGTCCTTTATCATTCCCATTTTTGCATTAAACGTGCCCTTCATTTCTCCAATTTTCTTGAAAAGATCTCTGGTCCTCCCTATTCTATTGTTTTCTTCTATTTCTTTGCACTGTTCATTTAAGAAGGCATTCTTATCTCTTCTAGCTATTCTCTGGAATTCTGCATTCAATTGGGCGTATCTTTCTTTTTCTCCCTTGCCTTTCGCTTCCCTCCTTTCCTCAGCTATTTGCAAAGCTTCCTCAGACAGCCATTTTGCTTTCTTGCATTTATTTTTCTTTGGGACGGTTTTGGTTGCTACCTCTTGTACAATGTCGCGAACCTCTGTCCATAGTTCTTCAGGCACTCTGTCTATCAGATCTAATTCCTTAAATCTATTTGTCACCTCTACTGTATATTCAACAGGGATATGATTTAATTCATACCTGAGTGGCCTAGTGCTTTTCCCTACTTTCTTCAGTTTAAGCCTAAACTTTGCAAGGAGAAGCTCATGGTCTGAGCCACAGTCAGCTCCTGGTCTTGTTTTTACTGACTGTATAGAGCTTCTCCATCTTTGGCTGCAGAGCATATAGTCAATCTGATTTCTGTGTTGACCATCTGGTGATGTCCATGTGTAGAGCCGTCTCTTGGGTTGTTGGAAAAGAGTGTTTGCTATGACCATCGCATTCTCTTGACAGAATTCTATCAGCCTGTGCCCTGCTTCATTTTGCACTCCAAGGCCAAACTTGCCTGTTATTCCAGTTATCTTTTGGCTTCCTACTTTAGCATTCCAATCCCCCATGATGATAAGAACATCATTTTTTGGTGTTAGTTCTATAAGGTGCTGTAGTGCTTCATAGAACTGGTCAATTTCATCCTCTTCAGCACTGGTGGTTGGGGCATAGACTTGGACTACTGTGATATTGAATGGTTTGCCTTGGATTCGAACTGAGATCATTCTGTCATTTTGAGGATTGTATCCCAGTATTGCTTTTCCTACTCTTTTATTGA
Organism: Vipera berus; assembly: GCF_964194415.1. Classification (NCBI taxonomy): domain Eukaryota; kingdom Metazoa; phylum Chordata; class Lepidosauria; order Squamata; family Viperidae; genus Vipera; species Vipera berus. The sequence continues at coordinate 30,001,941 of NC_138202.1, forward strand.
CTATGAAGGCTACTCCATTTCTTCTGAAGGATTCTTGCCCACAGTAGTATACCTGATGGTCATCTGAATTAAATTCACCCATTCCTGTCCATTTTAGTTCGCTGATACCTAAGATGTCAATGTTCAGTCTTGTCATCTCTTGTTTGACCACGTCCAGCTTTCCTTGATTCATGGATCTTACATTCCAGGTTCCTATGGAGAAAAAATCTTTACAGCATTGGACTTTCCTTTCACCACCAGACACATCCACAGCTGAGCGTCCTTTCGGCTTTGGCCCAGTCGCTTCATTCTTTCTGGCGCTACTAGTACTAGCCCTCTGCTCTTCCCCAGTAGCATATTGGACGCCTTCCGACCTGAGGGGCTCATCTTCCAGCGTCATATCGTTTTGCCTTTTGGTACTGTCCATAGGGTTTTCATGGCAAAGATGCTGGAGTGGGTTGCCATTTCCTTCTCCAGTGGATCACGTTTTGTCAGAACTCTCTGCTATGACCTGTCCGTCTTGGGTGGCCCTGCACGGCATAGCTCATAGCTTCATTGAATTACGCAAGCCCCTTCGCCACGACAAGGCAGTAATCCATGAAGGGGTTTAATTGAAGTACAGGGTAGTAAATATTGTACATAAACCTTCCTCTTTAATCTTTAGAGCTGATCAGAAGCAGGCTTTTCTTTACAAGTCCGGGGTGATATTAGAAGCAATGCATGCTTAGGTATTTTCTTCTATGCTAAAAACATAGAAATAAGGCATTGCTGAAGTAAAACACAGATATGTAAGTAGTTTTCAGTGAAATTACAATTACTTAGCAAATGTTGGGATTAAGTGAGTTGCCTCTGCAAAATGGGCAGCGTAGAAGTCTCATAATAAATAAAGTAAATAAAAAAGATGTAATTTACTACTCTAAAAGGTCAGGAGCCAGAATTGGAAAGTTGCCAGATATAATGCAACATTCTTTTTTTTAACCTTTTAAATCAAACTTGCAGTCATATTCTTTTGACATTTTGTACAATAAACATTATTCAGAGATTAAAAGTTTAGATATTATTAATTTCTTAATTTTTCAAACTTATATAGACATTCATTTCACAAAACAAGTGACTGGACAGCATACAATATGTTAAAAATAATAATTCATAAATAATTATTAAAAACATTAAAAATTATAGAACACAGCTTAAAAAAAGGATAAAAGTATGTTAATAATAATGGAGCTGTCTTACTATATGCCAGTTCTTTGTGTTCTGAACCAGCCCTCTTCTGGCCTTGAGTAAGGCAAACCCCTATTCAGAAAGAAGAGACTGGAGAGCGTCCAAGGCTAAAAGGCATCTGCCAAGATTTAATTACGCAGTTAACAAAAACACTAGAGCTTGTCTTCTCAAGCGGAAAAGTTGCTTTCAGCAACCAGCCCCTCCCCAAACACTCCTTTTATAGAGAGCTCAGGGCGTGGTCTCCCTGTGCCTCCTCCCGAGGAGTCCCACATTCTTTCTTTGTTTGTTCCTGCTCGACTGCCTCCTGCGTCGGGCGTCCTTGAACAGGGCCAGCTGTGGGTCATCATCTTCTGCACTATCGGGCTCACGCAGCTGAGAAGAGGGCCCCGGCTGGGAACTCTGCCAAGCCTCCACGCCATCATCAACCGGTTCGTCTCCCACACGGTCCTCCTCCCCCTCATCTGAGTCATCCGACACATCTGAGCCTGCTGCCGAAACCACAGGCTGGCCCTGAGTCACAACACTTTGGGGTTCCCAGGCCTTGATGGCACATCCAGGTCTTGAGGACCTTCGGCTAATATTATCATATCATATTATGAATATGAATATAATATATATTGTAATATAGTATAAATTCATATAATATGAATGTGAATACGGAGATGACATAAAATAATTCTCCATTTTTTTCTGCAATCTTCATTTGACTTAATTATTTCATTTTTCTGTTTTTTGAAGGAAAATTCCTTCAGAGTGAAGAATCCACTGGACAGAGAAGCTCCAGAATTCTTTCCAGAATGGTTGACAAATAAAGTACAATTACCAAGCTCCTTAGCATTTGAATCTGAGGAGAGAGCAGCTGCAGTTACTGGGGTAATCTTTTATTCTCCCTGACAATCTTACTTTCAAACATTTGATAGAATGGTTTTGAAGGGGTGGGTTTGTGTCATTTCTATAAAATACTGGTTATGATATGGAATGATGAGACCTGGATTAGTAAGGGATATGACTTTACAGTCAGATGTATATTCCTGTTTCTTTCCTTATAAGTTTGCTGTTTCTTTATTTTGAAATATCTGGTTTATTTATTCCCAGAATATAGCTGATAGATAATCAGAGAGCAAGCATCATTACAGAAAATGTGCAGCACTCAGACACAATTTAAGTGTCCTGAATAACTCCTCTGAAAGTAATAAGTAGGGTTTTCTAATTCATTGTTCTCCAGCCACGTACCTGAATAAAAGTCTGTGTACAATCCTTTCCTGATACCAAATCCTGCACTCTTCTATAAAGTTCTATAGGATATGGACCAATTGGTTTATTCTCCATAGCATCTTCATGTATTTAAGGACATCTATCAAAGGATGAGCACTGAGTGAATGTGCTTTGAGTCCTTTCTGAAAACATTAGGCCATCTCTTCCATAGCAACAAATTTACCATTGCTGTGCTTTAGGAATTAAGCTGCTGCTATCACCTTCTCCTCCCACTCTTCCAGCAGGGAGAAAAATGTCCCACAGATCTTGAGATGAAAGAAGATTGTAACCCTCCACTGCATTTTCTTTCCAAGCAGCAGGAGGGAGAGCAGGTAAACAACTGACATACGGATTGATAGACAAACTCATATTCTGAGTTGGTGCCTCCACTGCTGTGATTATTGCCTCTTGTTGTTGCTGAGAAAGGAAGCATCTCAGAGCCATGATTGGTATTATGAGTATGCCAGCATTTTGACATCTCCATTGGCTCTTGGCCCTTTTCTGGACCTAGTTCAAAGCGTTGGTTTGATTTTCATATTTCTTCATGGCTTTAGACCATAGTACTAGATGGATCTCTTGTCTCCATGTGTGCCTGTGTATTTTTGAGATCATAATGAAAAAAACATTCCTGTGGGCTTTCTTAGGACTAATATGCTGCCAGTGTGTTTGGGCAAAGTGTGTATGTTCCAGGTCTCTTCTATTAAATGTACCTGGAAAGTGTGCCACCTCTGGCTGCTCCTGCCCCCTGTAATAAGCATCCTCTCAGAGATACAGATGGCACCCACTCTCCTGGGTTCTGAAAAGCCCTTAAAGGCTGGTTTTGGTCCTAGGCCTGGGATAAATATGTTGTTGGGGCTGTCGTGCTGTGGGGTTGTTTTTGCTTTTAACTGTTTTAGTTAGAATTAGTTTTTCTAAGCTACCCAGAATCTGCTGGAGTGATAAATTTAAATAAACATAGGCTACAAAAACTGGATAATCAACAGAAGGCAACAAAGTGATGCAGACAACTCTTAACACCAAATTTTTGCAGTCTAGATTTGTAGCTTGCATTCCCCACCAAATAAAATGCCCTCTCCTATTTTGTTATGCTTTTGGCACCGAGTTAATGTCTTATCCAGGGGAGTTATAAATTTTTTGGCAGCAAACCCATAGTCTTTAGATAAGTAGGAACATGCAAAGTATAATTGGGGAAACTAAAGCAGAGTGAGAGTTTACAAATGCAAAGCTGTTCATAACTGAGGCCTTCATGATTCTTCTGATAGTGGTCAATCTATATAATCCATAATATTATCCATATAAATTGATGAAATAAATTCAAGAGGTAGGCAAGCAAGGTAGTAATAGGATAGTTGCAACTGACAAGACACAGTAGAAAAATACTCAGAACTAAGATAAACAGATACAAGAACCATCAGCATTGGATAATGACTTTGCTTATATCTGTTGGAGTGTCTTGAGGGACGACAGCGAGACAGCAGGCACGGTTCAACAACGATTTATTCGGGCAGAGGTCCCGGGCGAAACAGTGCCGGGAATCTCTTGTATTTATAGTAAAGAGGGATAACAACAACAACAATCAAGAACCAATAAACAAGCAAGAATCTCCCGCCAGACTAGGACGCCCAATAAGAAGGAGACCGGCTAAAGGTAGGCGCTGTTGTGATTCAGGGCCAGCCTGTGGGTCTGGCAGCCGGCTCGGATGTCTCGGATGACTCAGACGAGGGGGAGGAGGAGGGTGTTGAAGACGAACTTGCTGATGATGGCTTGGAGGCTTCGCAGAGCCCCCAGCCAGGGCCCTCTTCTCAGCTGCGCGAGCCCGACAGTGCGGATGATGATGACCCACAGCTGGCCCTGTTCAAGGACGCCCGACGCAGGAGGCAGTCAAGCAGGAACAAGCAGAGAAAGGCTGTGGGACTCCTCGGAAGGAGGCACAGGGAGGCCACGCCCTGAACTCTAATAAAGGGAGTGTTTGGGGAAGGGCTGGTTGCTGAAAGCAACCGCTCCGTTTGAGGATCTAAGTTCCGGTATTTTGTTTCTTGTTCTGTTGTTTTGCTTGTGAATTAAACTTGGCAGACGCCTTCCAGCCTCAGTTGTTTTCCAGTCTCTACCGTTTGTACAGGGGTTGCCTTTCTGCAAGGCCGGTAGCAGGCTGGTACAGAACAGGCGCGGCTGGGCGGCTTGTTGCTGGGGCCAGCTGGCAGCTTTGACTTAGGAGACGGAAGGCTCATCCGGAGACACGCTGACCAACTAAGGAAGCGCACACCGCAGGACCGCAGTTTCCGAGCCCAACCGGGCACACTATTTTCCCCAGAGTGGATGTGGGAGTGGGAGGCACAGTTCTTCAGTGGTTCTCCTCCTATCTCCTGGGACGCTCGCAGTCGTTGTTGGCAGGGGGGCAGAGATCGGCCCCTAGGTCTCTCGTTTGTGGAGTTCCTCAGGGGTCGGTTCTCTCGCCTCTCCTGTTCAACATCTACATGAAACCGCTGGGTGAGATCATTCGTGGTTTTGGAGTTGGGTATCATCAATATGCTGATGATACCCAACTTTTCCTTTCGACCCCAAACCACCCCAGTGATGCCCTCGCTGTGATGTCCCGTTGCCTGGAGGCGGTTTGGGTCTGGATGGGGAGGAACAGACTTCAACTCAACCCTGACAAGACTGAGTGGCTGTACATCCCGGCATCCCGGGACATTCAAAATGTTCCATCTCTTTCTATGGGGGGTGAGCTCTTACCCCCCGTGGATAGGGCTTGCAACTTGGGAGTCCTCCTAGATTCACGGCTTACCCTGGAAGATCATATAGTGGCCGTGACTAGGGGGGCTTTCGCCCAGGTTCGCCTGGTGCGCCAGTTGCGGCCCTATCTGGACCGGGATGCCCTGTGTACGGTCACTCATGCGCTCGTGACCTCTCGCCTGGACTACTGTAATGCTCTCTACATGGGGCTTCCCTTGAAGACCACTCGGAGGCTCCAACTGGTACAGAATGCGGCTGCGAGAGTTGTCTTGGGAGTTTCCCGGTGCTCCCATGTTACACCCTTGCTCCGCGAGCTGCATTGGCTACCAGTTGTCTTCCGGGTGAGGTTCAAGGTCTTGGTTATGATCTTTAAGTCCTTACATGGCATGGGTCCGGGTTACCTCGGGGACCACCTGCTGTCGGCGTCAACTTCCCTCCGCCCAGTACGTGCCCACAGAGAGGGCCTCCTCAGGGTGCCACCGATCAGAGAATGCCGACTGGTGGCCCCCAGGGGGAGGGCCTTCTCTGTGGGCACTCCGGCATTATGGAACCAACTGCCGGTGGAGCTCCGGATGACATCAGACCTCCGAACCTTCCGTCGCGGCCTGAAGACCCACTTGTTTGAATTAGCTGGTCTGGCCTGATGGGGGATTATGGGTTTTTTAAATTGGTGTTCTTAGTATTGTATTATTGTTTTTTAACTGGGCATTGGTTTAATTTCTTTTTAACTTTTGTATCATTATTTATATATGCCCTGTGAACCGCCCTGAGTCCCTAGGGAGAAGGGCGGTATACAAATTAAATAAAAACTAAACTAAACTAAACTAAAACTAAGTCGACGAGGTAGGAGACTGGGCCAGTTTGGTCGGAGATCACGCCTTGCAGCCACTTGTCGCCGACCCCGAAGTTCTTTGCCCAAACGGGCTTGCCGGGAGGGAAGACCTTGGCAGACGGTGCGTTGGTTTGTTCGGCGGCTGCCCTGTCGGGGTGCAAACAGTCCAGTTTTGTGACTAGGCGGCGCCCCCATCGGAGTTCGGCCGGAGACTTGCCGGTGGTGGTGCATGGTGTGGAGTGCTGGGCCAGGAGGTATTTCGCCAGTCTGCAGTGCCAGTCGCCGGAGATGATTTTTCTTAGGGCATCTTTGGTCGCCTTCACCATGGCCTCTGCGAGACCGTTCGTGGAGGGGTGAAAGGGCGTGGAGGTGGCGTGCCTAATCAAGTTGGTGTTCTGAACCAGCCCTCTTCTAGCAAACCCCTATTCAAAAAGAAGAGACTGGAGAGCGTCCAAGGCTAAAAGGCTTCTGCCAAGATTTAATTACGCAGTTAACAAAAACACTAGAGCTTGTCTTCTCAAGCGGAAAAGTTGCTTTCAGCAACCAGCCCCTCCCCAAACACTCCTTTTATAGAGAGCTCAGGGCGTGGTCTCCCTGTGCCTCCTCCCGAGGAGTCCCATAGCCTTTCTTTGTTTGTTCCTGCTCGACTGCCTCCTGCGTCGGGCGTCCTTGAACAGGGCCAGCTGTGGGTCATCATCCTCCGCACTCTCGGGCTCACGCAGCTGAGAAGAGGTCCCCGGCTGAGGACTCTGCAAAGCCTCCAAACCATCATCAGCCGGTTCGTCTCCCTCCTCCCCCTCATCTGAGTCCTCCGATACATCGGACCCGGCTGTCGGACCCACCAGCTGGCCCTGAGTCACAACACTATCCCGCACCGCAGGACCCTTCCCCCGGGTCTGCCGATCCGGATGCGGTCGGGATGGGAACTGTTCGTGAAACGCGGTCACCAACGCAGGGGCATGAACGGCGGTCGCGTCTTCCCATGTGAAGTCCTCCGGCTCGTACCCTTTCCACTCGATCAGGTACTGGAAGCGACCTTTCAGCCAGCGGGAATCCCTGATGCTGGCGACCTCGTACTCGGGGGTGCTGCCTCCATCACGAGTTCCTGATGGGGGAGGTTCCGCTTGGCGAAGTGGACAGGCCGGTTGTTCGGGGACCAACAAGGACCGATGGAAGACGGGGTGCACGCGCAGGGAACGTGGCAGAGTTAAACGATAGGCGACCGGATTGATGACGGCCTCGACTGGGAACGGTCCAAGGTAACGGTGGTCCAGCTTCCTCGCCGGCCGAGTGGATGGTAGGTTCCTGGTGGACAGCCAGACCCGATCCCCCACCGATAGTGGAGGCGTATCCCTTCTCGACCGATCGGCGAACCTCTTGTAGTCGGCCTTGGCCTTCTCCAGCTGCCGTCGCACCAACCGATGGATCGCCTGTAACTCCGCCATGAATTCGTTCGCTGCCGGCTCCGGTGAGTCCACGGGAGAAAGGGGGAAAAACCTGGGGTGATAACTCACGTTGGCCAAGAACGGTGTCATCTGCGTGGAGGTGTGCTGCGAGTTATTAAAGGCAAACTCGGCTATGGCCAAATAGTCCACCCAATTGTCCTGCTGCAGGTTAACATAGCAGCGCAGATACTGCTCTAAGATGCCGATGACCTTCTCGGTACCCCCGTCGGTCTGAGGATGATGCGCGGACGAGAGGCAAACCTTAATGTCCAACGCCCGCATCAACTCCTGCCAGAAGCGGGCTGTAAACTGGGCCCCCCTATCGGAGACGACTCTATCGGGAAGGCCGTGCAGCCGGAACACCTGTTGGATGAACATGCGACTAGTGGCGCGAGCTGACGGTAAGCCGCGACAGGGGATGAAGTGCGCCATCTTGGTCAACATGTCCACCACCACAAACACTGTCGTGAAGCCGGAGGATGGGGGTAGATCCGTCAGAAAGTCCATGGACACAGCCCCCCAGGGTCTCTTGGGCGTTGGCAAAGGCTGCAGTAAACCAGGCGGGGCCCCTGTCGCTGACTTGGCCTGCCTGCATGGGACGCAGGAGGTGACATAAGACTGGACATCGTGTCGGACTCGGGGCCACCAGAAAGTACGGGAGACCAGGTTCAGAGTCTTGAACAGGCCAAAATGCCCCGCAGCCGGGTTATCATGACATTGGCTGAGGACGAGTCCCCTGAGTGGCCCTCCTGGAACATAGAGCCGGTCACGATAATACAGGAGTCCATCCGCGACCGACCAAGGCGAATCTGGCCCCACCTCTTCCTTCCGCTGAGCCACCCACGCCTCCTGCTGCTGCGCCTCCCGGATCCGAGCCCGTATATCCACCGGCTCCCGCACCGCAGCAAAAGACTCGACGGGGATCACTGTCCTGGGCGGAAGCTTGTCTTCCACTCGGGTGTACTCGGGCTTCCTGGACAGAGCATCCGCTCTCTGGTTGTGCCCGCTTGGTATGTACCGCACCCGGAAGTCAAACCTCGCAAAGAAGAGGGACCACCGGATCTGGCGTTGATTCAAATTCCGAGCGGTCTGCAGGCTTTCCAGATTCTTGTGGTCCGTCCGGACCTCGATCTGATGCCGCGCCCCCTCCAGATGATGCCTCCAAGCCTCGAACGCCGCCTTGATGGCCAGCAGCTCCTTCTCCCAGATGGTATAGTTGCGCTCCGAGGGGTTCAATTTCCGAGAGTGATACGCGCAAGGGAAAAGGGTACCGCTGGGCGTCGTTGCCTGGAGTAACACGGCCCCAATGGCAATGTCGGAGGCGTCCGCCTCCACGACAAACGGCCGTTGCGGGTCGGGATGTTTCAAGATGGGCTCCTTCATGAAGGCGTCCTTCAAAGCCTGGAACGCCTGTTGTTCGGGGGCGTTCCACTGGAACCGAGTCTTCTTCTGCAGGAGCCGGGTGAGGGGGGCTGTCAAGGCAGCAAAGCCAGGGATGAATGTCCGATAGTAGTTGGCAAATCCAAGGAGTCGCTGAACGTCCTTCACGCGACGCGGGGGTTGCCAACTCTGCAACGACTCGACTTTACTCGACTCCATGGCGATGCCCTCAGGAGAAATGCGGTGACCCAGGAAATCGATGGTCACCTGGTAGAACTGGCACTTCTCCAACTTGGCAAACAGCCGATGTTCCCGGAGGCGCTGCAGGACCTGACGGAGGTGCTGATGATGCGCTTCACGCGACGGGGAGTAAATCAGGATGTCGTCCAGGTAAATCACGACAAACTGGTCCAACAGATCCCGAAAGATATCGTTCATAAAATGCTGAAACACAGCGGGGGCGTTGGTCAGGCCAAACGGCATCACCGTGTACTCGAAATGTCCATAGCGAGTACCAAACGCCGTCTTCCACTCATCACCCGGCCGAACCCTGACGAGGTTGTAAGCTCCACGCAGGTCCAGTTTCGTGAAGATCTTAGCCTCCCGGAGTCGGTCCAAGAGCTCGGGGATGAGGGGCAGCGGGTAGCGGTTACGCACCGTGATGGCGTTGAGTTTCCGGTAGTCAGAGCAAAGCCGTAACTCGCCCGACTTCTTTTTGACGAAAAGCACGGGCGCAGACACTGGCGAAGACGAGGGCCGGATGAAACCGCGAGCCAAATTCTTTGTCAGGAAGTCCCGCAATGCAGCCAACTCGGGCTCCGACATGGAGTACAAACGCCCCACTGGGAGAGGCGCATCAGGGACTAGGTCAATGGAGCAGTCGTAGGGCCTGTGCGGGGGTAATTGGTCCGCCTGTGACTCGCTGAACACGTCAGCAAAGTCGGACAGTTCGGGAGGCAAGGAAACCCCTGGGGAACCCTCCACCTGGCCGGCACAGATATGGCGGGTGTGGTCCACGCACTGCAAACTTGGGAAGGTGACCAAGTTCTGAGACCAATAGATCTGTGGATCATGCGCCCGGAGCCACGCCAGTCCCAAGACCACGGGGAAGTGCAGATCCGAAGTGACGTAAAACTGGATGGCCTCCACATGGGTACTGATGGCCATACACACGGGTTGCGTGGCGGCCGTAATAGGCCCGGACAGGAGCACTCGACCATCGATGGTCTCCACAAGCATGGGCGGATCCACTGGACACTGGGGAACAGCCCATTTGGCCACGAAGGCCGAGTCCATAAAGTTAGTGGTAGCCCCAGAGTCAATTAAGGCATGGACCGGAATCCCCTCTGGCTTGCCAGGAAGGATCAGACGTGCCTCGAAAATCAAATGCCGTGGAGGTTCACAGGCACCGTCGGAACGGCGTCGCTCGGCGTGGTCGTTGTGGGTCGCCCGATCTTTCACACCGTCTAGATCGGGCTCGGGCCGTTTCCCGACAGCAAAGCAGGGGACTTTCTCGGGGCAGGCTTGGTCACTGACGCCCGCTGACGCTTCTTCGGGCAAGAAGCAGCCAAATGTCCAGGGTCCCCACAGTAAAAACACAACCCCCCCGATCGTCGTCTGTCCATTTCCGTCACCGATAGACGGGACCTGGCGGCACCCAGCTCCATTGGCTCCTCCCTCTGGACTGGGGGCTCACGCTCAACAGGAGCGGCAGGGGTCTGTGGGGTAGCACGGCGACTCTTTCGCTGCTGCAGCCGGGCATCGATCCGCAGACAAAGATGGATCAGCCCATTCAGGTCTGAGGGAATGTCCACGCGGGCCAGCTCATCCAACATCTCCTCCGACAAGCCATCCTGGAAGGCATCCACGAGCGCAGCCTCATTCCAGGCGGAATCCTGGCTAAGCAGCCGGAAATCACTGATGTAGGCCTGTAGGGGGCGCTGACCCTGCCTCAAAGCTTTCAGGCGTCGGGTGGCAGTCTGCGCCTTAATTGGGTCCTCATACATGAGGCGCATATGGTCACAAAACCCCCCAAAGTTATCCAACAAAGGGCTAGGCTGTGCCAACAGAGGCGTGCCCCAACGAGCTGCATCCCCCGACAGAAGGCTCAACACGAATCCCACCTTATCTCGGTCAGTGGGGAAATCAGCCGCCCTCACGCTGATAAAAAGCTGGCATTGTCCCAGGAAGGCAGTAAACAGTTCTGGATTACCAGCAAATTTATCCGGCATAGCTATCTGACATTTCCTCCTGGGTGGGGGTGCAGCATGTACCTGAGCTTGCAGTTGTGCCACCTGAGCTGCCAGCAAAGTGAGTTGCTGGGTGAGCTGGGCATTCTCGGCAAGAAGCTGCTCCATCGTAGTAATAAGGGGTGGGAGGCTGAAAGCAAACTGTTCTGAACCAGCCCTCTTCTAGCAAACCCCTATTCAAAAAGAAGAGACTGGAGAGCGTCCAAGGCTAAAAGGCTTCTGCCAAGATTTAATTACGCAGTTAACAAAAACACTAGAGCTTGTCTTCTCAAGCGGAAAAGTTGCTTTCAGCAACCAGCCCCTCCCCAAACACTCCTTTTATAGAGAGCTCAGGGCGTGGTCTCCCTGTGCCTCCTCCCGAGGAGTCCCATAGCCTTTCTTTGTTTGTTCCTGCTCGACTGCCTCCTGCGTCGGGCGTCCTTGAACAGGGCCAGCTGTGGGTCATCATCCTCCGCACTCTCGGGCTCACGCAGCTGAGAAGAGGTCCCCGGCTGAGGACTCTGCAAAGCCTCCAAACCATCATCAGCCGGTTCGTCTCCCTCCTCCCCCTCATCTGAGTCCTCCGATACATCGGACCCGGCTGTCGGACCCACCGGCTGGCCCTGAGTCACAACAGTTGGCCTTGATGAAAACCTGGAAGTCATTAGAGGTGAATTGGGGCCCGTTGTCAGATACGATGACATCAGGCAACCCATGGGTTGCAAATACCCTCCTTAAACCCCTGATTGTGGCGGCTGAGGTTGTGCTGGCCACTGGGATGACCTCGAGCCATTTGGAAAAACTATCTACTATTATTAGAAAATTTTGTCCCTGGAAGGGGCCGGCGTAATCAACATGAATTCGGGACCAGGGTTTTTTTGTCACTTCCCACTTATGGACAGGAATGTGGGGAAGGGGAGGCCTGGTCTGTTGGCACATGTTGCAGGTTGCGACAAAGTGTTCGATGTCTGCATCGAGCCCTGGCCACCACAAGTAGCTGCGGGCGAGGGATTTCATCTTGACCACCCCTGGGTGGCCTTCGTGAAGGGAGGTTAAAACTTGTTGCCTGTGTGGGGCGGGTACTATGACCCGGCTGCCCCAGAGGACGCAGCCGAGGTGAGCTGACAGTTCCAGGCGCCTTAGGAAAAAGGGCTGAAATTCAGGTCCTGGGGATGTGGATTGCCAGCCGGTTTGGACCCAGGTCAGAACCCTGCCCAGGATTTTGTCCTTGGTGGTTGCTGCAGCTATTTCTGTGGCTGATACGGGTTGGTCCGGCAATTCCTGGATGGCCAGGATTTGGCCGGCAGGTGCGGGGTCTGGGTCGAGGTTGGGCAGGGGCAGTCTGCTAAGGCCATCTGCGTGGCCCATTTCCTTGCCTGGTTTATGTTCAATTTTGAAGGAGTATGCTGCTAGGAATGTTGTCCAGCGGAGCATTCTGGGGGATAGAATTTGCGGGGTCAATTTGTCCCAGGTGAAGAGCCCTAGCAGGGGTTTGTGGTCAGTGAAGATTGTAAAGTGGCGGCCGTATAAGTAATCGTGAAATTTCTTCACGCTCACCACCAGTGCTAGGGCTTCCTTGTCAATTTGCGCGTAATTGCGCTCGGCTTTGGACAAGGTCCTGGAGTAATATGCGATGGGCGATTGAGTCCCATCGCTGTGGAGGTGGCTGAGGACAGCGCCTATGCCATAGGGGGAAGCGTCGCAAGCGACACAGAGGGGCATTTTTTCTTTGAAGTGGGTGACAGTGTACTTGCCTGAAAGGAGTTGTTTTAATTGGTTAAAACTGTTTTCGTGGGCTTGAGTCCAGAGCCACTGGGCTCCTTTGTCTAATAGCCTGTGGAGCGGCTCTGCTATGGATGCTTTGTGGGGGAGGAAAGCATGATAGAAGTTTATTAGTCCCCAAAAGGCTTGTAATTCTTCCTTGTTTTTTTTGGGGGGGGGGGTGCTGCCCTGATGGCTTTGACTTTAGAATCCGTGGGGTGGATTCCGTTAGCGTCAATTTTGTACCCCAGGAATTCCGTAGAAGGAACTCCAATGGAGCACTTTTCCTTCTTTAATTTGAGGCCGGCGGTGCGGAATCTTTGAAGCACCTCCCGCAGCCTGTCAGCTAATGTGTCTTCCGTTTCCCCTGCGATGAGCACGTCATCGAAATATGGGCAGACCCCAGGGATTCCCTTAAGAGTCCGCTCCATGGTCTCCTGGAATATTCCAGGTGCTACTGCTATCCCGAACTGCAGGCGGTTCACTTTGAACGCTCCGCGGTGGGTTACAATGGTTTGGGCATTGGCGGTTCGTTCTGAGACTGGTAGCTGCAAGAATGCATGGGCTAAGTCTAATTTGGCAAATATAGAGCCTGCCTGAATAGAAGAAAGCACGTTCCTGACAGCTGGGACTGGGTAGGCGTGGGGGTTCAAAGCCCGGTTCAGGGTGGCTTTATAGTCTGCGCAGAGGCGGACCTCCCCGTTGGGCTTGACAGGGGTGACTATGGGGGTCTCCCAAGTGCCCCCTTCTGTGGGTTCTATGACTCCCAGTCCGATTAGCCTGTCAAGCTCTGCCTCTATCTTAGATTTGAGCGCGAAGGGGACTCTCCTCGCCTTGATCCTGATGGGCATGACTTCTGGGTTTAATTTTAGGTCGATGGGCGGGCCATTGAATTTCCCCAACGACCCGTCAAACACGTCTGCGAATTGTTCGCAGACGGCTTGTAATTGGTGAGGCTGAAAGTGGTTCACGCCCAGGATTTTTATACCAAGGGGTTCGAACCAGTCGAGGCCAATGAGACTGGCTCGTTTACCAGTTGCGATTTGGGCTGTTAATTCCCCCTGGAAATGTTGATAGCTAATGGAGAGCCTCATTTCTCCTTTTAATTTGATAGGGGCGCCCTGGAAATCTGCTAGCAGAATTTTTGAGGGGGTAATAGGAAACCGGCGCCTGCATTGGCGCGCGATCCTTTGTAATGTGTCCCAGGACAGAATGGAGACCGAGGACCCAGAGTCCACCTCCATTTCGCAGGGGATGCCCTAAATCCGAACCTGAATTTTAATTTTGGGGCGGATGAAACTGGTGGTTAGGGGCCCCTGGTCCGTGTTGGTGGTCATGACAGATGACCGCAGGGCCTTCCCTGGCAATTTGGGGGTGGGGATATTACCTTCCGTGGCCGCCTCCAGGTCGTGAAGGGTCTCGCGGCCGGTGCTGCAGCAGGCGGAGCGAATGTGGCCAGTTTTGCCGCAGCCATGGCACTTGGCATTTCGAAATTTGCATGATGCCCTGGCATGGTTGCCACCGCAGCTGGCGCACTTGGAGCGGTTGGTGGTCTCCCTTGAGCCTCCGGACGGACGGTCTGGCCCTTTGTCACCCTCCCGGCGAGTCTGGGGGTTGGTGGGTCTCGGACGGATGGCGTCCACTTCAGTCTTCTGCTCAGTCGTTCCTGGATCGGCACTTCTAGGGCAGTCGTGGTGAACTGACCCCGTGAAGGGATTTCCAGGCGGCAGCGCGTCCTCCGGATGGCTATCTTCATATGCCATAATTTCTATGGTTAATTCAGCCAGGTCCATCGTCGGCTTTGTGACGAGCTTCTTCTGGAGCTTCAAGTTCCGCAGCCCGACGATGACCTGATCCCTTATGCGGTCCTCGAGGTCCGGGAAACGGCAGCGACGGGCCGCTTGTCGGACCGTGGCTTTGAATGCCTTCGCCGATTCGCCTGGTCGCTGGTACTGGCGGGCGAAGTTCAACCGCCAGTACAGCTCAGACCGTCTTGGGGCAAAGTGACGGTTGAGGCGGTCGACCAGCTCGGCATAAGGCACAGAGGCCACCGGAGCAGGGTCGCAGAGTCCAACGGCGACATCATAGACCGCCGGGCCGCTGAGGCAAAGGAGCGCTGCGGCTTTGGGGCGATCCTCGACAATGTTGTTGACGAGGAGGTACCCCTCCACTTGCCCGAGATGCGATTCCCAGCCCTCGGGCTGGGAGACATCAAATTCTCGGACATGCCCAAGATTTGCCATACTGTCAGGGTCCACGGGTCTGCTTGGGGTGGATGCGTGGAGGGCTCTCCCGACCAGCAAGTGACTTCAGCGGTGTCAGCTGGTGGGACGGCTTCCCTCCTTCACTTGTGGCTTCAGCTAGTGACTTCAGCTAACAAGCAGACCCGGATCCCACCTTCGTCGCCAGGTGGAGTGTCTTGAGGGACGACAGCGAGACAGCAGGCACGGTTCAACAACGATTTATTCGGGCAGAGGTCCCGGGCGAAACAGTGCCGGGAATCTCTTATATTTATAGTAAAGAGGGATAACAACAACAACAATCAAGAACCAATAAACAAGCAAGAATCTCCCGCCAGACTAGGACGCCCAATAAGAAGGAGACCGGCTAAAGGTAGGCGCGGCTGGGCGGCTTGTTGCCGGGGCCAGCTGGCAGCTTTGACAGCTCCGGCCGAGCTGCGCATGTGCGGTTCTCTGAAGTTTGACAGCTGTCAGTGCACTGCGCATGCGCGGCAGTTGACAGCTGTCAGAGTCGGCCGGTTTGACAGCTGTCAGTGCACTGCGCATGCGCGGCAGTTTGACAGCTGTCAGAATCGGCCGCTAGCCGCTTGTGTGGGGGGGGAATGCCGCGGCAGCCTTTTGACGACTGTCAACGGCTGCCGTGGATCCCTTATAATTGTGAGGGGGTTGTAGTGTGTGTGAATATGTAACACCTGTCATACTGGGTGTTTTTCCTCAGGTTCAACTTGTGAAAAACTAAACAATCCTGCTCCTACTCTGGGAACTCTATCAAATCCATGGGAATAGTGTGTTAAAGATGCTTCATACTATAGGGCCAGTGTCACCATTGTACATTTGTTACAGAATAATAGATTTGGAAGGGACCTTGGAGGTCTTCTAGTCCAATTCTCTGTTTAGGCAGGAAACCCTATACCATTTCAGACAAATGGTTGTCCAATATCTTCCAGTGTTGGAGCATTCACAACTTCTGGAAGCAAGTTGTTCCACTGATTAATTGTTCTAACAGTCAGGAAATTTCTCCTTAGTTCTTGGTTGCTTCTCTCCTTGATTAGTGTCCATCCATTGCTTCTTGTCTTACCCTCACCTTTGAAGAATAGCTTGACTCCCTCTTCTTTGTGGCAGCCCCTGAGATATTAAAACACTGCTATCACGTTACCCCTCATCCTTCTCTTCATAAAACTAGACATACCAAATTCCAGCAACCGTTCTACATGTTGCAAACTTCAGTTCTATTATACTGTCTGCTGCATTCTCTTTCTCTGCTCCTGTGATACCCACTAGGGCACAGGTCTGCAACCCGCAGCTCCGGAGCCGCATGCGGCTCTTTCAGCCGTCTCCTGCGGCTCCCAGTCCTCTGCCATGTGCAGTCCCAAAAAAAAAAAGTGGGACTAAAAAAGTTCAACCAATCAATTCAAATATGCAGGGTAGGTGCATATCTCGCCTTGGCTCCACTCTTCAAACCCTGTTCTGCGCATGCACGCATGTACGCGAATTTTTTGCGGCTCCCAGTTTTTCCTTTTGTGAGGGAACTGGTTCCGAGTGGCTCTTTCACTGTTTCAGCTTGCTGACCCCTGCACTAGGGTACTAGGAGCTGCCGCATGTCTGCTTCCTTCAACTATTGCTGCTTGTTCCAATGGAAGTGGATACAGCTAGGACCAAAGGAGCCTCATGGACCAATGGAACAAATGCAGATATCTTTTACAGAGTCGGAGCATAGGAACTTAGTCAGCTCCCTCATACAATGCCAGAGCACTAACATAACTAACTTGCATTGTCTATACAAACTGTTAGTTGGTGCCTATGGTTTCAAGCATAAGTCTTTCCCAGTCTAATTAGAAGATGTCAAGGACTCAGCCTAGCCATTCTGTATGTGCCATTTTCTATATTATATTACCAAACTAGCCCACTGTTGCCATTTCTGATAGAAAACAGCTTTGTAGACAAAGGTGTTTTCTATGCTGTCACACTGAACAGTGTGGCCTTAAGTGATCTGAGTTTCCCTCATGGATACTTTCTCGAACTGCAGCAAAAATACTTAACTGCAGAGAAAGACAAGCCAATAGCCCTTTTGTATGTCAAGCTGCTTCGTGGTGTAGAGAGTAAACAGACTGAATCTGGTTAGTAGGGACCCATTTCCTCAGAATTATAAGATTACTGCAATAGAAGAAGAAAACTTTTAGGCCAATTAATTTTGTCAGAGCTTTGAGCAACCTTCTCCATCCTCATAATATTGTTCCTTGGCGAGACGTCTGTACAGATGTGCTTTTCTCTGACCTTTACCACCCCTTTATTCTATTATTTTTTCACTATCTTTCCATTAAGAAAGCAATTGACATTTCAGTACCTGCAGTCCCGAGAAGGTTATGATTTTTCTCTCTTCCCCCTCCTTTCTCCTTCATTCTACTTCTATTTAGCAGGAATTGAAAGGCAATTTGATGGAAGCCCACAATTTCCAAAGTTCAGCAAGTCAGTGTGCAAAGCAGTGGCAGAAATCAGAGCAAATACTGGCGGATGATTATCCCAATGAATCTCTGCAACAGCAGCATGGTTATCAAAAGAAATTGCAAGCAACATGTGCCTGGCCAGAAATGCCTCAAACCATTTTGCCATTAATGAATGGAAAAGTAATAGAGGCTGACCCTACTTCTTTGTCCATTATACATCCATCTCCGGAAAGCAAGGTAATAATCTTTGTTGTTGCACAACTTCATTGAAGGACTTTGTTAAGTGCTATTCTTGTGCACTGCTAGCTCTTCATCCAAGATAGCCATTAATCCATAATTCAATCAATTTCACCCTTTCTCTTTTCAGTTTCCAATAGTGGAGGGTGGGCCACTGGTCCAGGAATATTGGTTCATGTGACACTGAGTAGGATAAACTTCTCTTTACTGTTAATTCCTTCTAAAATAAGATTCTGCTGTTGAAAGAATGCTTGTTTTTCTCAGTTTCACATGTGCATTTTGAGGTCTTTATTTGAGAGAGAGAGAGAGAGAGAGAGAGAGAGAGAGAGAGATTTAAAAACTACAATTGAGAAAGAGAAAGAGAAAAAAAATGTGAAAAAAGAAAGAACCAATAAGTGAATATTAGAGAGATCTACAGTATTATAAAACTGAATGGTCAAGTAAAATATCAAAATAATATAATGTTTGTTCCACATATTTATGTATCTTATTACATTTTAAAATTTTAGTTCTTTATCAAAATCAAATTAATATACAATTATTAAGCTAATAATCGTTTAATAATATTTAAAAAGAAAATGGTAGGTTGAAAGGAAAATTCAACTTTTAGAATTTATTTTATTCCATTATAAAGTATTTACCAAATTTTGCGGGGGGGGGGGGGGGTTAAATGAAAAAATGTTCTGACTTGATCAGGGCATTTTCAATAATTTTTTGAAGAATGAATTGTCTATTTTGGCAATTAATACTGGTATAATATACCACTGAGGAAGTATTTATTTTCTTACTTATTAAATTAAGTGCTTGATGTAATCGCCATCTCAAAATGTCAATCTTGAATAGTAAACACAAGAGTAAAAGCCAAAGGAAAACCTCCAAACAGCAATGAACAAGCATATAAATTCAATAAAATAAATAAATAAATAAATAAATAAATAAATAAATAAATAAATAAATATTATATTAATTTATTTGAAGTGCAGTATTCACCATAAACCTAATATTTTTCTTCCATTGAAATTCCCATTGCTGTATTGCTGCATTCGCCAGCAATGGGAATTTCAAGGGAATAAAAATACCTGGTTCCTCAACATAGTCCCCTGTTTGTATTTTAGGCCTTGGTACCTTGTTTTTGTTCAGCAAGGTATAGACATTCCAGGTTCCAAAAATGTTTTTTTTTTATTCTTGACCGCTATGGTGATCTTCTAAACACAGTTAATTAGCCAGATGTTGATGTGGGGCAGGCAATGTTTAGGATATTTTTTCTAAGCCTATGCTGACTCAGCTATGCTGACTCAGGAATTCTGGGAGTTGAAGTCCATGAGTCATAAAAGAGCCGAGGTTGCCTACCCCTGCACTAGAGGTACTACCCCTCCCTGAGCACCCCATACACTCCTTGGCTAACTAACTGCATCATTATTGTTTCTAAAATACTGTATCAGCAATATAATAGGTATGTTTTAAGCTATGGCTTTGATTAATATAACTATTAATATATTAATAGGAAGACCAAACATTAACAATCACATCTCATTAATATAATCATTAACTGGAATCTTTGAATTAGTAGATAAGTTCTTTGTTTCTGCCTTTGATTTTTGATTCATTTAGATGGAATTTTCCCACTGAATCCTTATTTCTCTTTTCTATACTCCTCAGTTTCATTATGGGATCTCTTAAAAGCAAGTCTAAATGTAGTTGCTTAAATTGATACAACTGTTGTAATAGCACAATCACAAAAGATGGTAATACAGCATGCATGTATATTGCCGAATTTCACATTTTTTTCTTTTCTTTTTTTGTTAATGTTATTCTTGTCACCTGAACTTGGCTTTTAATTTCTATTATAAATGCATTGTTGTTGCTGTTGTAGGACTGAACCAGAAACTTTTTTTTCTTTTTTGTAACTACGTGAGCTCTTTTGAGGAACCGTAGTTAAAAACACAAAATGAAACCTGGCAGCTTAGAACCTGGGAGCATGTGGCTTGTGCCCAATTCACTTGGGCAAAATGGGATTATGGACCTTAAGCAGCTCTTCTTCCATTGATCTCAGAGTTTATAAATGTTATGCCTTCTTGGGCTAGTTAAGGGACTCCACAACTTCTTTGTTCCAGATTATGAAGAATGTCTGAAAGACATGCTAATCTGGCATAAAATTAGTACCAACATGATTTTGACAGACTCTAGGAATTTGGGCAGAAAATTACTACACTAATAATAACCAGAACAATGAATAAAGCAGAGAGGATGTGTCCAGCAAGATTTGTACTTGATACCTTTTTTCTTCAATTAAATAATCTGGATGATTTATATAGGAGTAATTATTTGTTCTATGGATTACAATTACCTGTTTGGCTTTCCCAGCAGAGTTATCCTGAAGACCAAGCAATTGCTGAGTATGCTGAGATGGAACAAAAGCTCAACAAAGTGAAAATCTGGACTGCAGAGTTAGATATTGTATTAATGAAAGATCAACTGAAAGAAATAGAGGTATGGAAACAATACATTCATTGGCATGGCTATAAGCATTCTGTTAGTCCCTATCATATTTTTATCCTCCTACTCATTTGCTCTGGCACATGAGACCTTCATAGCTATTTCTGGGTAGTGCAATCCCATGCCATTGAATACATGGAACATTTTAACAACATAAACAGGATAATAACACAAATGGTTCCACCAATTGCATCCTTCTGCCTAAAATAGCATAGGAGTAGCTTCAGTGAGTGACCTCGCCTACAATAGTGCTTAAAAGTCTGTGAACCCATTTGAACTTTCAACATTTATGCATAAATATGACCCAAAATATGATCTGTTCTCCACACAAGTCCTAAAAATAGAAAATGCAGTTAAACAAATGAATTGAAATTTTGTACTTGTTCCTTTATGAGAAATTGATCCAAAGCTACATGTCTATGTGTGGCAGGAGAAATAGGGTATATAGGGAGATGTCCTTTCCGCTTAAACTTTTAAGAAGGGGATAGAAAATATCATGGACAATATGGAGGAAATGGTCATCATGAGCTGAATGTACTACAGAGGGCATTTTGCCCAAATCCCCTTAAGCAGCTTCACTGGCCTTGGTGCCCTAGATGTGGACTTTTGGGAAGAATTTGACCATTTGTAGTTAGAAATACAAAGTATGGTAAATAGATATTTAATTTGATTCAGAAAGACATACAAATGAAAACAATCCCTTCAAAAACAAACAAGACAAGACCCATCTACCCTCTCTGATTTTCTTTCATAGGATTTGCATCTGCAGCTAGAAAAGAAGAAAGCTCAAGCTTTGTCAGTGTGGCCAGAACATTCAACTGTGGCAGAAGGAAGTAAGCCAGACCAGCAGGATGCCTGCAGTGTTACTTCTTCCAGTTGGGACAGACTCCTGCAAGAATTAATAACTGTTAAAGAGGCCAAGCAGAATCAGTTTAATTTACTCAATCGCTACCATGAATGTCTTGCTACTGTTCAGTCTTCAATGAAACATTTATCAGCAGAAAAAGAAAACATATATACGTAAGTTCCTGGACCAAGTTTCTTCATCACTTGGATCTGATATAATTCACTTAATTCAGAGTTACACCATAGAGATGAACCTTTTTAATTTCTTTTGTAATTTGTTACATTCCGAAAGGCTTGGAATAGACATAGAATAATATGGTTTATACACAATGCTGAGCCATAAATATTTGAACCACCCTATTATGGTTTAATAAACCAACATAAGATAGGAATGAATAAGCATTGTAGTTGTGACAATTATTGCTATGGTATTATTTATATATAATATCCCTCCTTTGAATGGTTCTGATTATATTTAAAACCATACATATTCATCCTTAGTAATTACATCCAATGTATGGTGGACCTTCAATGAAATTTACTATATATGAAATATGGTTCAATGTACCTAATTACTGATTGCATGTTGATTAAATTGACTTTACAAAAAAATTAAAGCTAGTTGTACCTATTTTTCTATTGCAGAAGGGGACCTGTGGAAGACATAGTTCTTCTAGAGAATTTGAATAAATTGTTGGCTTCTGTACAGAACAAAAATAGTCTTTTAAACAAGCTGAAAACTGAGCAAGAAAATCTATCTAGACATCTATCCATTCTGGACAGAGAATTAATACAAAGCCAGGTGGATCAAGCTGAGCAGTGGTGGAAACAAATGGGCGACTGCCTTCAAAAGAAACAGTTCTGTGTTGTAGCAGAAGTGGATGAGTTTAAGCTTTTCATGGACAAAGCACAGGAACTCCAAAGATGTTTGCAACAGCAACATGATTTGCAAGTAGGCCTGAGTACTCTTGGTACAGAAGAGCATTCATGCCCTATACTGATTCCTTTAGAACTGCGCATCCTTAAACAAAACATTTCTTTGTTAAAAAGAAATGCAGAAGTACAGATGAAAAGAATGTGGAGCAATCCAGGAAAAATAGCCTTAGAGAACACAGTAAATAGTCTTCAGAGCCAGGTAGAAGAACTGGAGCAAATGACTCCTAAAGAGAATGTCCAGATATCTGACAGTCATCCCCAGACATACGAAATAAGAAAAGAGATAGAAGATGCCATTTTGGGGAACAATTTTTTAATGCACTATCTTGATGAAAGGGCAGCACTTTTTCCAGATGATCTTCTCTCACAAATTAAATGTTGTAAGGCTGTAATCAGTGATGCTAAAGAAAAGGAGCCAACTTTTATAAGGCTAGCAGATGAAGCCCAGCATGTTGCTTCTCACATGCCATCAAAGGAGAATTCTACACTTAGCATCCTTGCACATAAGTTGCAAACTGGTTACCAATTCCTTATTTTGAAATCATCTCAGAAGTTACAGCAGCTGGAATCTCAGCTTGGAAAAAGAGAAACACTTTTTGCAAATATAGAGAAATTTGATGCACAACTTCAGAAGATCATGACAATGTCTAGCTTAGATATTGATAAAACAAATATAAAGTCTGAGTTTGACCACATGCAGAATCTTTTAGAAAAGACTCCCAAGAAGCTTCAGTATATGGAAGCCCTTGTAGATTCAAATTGCAACAATTCATCTGAAGGTTTAAATGCTTTTGAGCAACTGTTTTTAAATGATTGTTTGAGAAGTCTGAAAAATAGAGCAAACAGGGTCCATAGGGTAATTCAAATTAAGGGTCGTTTAGTACAACACAAAATGGGTGCCTATAAAAAATTCTCAGAAGAGATAAGGGCCTTGCAACAGGATCTTAGCAATCTTCATTTTGATGAGCTGGAACTAAGTCCAGAGGAATTACTGTCTAAGAATCAAGAGATAAAAGATAAACTGAATATGTTTAAAGAGAGAACTTTTGCCATCCAGTCACATTTATCATACTTAGACCAATACCAGGAGATTTGGAAATGGCTGGATCTGAAATGGGATACGTCACTTCTTGATGAACTGAAAGATCAGTTCTGCAAAGCAAAGGATAACCTTTACAAGAAAAGTAAATGCCTGAAGAATTTATTTGCAGAATATGACAGGCATCAGATAGTCCTAAGTGAGATTGAGGCTATAATATCTTGTATTCAGAAAGAGTGTGGTGATTTAAAAGCTCGTACCAATTCAACTTCTGAAGCCAGTCTGATATCAGGAAAAAAACTGATGTGGAGAGTTGAACATGCCAAATATATAACTCAGGAAGCATTCAAGCTATTCAAGAAAAATAAGACTTTGAGTGCCTCTCTCAAAAAGGCCAACATGCAGCAAATAAAGTCCTTCAATACAAAAATAGATGGGCTGGAACAAATGATCCATTCTATGATAGCTAATCAAGAAATATGCAAGTACAAACACGGTTTTCAGAGTAAGCTGGGCCACAGCTTAAGGACTTTAAAGCAGATTCAGTCTGAGCTCCAGCAGCCTGTCCTACTTGGCTTGAAAATTCAAATGATTCCCTATGAAATGATGTATTGCAAAGTGCTTAAAGCTGCTATAGAGGCAGAAATTCATGCTGCTGAAGATATAATAACTAAAGAGAAATCATCTACAAAACAAGCACGTCTCCATTCTGAGAGTTTAGATAAAGAATTAGAGGAGTTCCAAAATCTGAAAATACAGCTGAAAGCAGACTTTGCTAAACATACAGTAAGTACATCTGGCAGTTTTGTTTCTTTGTAAACAACTTCGCAATCTCTGGTTGCTTCCACATAAGGATTAATTATGAAATATGATGGTTTCTTCATCTATATTTTACATGATATGCATTTAACAGTTTTTACTTCTAGATTTTGAATGACCTCCGTTCATTCCGCCGGGACCTGAAGACCTGGCTCTTCGAGCTCTCTGGCCCAGGCTGAGAATTTTAATTTTAATTTTAATTGGGGGTTTTTTACTTTTTCAGGGACTGTTGTAATTATTTTTAATTGTTTTTAACTTTTGTATTTCTTGTTTTAAATTACCCTGTAAACCGCCCTGAGTCCTTCAGGAAAAGGAGGTATATAAATCCAATTAAATAAAAAAATAAAAAAAATAAATTTTGTAAGTTCTCTTCCCCCCCTTTCTCTCCCTCCCCTCCTCTCAAGATAGATTAATAATGCCTCACTTCCTCTTGCATCAATTAAGTTATACTAAAAGAAATTGAAATTTTTTAAAAGACTGGGGATACTACTAAAACAATTAAAAGGAATTTGTAATTTAATGTAATAAAATCTCCTGTGGAATCCTTGGAACTCTCTGAGCTTGTTTTTTTCCTTGCAGATGTTTCATTACCCAACTAAGTAACATCTCAGTGCTGAGTATTGCATTACATTGCAGTATAAAATGTCCTTTATTAAAAGCTTATATTTTTGACAGTGCTCGCATTTTTGACAATGATTGTAGTGACTATCTTGATACTTCTCAATGCTTTTACTCTGACATACAGTAGGTACAGTAACAAAATATTCATATCCATGACTGTTAATGGCTTGCCATCCAAAGGACTGGTGTCTTTTCTATGACCCTGCCAGTTTATTGAGATGTTTGATGGATTTGTAGAAGTTGATAGCTGTTATGGACAAGTCCATTTGCCATTTGGCACTTGACTTTGGAATGTCTTTCTCGCTGCCAGTCTCCAAAAATTTTGGGACACATGAACATTTTTATTTAGAATAATATATGATGGGTTTTAATAATAAAAGCTTTTGGGTGCTTCTTTGATAATAGATATTTGGTTCAGATTTATATGTATTTTAATAAAATGTTATTCAACTTGTTTTCTATGTGAACTAAACTGCCTTTAACAAAATTGATAATTCTGATAATTTTCTCCTGACCAAATTTGTCAGCCTTCCATTGTTCAAATAAATATTTTCTGCATTTATTAAATGCCAATTTAAAATGGCAAAAAATTAAAGTTGGTTAAAAACATTTAAAAACAATATGGAGGCTAATAAAAATATTTACAAACTAACTATACATTTAATAATAATCATGCAAGTTAAAAACAAATAACAGCTGATGAGTGAAATATGCAGCAGAACCTTTTTTTAATGTTGTTTTAACTTGGAAAATTGTTAAAAACAGCAAAAGGAGAGCCTAGGCATCTGTAGGCTCTTTGACCACCAGTTAAAATGTCCACCAGCTAACAGATACAGAGTTAGATCAGGCTGCAATGGTATGCCTCAGAATTGTAGTTCAAGAAAATATTTGGGAGAAGAGAATGTTTTTTCAGCCTATATAATAACTTTGCTGTTAATTATTTATTTGTGCAGGGAGCTTTAGATGAAGCTTTTAAAATGGTGAAGCTTTACAACAAAGCTGTTGAAAAAACTGCAGATCTCCTCAGTCAGTGTGAAGCCTTTCTTTCTATTCCATTACTTGATTTACATAAAATAGAAGAATCTCATCTTGACTTTGCCAAGAAGCAAGAAGAATCTGAGACTGCAAAGGCTGAAGTGGAAGCATTAACTTGTATTCTGAAAAAGTCAATTACATCAAAAGCCAAACTGCAGGTGGAGAAAATACTTGATGATCTAACTACTAAGAATATGGCAATAAGAGAGCAGAGCCAAAAGAGAAATTCTTACATACAGAGGTAGGATGAACATTTACATCATTTCTGGGATATATGACATTGCCTTATCTGAATCAGAGGACTGATCCATCTAGCCTAATATTGTTGGTAGAGTTAATGATGAGAACAATTAGTCCAGGGTTTACCATCCTTACCTGGACATGCTAGAAATCAAACTTACCATGTTCTGAATGGAAGATGTGTATTGAACCTTTGAGCTACAACACTTCCCAATTTGCTTTGTTTATATTATAGCCTCCTTTCCCATGAAATGCTGAACATGTCTTACAATGAAAACACAGATATGCAGTATAACAGTGTTAATTCCCAATGTACAATTTCTACATAGCAGTATCATCTTCCTGCCAATGCCCTTTTTATTGCCTCCTATTTTAAGCCTTTTCTTCTCTTTCACCCAGAAGGTGATTGTCCCTTCGGTGGCTTTTTTCTGAGCATCATCTCCTTATTAGTGTCTTAGTTAGGATGTTCAGGTAAAACAGGTAGAAACGCTATGCTGCTTTAGCCTGAAATGATACTTTCTAGGCAACAACATCTTTCATTCATGAATAACGCATACTTTTGTTTTCAAAATATAGATTGATTCTTTAATACTATTGAAAACTTAGAGAGCTGCAACGAAGTGCTATAACATATAGTGCTTTTTAGTAAAATTCCAGATAGCCAACCAGCCAGGAGTTCCTTTGCAAGAAAATTGAAGACATGGTTACTCCCCCCCCAAAAAAGGGGGGTAGTACATAATTGTTATTACATTATATATTTATAGTGAGCAGTGTGATGAGATAAAATTGAGAAATCATGACTGAGGTATTAGCTGGTCACAGTTTATTATGTTGCTCACCTGCTCATGATTCAGTAAAACATACCAGCCTAAAATGGTGGGTCTGGAAATTCTTGTGCATTCTTTAATGAAGCACTGTGTAAAATGATTGGCAAGATCTGCCAATTTCTCTCCTTTATTCCAGTTTTATTTCTACTAGTAGTTAAAAGCTGACAATGCATAATTATATTATTTGGATCAATTTAACTAGTTTTATTTAAATACTCTCGCATCTATAGGTATATGGAAAAATATCACAGTTTCAAAAACTCCAAAGAGAGGATATGTATTGAGCTTAACAATGCAGAAAAAGTGCTTTGGAAGTGTTTATACTACATTCCAGTATCTTACAAAGAAGCTTTAGAGCATTCAGAAAAAAGCAAGGTGAGGAGTCTAATCATCATCATCATCATCTCCATAATTTAATACTTTTATGTATTTTTAATAGCTTATACTTTATATGTCTTCAGAACCATGTTTACAATAGAGAATTCAATGCTCTTCACATCTAT
Source organism: Vipera berus (assembly GCF_964194415.1). Taxonomy (NCBI): domain Eukaryota; kingdom Metazoa; phylum Chordata; class Lepidosauria; order Squamata; family Viperidae; genus Vipera; species Vipera berus. The sequence continues at coordinate 30,029,060 of NC_138202.1, forward strand.
AACAATTACAGTATTTGTATTCCAAATAGTTATTAATGTTAGTCTTCAAAGATTAGCTGAACATGGTCAAAATGTGGGTAATGGATGCAAATCTGTATTAAACCTGAAACTGATGATTGCAAAGAAACAAATTCTTTGGTGACTCCTTCCTTGCTGTGAACTGTACAATTTTAGATACAGATTTGCTGCTGCTTATGGGGGCTTGAGATACTTTGGCTTGACTTTTGCAATTCGTTTTTTTGTACTTTTTTCTGACTAGATGATTGAAACTCACTGTTTAGACTTTATTCTTTGTACTCTCCTTTATAGATGCTGTTGTCCCAATTACTTTCAATCAAAGAGGAGCTAATGAAGTTGAGGCGAGACTCACAGTCACTAAGCTTGATCTGCAAAGAAAATGATGGAGTGCTGATTGTGCCCATTGTATCAATGTTGTGGCTGAAATGGCTCTGTTTATTCAATGTTGCAAAAGAATGGGAGGGCAAATGTGAAGAACAGAACCAAGAATGGAAATCTGTCAGTGAAGAAGTGAGTAATATGGAAACACTTGATGGATATTTTCAAGCTCAGTTGTATGTGGACTTGTTTAATTGTCTTAAGTACAAGCAGGTTTAAAAAGATAAAGCTGCCCATTTTGTCACATAAGAATTGAATAAAGGGAGGAATGGTTGTACAGGTAAACCTCACTTAACAATGTAACTGGGACTGAAAACTTCATCACTAAGTGTTCCAGTTGCTGTCGTTAAGTGAATCCTGTGCAGTTGCAGCATTCTGCATTGCCATTTGCAACCTCCTGCCGGCTTCCCCATTGACTTTGCTTGTTGGACTTGGTAGTGAAAGTCACAGATGGGGATCACATGACTACAAGATACCACAATTATTGTAATGAGAGCTGGTTGCAAGCACCCAAATCACATTCACATGACAGAGGAAGACAGTAAGGGCTACAAGTAGGAGGAACAATTGTTAGTCCCCTTAGACTTAGACTTATATACCACTCTATAGTCCTTTACAGCACTCTCTGAGCCATTTACAAATGTCAACATATTGCCCCCAACAAGCCGGTCAGGATCAAACTCCTGACTGTGGGCATAGTTAGCCTGCAATACTATGCTCTAACTAGTGCACGACCATGGCTTCTTGTTGAGCACTGTTGTAAGTTTAAATGGTCATGAATGATTGATTGATGAACAAGGACTACATATACACAAAATCATACATGGTGTGGAGAAAATATAGAGGTTAGCTTCTTTTACTTGAATCTGGGGTTATTCAGTGAAGTTGAATGGTAATAGGTTCAGTGGCTATCAGCAAATAACAGACATCGTTGTACTTTGTATTAGGGATTGAACGTGATTGGGAATGAAGTGGCTGAAACTCACAAGCATTTCATTTAGTTGCAGATGCCTTATGCTCTTATTTTAAACAAAAAGAATATGTTAAAGCCATTATTATTGTATTTGTTATATAAAATGAACACATTGGTAAGAGCAATTTATAGAAACGTAAGTCCCCCTGAATTAAGTGGAACTTATTTCCAGATAAGTGTGCATAGAAATGCAACTTCAATTCACTTAGATGTCCTTTCCATGTATCCCCCCCATCAAAGTTTTTTTTATTTGTGTTTTGTTTATTTTCTCTTTAGTTGGAACGAGAAACAATTATTCTAGACAATCTTCAAGAAGAGCTGCCTGAGAGCCTCCAAGACAAAAAACAAGAAGCAACCAAAGAACTGGAAGAATTTCTGGAATCCGCAAGCAGTTATATAGAAAGTGTGGATACTGAGAAATTGTTGCTACGCTTAATACTTTGCCGATTAAGGAACATTCTGAGTGTCTCTGGGAGTTTCCCTGGAAAGGAAAGTCTTCCTATTCTCTGTGAAATTCAAAACATGCAGCAGCGAACAGAAGAGTAAGTATGAAACAGACTATTGCTGAATGAAGTTGTACACGTTTTTGTACAAAGTTTAATTCTGATTTAAAAATACATTCTGATGGTTTTTCTTCATTAACTTGAAGTTTGAGCTCCAGATTATCTGGCAAATGTGCATAAGTTCCAGGGAGAGAGCGGTATTTGTAACAAAACAAAAATAGGATTTACTTCTTCACCCAAGCCTTCACAAGATGAATGCTGTGTCAGAATCCATTTATATCATATTCATAAATGTATGTTTAAAACATTATTCCATGGATCCTGCCATCTCCCGAGGGAATGGATGTGTATTGAGCCTGTATTAGGCATTTCAAAGGAAAAGAGAAGCCTTTTGAACTGGAGGAACAAAAGGGGGGGGGTTTAGGGTAGGAGCATCTGGCTTGTGTCACAAACATAAAAGGTCCTAAGTTCCTTTTTCCCACGAGAGGGATGATACGAGGTAAATAATGGGGGACTGACCAAATGGGGTTAAGGGGGGGTTGAACCGGGAACTCTTTATAAGGGTTTAGTTTGTAGAACAATATTAAGTCCTGTCTTGTATTCCTACAACCAAGCATGTCATAGTAAAGATTTCTTTTGGACTAAGATTTGTCTCCAAGAGTTTTGTCTTCCTAAGACGTGGTTTGGGGTGGGTCCTGACATGCTGGAAGACTGTTGTAATATCTATTTACACCCAAGTTTTAAAGGCATTTGTTTGATTAACTATTATATTGTTATTTCATGTGATGCTAGTACCAGTACTTTCTAAGTTAATGCACTTTGCTTTGCATTTCACTTGAATTTTGTTTTTGGCTATGCCATTCATGTTAATGAAAGGAAATTGACACAAGCCTGAGAGTTGCCGTGATTCCTGGCCCCTTATTTGGACATAACAGGTCATTCATTCACTTATTAATTCATACATTAAATTTGTACATCTCTTAATTGCCAACAATCCTGGGCAGTTCACAAGAAAACAGAAAAACTGTAAAACAATAAAAAATAATAAAAATAAGCAAAGGAAAAAACTAGGAAGCATGCAAACACACAAAAGCCTAAAAATGGGCTATACCCTTCCTAGCTGAAAAGCTGGGGGAAGAGCCAGGTCTTCAAGGCCCTCCAAAACACCAGAACCCACAATGATCTCCTTCTTCATCTTCTTAATAGTATTTCTAATTGAATTTCTTCAGGCTCTATCAAAAGGCTCAAAAAGAAAAAGAGGCCGCGCAGTCTGAGATGGTGTACCGGACCAAGTGCAGTGAAGAACTGAAAGCTATGAAGACTTCATTGCAGCACATCACATCCCAGCTCTGTGACATAGATTTGGAAACCCCTAATGAAAAGGCATTGAAACTTGAGGTTGGTAGATGGTAGACTAAGAGGTTTTAGTGAAATAAAACACTTTGTATCTAATTCTTGAGTTGCAAAATGGGGTATCATTGATCTCTGATCCTTCCAATACTCTGATCCTTCCAAAGTCATAATTATTAGAATTGTGTTGTCCTTTTTTTCCCTTCTACATTTAACTGCTTAACAAAACATGGTACACAGATGCTGTCATCCATAAACATCTAACCAGAGGGGGAATGCTCTAGATGAGTTTCTTTTCCATTGCATTTAGAAAGCTCTTTCATGTATGGCTTCTTTGGATGACCAAATAAGCCGTACATGAAAGAGCATTGAAAAGACTATATAAAGAATCACAGAATGCCAGTTTTTGAGCAGATTTTTGAAGGTGGTGTAATCCAAATCTTCGCATAGTCCAGAAATCCGTAAATGAATCCTTCCAGCCAATCAAGGAGACAATACTGTTTACAGAGGTAATCTGTTCCACAAACAAATAAGCCTTGGTGGAGCAGTGGGCTAATGCCTCCTTAAGTAACACCAGCTGCCTGCAATTAGTGCAGGTTCGCATCCCACCAGGCTCAAGGTTGACTCAGCCTTCCATCCTTCCGAGGTAGGTAAAATGAGGACCCAGATTGTTGGGGGCAATAAGCTGACTTTGTAATAATGCCGCTTGGGGGGGGGCTGAAAGCCCTAATAAGCAGGTGTATACATAGAATGAAGGCTATTGCTAAGCACATTGATTTGTGCTTAGATTGTAAGCCGCCCTGAGTCTTCGGAGAAGGGCGGGATATAAATGGAATTAAAAAAACAAAAAACAACGCCTTTCCCTGTTAATAAACGTCTTCCAACATTTAGCCAAATTTTGTTTATTTGCAGTTATTACACATACCCTTTATTTTCACATTTGTTCTCTTACTGTGAAATAAGAAACAAAATCCAATAGTTTGATATCTTGGAATTAAAACAAATAATTGTAAATGAAATGTATCTCTCAGCAAGAGATCCAAGTTATTTGGCAACAAAATGTATTTCACGGTTGTTCATGCCAGAGGATGTAGACCAGATTGAGTTTCTCGGCCACAAATATTAACAACTGTCAAGTTTGTTTTATCCTGTGAAAATGATATCCTTCATGTAGAACTGGAAGGAGCTGTTTTGTTTGGATATTTTCATTAAGATGACACAAAAACAAATGGCCCAGCAAATGTACTTTTGGTCACCTTTTATAAAATGTTTTTAGGGTTTTTTCTCTTCTGAATCTGAAAAGCTCTTTATGGAGTTTAAATCAAACAAGCATTGTTTCTCAATTAGTATTTCATCTGTCAATAAGCCCTGAGAATACAATGAAAAGTACTGGGTTTAATGTATTCTCAGTGAATTGAAAAGTGTAATAAAAAAAAACAAAGGAAGCATCTTTAAGGTTTTGCTCTGCAAAGTTTTCTCATGAAAAAAAAATCTGTTTCTACCTTAGATATAGTGGGAGAGGTTATTTCCTCCAACCAATCTTGAAATAATTTCTAATTCTTTTTTCCTCTTAGGAGATTCAGAGAGTAGTTGATTGTAAGAAGCAAATCATGGACAACCTACAAATCAAGTTCAATGAATTATATAGAATAGTTCCAGTTGATATTGAAGAACATTTGGAAGACTGCAAGGGAATGTTACATGACCTGGAAGAAAAGGTAGCGTCCTACTTGATTTTGAAATTTAAGGAAACTCTTGCTGAAACTCTAGATTTATTCTAGTTAGTTGTTGTTTATTCTCTAGAAAATTATATTTGGGGGTTTTGCTAACAAATTCCATCTAACTTTTATTGTTCACTATCCCTTTCACTAACCTGCTATGTAGTATTTAAAGTAATCCTCAGATAATTCTGTAAACCATAAAATACTGTGGTTGGTATACTCTAGTACATTTTTAAATCCTGACTTTAGAAGGCTAGACCATCTTACTAAATCAGGACTAAGCAGACAACTTATAAACATTTTGGCTAGATAAGAATCTTTATTGTGGATAGGAATGAAGTCAAATCAACCCCGTCAGTGAAAATAAGTGTCTCTTATACCCATAGTGATTCAAAGCCTTTTTTCCCCTTCCTTTCTTATAAATTACACCCTTTTGCCTGGTATTGCTAGCCTTGACATAAGTGGTAGTTGAATGTGTAAATAACTACCAACTCTGGATTGAGAACCATTAGCTCTTATACTTTTTATACCACCAAATAATTTTATTATACCTTAGGGCAATGTACAGATGTAAGCTAGATGTTAAATTTAAACTATAGAAAAGGTAATTAAAATAGAGTGAGGGTTTATTCATAATCTGAAAATGATAGTTTAGTTTTTAAGTTTATTTTCTGTTTTTCCCATCCAGGACTGAACTTTTATTTCTGTTTTTCTTTACTATGATAGGTCAGCACAGAATTCCTGAAAAATTCTCCTCACTACAGTACAGAGAAAAAAATAGAAGACATTAATAAAGGTTTACAAGCCGTTGAAAATATGTTAGAACAAAAAAGCGAGAACATTGCAAAAGCAACAGAAGTTCAGAAGGTAACAACCCACTTCTTTGCTCCAGATGAAGCAATGAGCTTTCCTTCCCAACTGATGTTGATTCTGCCTGTAAAGTTACCTGTTTAAACCAGACTTGCCTTAACCAGGTGTAATCCTGGAAGTAGAATGATAATTTTAAAGTAGGAAGATGATTAGAGGACTAGAGGCTAAAACATATAAAGAATGGTTGCTGGAATTGGGTATGTCTAGTTTAATGACGAGAAGGACTAGGGGTGACATGATAGCAGTGTTCCAAAATCTCAGGGGTTGCCACAAAGAAGAGGGAGTCAAGTTATTCTTCAAAGCACCTGAAGGGAGGACAAGAAGCAATGGATGGAAACTAATCAAGGAGAGAAGCAACCTAGAACTAAGGAGAAATTTCCTGACAGTTAGAACAATTTATCAGTGGAACAACCTGCCTCCAGAAGTTGTGGGTGCTCCATCACTGGAGGTTTTTAAGAAGAGACTGGATAGCCATTTGTCTGGAATGGTATAGGGTTTTCTGCCTGAGCAGAGGGTTGGACTAGATGACCTCCAAGGTCCCTTCCATTATCACCACCACCATTATTATTATTATTATTATTATTATTATTATTATTATTATTATTATTATTATTATTATTATTATTATTCATTGCACAGTCAGCCAGATGTTCAGACTGGATTTGGCATTTTTGTCTACCTATCGAGTCCTGGGACATATTGTTGTTGTTATCCTTTGTTCTGTTATGTGCAGAGAGTCTGGGATTTGCTAGACCTTTGGCATTATAAAATGAATGAACTGGATTCAGAGGTTCAAGATATAGTGGAGCAGGATCCCCACCAGGCTCAAGAATTGTTGGATCACTTGATGATACCTCTGCAACAATACCAGCAGGTTTCACAGCATGCTGAGCGTAGAACTACAAATTTGAACAGGGTAAAAAGATGACTTAAAAGATCATTTGTGTTTGAAATCTGGATGCTTCTAGATTCCCTCCAGTCAGGACTGTATTGATCTCAGTTTTATGAATTGCACTGCAAACATATATTTTAAGGATGCATCTGTCAATCTGGCTGACAGGGTGGATTTCTACATGAATATAATTCCATAGGACTTGATAGAGCTCCACAAAGCTGTGAGTGGTTCCCTAGATTCTGAATATATGGCAGTATTTGCAAAACTAGATACTTAACTGAGATCTCAAAGTATGTCTTATTTCTTCCTTTAAGGAAAATAATCCTCATGCATCTGAAAATAACAAAAATAGACATCATATATGTAAAAGGAAAGGCAGATATGTCTGCTCCCCGAGTAACTAGTTATTCTTTTTATTTTAAAATTTTCTCCCTATTTTTAATATATGCCTATTTTTTCTTATATTTTAAACCAGAAATTAAAAATTAAATTTTTAACTGCTGTTCTATCGCCTGAGAATATTTAATTTAATTAAATATTCACAATGACCCACAATGAGTATAATCTACTGACAAAAAAGTCAGTAGATAACAATTTTTACACTCCCTCTTTCTCCACAAATTGCTCCAGAGGGGATGATAAGAAGGTCCTATTGCATGAGTGGAAATCTGCTTGGGAATCCAGATGATCTTCCAATGTTTCAGATACCTGTGTATTAATTTGTGTAAAATAATATGTGATGTTTTATATCAAAGGCTGCTAGCAAGTTGGAAGAATGTGATGAGCTCCTGAAAAGCATTCAGATTTGGCTTGAAAACGCCAACCGTCTACTAACAGAGGAAGTGAAAAGTGACACTGCAGAAGCTTTGAATAAACATGCCAGTGTGCTTGAGGTAAATTGATATGAAACTAAATCATGGGAGCCATTTATTGCTTCTCTGTGAGAGCACCTGTTGACATATTGCTGCATTGATAATGACTAGCATAGATACATGTGCTAGGCTAAGTAATAGCCTCTAGCTCAGGCATGTCAAACTGTCAGCCCATGGGCCGGATGCATCACGCCAAAAACACGCCCACCCCATTGCCGGCAATGGGGAAAATGTCATGATATGTTGCGCAATGTCACGTGACATCACGAGTTTGACATGCCTGATCTAGCTGGTCTGCATGAGCTTAGGAAGCTAAACAGGGTCAGTTAGTGTTAGTGTTTTGGTGAGTGGCCACTAAGGAATATCAGGGGAGTAGGCTAAATAGGAAAGTTTAAAAAAATCTTGGAAAAAGACAGTGGCAAGCCAATATGAGGGGAAAGGTTTTTACATAAATATGCTGCCATCTTCAATATAAGGTGAGGGTGCACTGGTCCCTGTATAATATATAGAACAGGGATCTTCAAACTTGGCCCTTTTATGACTTGTGGACTTCAACTCCCAGAATTCCTCAGCCAGTGTTCCTGGTTGAGGAATTCTGGGAGCTGACGTCCACAAGTCATAAAAGGGCCAAGTTTGAAGACCCCTGATATAAAAGTATAGATGGTGCTGCAGATGACAGCATTTCTATACATATAAGATCAAAAGTAAACCTCATTGAATCAATAGGGATTTGGTCCCCCATAAATGAGTAATGGATAATTATTGATAAATGATTATCTCATTGAAGGTCTTATAGCTGAAAATATAGTATTACGCTAATTGATACCTGGCTTTATTTGTTGTTGTTAGTTGTGAAGTCGTGTCCGACCCATCACGACCCCATGGACAATGTTCCTCCAGGCCTTCCTGTCCTCTACCATCTTCTGGAGTCCATTTAAGCTTACGCCTACTGCTTCAGTGACTCCATCCAACCACCTCATTCTCTGTCATCCCCTTCTTCTCTTGCCCTCAACCTTTCCCAGCATTAGGCTCTTCTCCAGTGAGTCCTTCCTTCTCATTAGGTGGCCAAAGTATTTGAGTTTCAACTTCAGGAACTGGCCTTCTAAAGAGCAGTCAGGGTTGATCTCCTCTAGGACTGACCGGTTTGATCACCTTGCAGTCCAAGGGACTCACAGGAGTCTTCTCCACAACCATAGTTCAAAGGCCTCAATTCTTTGGCGCTCAGCCTTTCTTTTCTTTTTTTTATTAAAGAGTTTTACAAAAACAAGATTTTACAATACATCCCAAAATCCCACCCACCCCAAACCACCCCCCTTGCCCCCCCACTTCCCAGAACTAAATACAGGGTATAGTTATAATAATCATATTCTAGCTAAAGATTATCCATAATATAAAATTAACCAAATTCATAATGTGCTTTAACTCCCCTTTAACATAAATACATACAAAGTAGTAACACTAAAATTAATAACAATATCCCTCTAAAATCTACTCATAAGCTAAATGGAACTTTTTAGTCCCATATTTATTCTCAATATAATCTATCCATCTCCTCCAAACTGAAATATATCTTTCTTGTGAATGATCCTTCAAATAAGCAGAAATCTTAGACATTTCTGCAAGATTCGAAACTTTAAACACCCATTCTTCTATAGTAGTCAAACTATCCTTCTTCCAGTATTGTCCCACCAGTAACCGTGCTGTTGTTATCAAATTCAACATCAAATTGGTTTCTTTAACATCACAATCTACAACAATACCCAATAAAAACAATTGCGGAGAGAACTTTTATCTTTCTCTTAAAAATCTTTTGAATGTTCCACCAAATTTTAACCCAAAAAGCTTTTATATTTCTGCAAGTCCACCACATATGAAAATAGGTGGCTTCTAAACTACCACATCTCCAGCATTTAGACTGTAATTTAGGATACATGTTAGACAACTTTTTGGGATCCAGATGCCATCTATAAAACATTTTATAAAACTTTTCTCTTAAATTTTGAGCCTGAGTAAATTTAACATTTCTAACCCAAATTACCTCCCAAGTATCCAGCGAAATTGGTTCCTGAATATTTTGTGCCCACTTTATCATACAATCTTTAATTAATTCCGTTTCCGAGTCCAATTTGATTAAAACATTATATATCCTCTTTATATGTTTGATCACCTTGCAGTCCAAGGGACTCACAGGAGTCTTCTCCACAACCATAGTTCAAAGGCCTCAATTCTTTGGCGCTCAGCCTTTCTTATGGTCCAACTTTCACTGCCATGCATTGCAACTGGGAAGACCATAGCACTTTTGTTGGCAGGGTGATGTCTCTGCTTTTTAGTGTGCTGTCTACATTTGCCATGGCTTTCTTCCCCAGGAGCAGGCATCTTTTAATTTCTTGGCTGCAGTCCCCATCTGTGTGATCTTGGAGCCCAGGAAAATAAAATCTGTCACTACCTCCATTTCTTCCCTATCTATTTGCCAGGAATTGAGAGGGCCGGATGCCATGATCTTGGTTTTCTTAAGTTTCAAGCCAATTTTTGCATTCTCCTTCTTCACCTGCAACAAAAAGCTCTTTAGTTCCTCTTCATTTTCTGCCATTAGAGTGGTATCATCTGCATACCTTAGGTTGTTGATATTAAGGTAAAGGTAAAGGTTCCCCCGTACATGCGTGCTAGTCATTTCTGACTCTAGGGGCTGGTGCTCATTTCCATTTCAAAGCCGAAGAGCCAGCGCTTGTCCGAGGACGTCTCCGTAGTCACATGGCCAGTATGACTAGATGCCAAAGGCGCACAGAACGCTGTTACCTTCCCACCGTAGTGGTCCCTATTTTTCTACTTGCATTTTTTTTACGTGCTTTCGAACTGCTAGGTTGGCAGAAGCTGGGACGAGTAACAGGCGCTCACTCTGTTACTCGGGATTCGACCCGCCAAACTGCCGACCTTCTGATTGACAAGCTCAGCGTCCTAACCTGGCTTTATATTCCCAACCAATTCATTTATGCACAGATTTTATACAAATAAGCTAATTTCCATGTGTTGGACTTGATTGATTAATTAGGAAGAATTGAGAACCAAAACAAGCAGCAAAGCAACAACTAGGGTTTGCTTGAAACACAGAGGAAGTCACTATATAACTTGTGATTAAATGCCAGGGGAGTTCAGCAGGAGATTATTTTAAATACCATCCTGGATGTTCCTGCATAAAATCCTCTATTTTATGTCCATTTTTCTTGAATATTAATATATGTTTCACTATATATTTTTACTGTTGTCAATGAATTACTGTAATTAAAACACGTGAAATATTCAGAAGATAAGGTTTATTTTTCCAAATTGTGTTTCCTTTATACATTTTAATGTCTGGTTTTTTTTAAAAAAAGAAAAATAATACTAACTTTTTCTTTCCAGATGGCATTAGAAGATTCAGAACAAAAGCAAAGTATTCTTAGTGCCATTTCCCCAGAACTGAAAGAATTGTCCCCTTTAATTGAAACTGTCAGTATGGTGCAGGAATTGACAGAAGTAAATGAGCGAGTTAAAATCTTACAGCAAAAGATAATGGAAATTCTTCCATGTATCCAGCAATTGGCTGATGTAAGTGTGGATTATCTAACAATAAAATGCTTTCTATTTGATTTATTAAGGTTCAGATACTATTCTTGATGTTGATGATTTAGCTACCTATTTGCATGACTCTTACTGGAATACAAAACAGACACGCCTTGATCAGATAATTTTACTATAGTGGGGCAAGAGAAAGATCAGAGAAAGATGAGATAAACTGAGACAGTGGAAGGCAACAAAGGTTGTGCATTTATTTCAGTTATATTCTTGGGAAAGAGAACAACGTATCATTATGTAAATACGGTACATGTGTCTGAAACACTTGGGACCAAAGAATAGTGAAATACCAACAAAACAACAAATAGAAGGTGAAGGTATTCTTTTATTGGCCATAAGAGCAAAAGGATAATTTAGTCAGCATCACCAGGTTTAGCTTCATATAATTCTAGCTTGGGCCAGAAGCAAATTTGATATTGTCCTTGTGGTTCTCATAACATCCAATATGTTATAGTCTTTCAGTATTAAAAACAGAGACTCAAATTTGTTGGGCTGTAATGATCACATGATTTAATGAGGGACTTCAAGTAAAATGGATGCAACCAAATGGTTAATAAAGGGATGCTTTTTGGATATAAATTAAAAAAAATTAGGCTTTCTGATTCTTATATTGTATGAATCCATTATTTGTTTTGCACTTAAGAGTCTTTGCAGAGAGTAAGTACTATGTTTGTTTCTGAAAATGTAGGATGTTGAAGCTATTGAATCTGAAGTGAAAACAATGGAGAAGGATATAGAAAAAATAAAGACTATATTGTCCCCATCTGAAAACACACTTGATTTTTCTCCTAAGGAGCATCTTAAACATTGCAAGGTAAGGCAGTTCACTTAAAAAAAGAACTGGATAAATCGACATAGGAACAATTGTAGTGTAGTATATATAGTGCTGGATTAGAAGCCAGGTATTTCTAAATATTGTTATTCTTGAAGTATTCCCAAACTTTTAAAAATGTAATGATGGAGTTTTCTTTCTTTCTTTTTTTTTGCTGCTCCTTTATGTCAGTGCTATAATATTTTTAAAAACTGCCTTTTAACTCTGAATGGCTCATCACCATAAATTTCTACCATTAACCTTCCACCTGTAGCTGCCAGATAGCCCCCATCTGCCAAGTGAAAATGGTGGCTCATTAGGTGTTCAGTCAAGAATTGGGACAGTTCAGCAGGCACAAAGCAAGATGTGCTTTAACCTAAGACCCAAGGCAGAGATAGCAGTTTTATTTAGCCAGATGGGGCGCTTTCATTTCAGAGGTCATTTACATTGTGGGGAAGATGGTTTAGTGTTAACAGAATTTGAGCCAATAAATTCTCCTGGGAGGAGGAAGAAAAGTGCTTGGATTCTGTTACTAGTGTTCCTGGTTCAAAGCAACTCATTGAGGTCACCATTTCCATGAGCAGAAGCTGTTATTGAAATTAATTTTGGAGATGTTTATAGTGGGGAGGAAAACGAGAGAGAAATGCAAATGGGTGTAATTCTAGACTCTATCTGAGGTATTTAGAAAATCATGCTGTCCTAGATTTTCTGACAAAAGATTTGTTAAATATTTTGAACATAAATATCTGAATTTCCCAAAGTGCTATAAGCATGCTGAGTCTTACTTACTTCTTTCCTTTCCTTGTTAATACATTCTATGTTAGGTTATATTGGCCCACATCTGTCCCATGAAGAAGGCTTTGGCTGAAATGCAAACCTATAAAGCAAAATTGAGATTGACTGGCATGAGAATGCAACCTCTTTCAGTATTCCAAAGAACTAAACAGCTTTTGAAAGAGCTGAAGGTTCTAGAAAGACTCACAGAGAAACAGAACACACTACTTGAGGTAAAAGCAAATTTGATTGAATGGTAAATTGTGAATCTTCTTAGAAAATACCTTGTGATTTTTAATTATTATTTGTTTTCTGAATAAGATCAAAACACAGGGAGAAGCTAGTTCTTGAATCTTATGCAACTGGTTTGGTTGATTATTTAAGGCACAGGACACTGGAAATACCTTGTTTTTAAAATTAACTTGTAGGAACTCAGTCTAATAATCTCAAATAATCATATAACATCCATGATCTGGAATGCACTGAGTATATTAAAGCAATTAAAAATTGTATTTGATTCCTTTTTCTCACATGCACAGCAATACCAATATCACTGGCTGAGTAATCTATTGATTAAAACACAGTGATCTTTTAATAACACAGAGATATAAATAATTTTTGCATATTATCTATGCATTTGGTTGAAATGAGCATAATTGATATAATATTAAGATTGTGCATGCAACATGATTGTTTCTTTCTTACTGCAATTTAGTTAGACTATTCCAAAATAGTTCTCAGAAGCTTACAAATGATGCAAAAATAAAATAGAAATAATAATCAAGCCCCAGTAACAATCAACTTGAATACATTTGCATGCCCTCCCTATAAGCAGAGCAACATCTTTTTACTGCTAATTTACTACTAAGCGTTTTAGGAAAACAAGTGTGCTGTTTGCCTAAGACTGGTTTATACCAGTTTCCTGGTTTCCTAAGACTGGTTTGTACCGCTCCAAAGTATGGCAGCACATATCAATTGTTTAACCAGGTCTTACAGTATTGTGTGAATTCGGCCAGTGAGTTACTGTTTCTTCTTTTTATTAATTTAATAATAAATACAGGTAGTCCATATTTAGCAAATACAATATGGATTGGCAACTCAGTCATTAAGTGAAGCAGTCACAAAGTCAAACCATGGCTATGTTTATGACCTTACTTCAGCTTTGCTTTGCTTTATAGACCTTCAAAGGTCATAAATGTGAAGATTGGTCACAAAATTACATTTTCATTATGGTCACAACTGCAAACAGTCCCCCCCAAAGGCAGTTGTTTAATGAAGTCCACCTTATTTTGCTCCATACTCAAGATAGCAATAGCAAAAATGAGGGAGCAGAAAATTAGGAGTAGATAACCAAAGAATGCAGAAAATATATCATCTATTCATTTTTATAAAGGAAAAAAACCCCATGCAAATCTTCACTATTTCTATCTTCTGAAAGCCAGAGAATCACTATTGGAGTAGTTGGATTAAATGAATCAGTGTGCCCAAAGTAATTGTTGAAATTTTGTTTTAGCCAATTGTAAAACAGATGGAAGAAATTGAGCAACAAATTGACTTCCTAAAGCAGAGCCAATTCCCAAAGAATAATTTAGATGAATTGTCCATGGAAAATATGTGGCCTGTTCAAGACACCTTCTTCCTCAAGGTAAGTTTTATAAATTACATTGTATCCCTTGCTTCATTTAGATTAGACAACTGTTGTGAAATTGCTTGATGCTATTTACATGATTAGATCCTTTCTAATAACAGTAGGAATCTGTATGTTTTTATATACAATATATTGAATTATTTTCTTGCTTCCCCAGAACTTTGGTTACAGAATCCAAAATCTCTTATACATTTGTTTTGAATTGTATTTTCTAACATTTTCTAATATCAATATCAAATACATAAACAATAATCTTTAAATTATGTTTAATTTAAAAACTCAGAAAATTTGAATTATATAAATTGCCCAAAATCAGTTGGAGTGGGCAGCTATAATAAGTGCAATGAAATATTTAAATTTAAATGAAATAACTACAATTTATCACTGAGAGCCACTTTGGTGTAGTGGTTAAGGTACTAGTCTAGGAACCAGGAGACAGTGAGTTCTAGTCCTGCCTTCCTGCCTTAGGTATGAAGCTAGTTGGGTGACTTTGGGTCAGTCATTCTCTCAGCTAAACCCACCACACAGAGTTATTGTTATGGGGGAAATAGAGGGAGTATTATGCATGTTGGTTGCATTAAAAACTCCCTTTTTATGGCCCTGTAATCCCTTAATTTGGAATAGAGTCAGGGTGACTGGATGGAGCTGAGCATTTACTGGCTGGATGCCCTTTCTGATACCATCCAGAGCTCACAACAGATATTTTTTCTTTGCGCTCTAGGAGAGAAACATCTGTTCCTATCTAGGATTGATCTCTTAACCTTCTGAGTGGCTAAAATTCAATGCCACTCATGTTCGCTGCATTGAATTACTTATAAAGTAATAAAGGCAAAAGAAAAATCTAATAAATAATTACAGGTAGTCCTCGACTTACAACCATTGTTTAATGACTGTTTGAAGTTATTATGGCACTGAACAGAGTGATTTATTTATTTATTTATTCATTCATTCATTCATTCATTCATTTATTTATTTATTTATTTATTTATTTAGATTTCTATACCGCCCTATTCCCGAAGGACTCAGGGCGGTTTACAGGGCAGCATAAAATACAATATAAAAGATAATATAAAATTAAAATAAATTAAATTAATTAAGCCCAACAATTAAAACAATATTTAAAAAGCTAAAACCCCTTCAGTCCAGGCCTGATAAATCGAAAAGCAAGGTTTTCAGGTCCCGGCGAAATGAACGCAGATCGGGGGCAGTCTGGAGTTCCACAGGTAAATCATTCCAAAGGGCAGGCGTGCCCACAGAGAATGCCCTCCCTCTGGGGATCACCCGCCGGCACTCCCTAATCGGCGGCACCCTAAGGAGGGCCTCTCTATGGGAGTGCACAGGACAATGGGAAGTTGATGCTGGCAGCAGGTGCTCCCTAAAATAATCCGGACCCATGCCATGTAGGGCTTTATAGGTCATCACCAGCACCTTGAATCTCACCCGGAGGGCAACTGGAAGCCAATGCAGCTCGCGGAGAAGAGGCGTTACACGGGAGTATCGGGAGACTCCCATCACAACTCGCGCGGCTGCATTCTGCACCAGCTGAAGCCTCCGAGTGGTCCTCAAGGGCAGCCCCATGTAGAGAGCGTTGCAGTAGTCTAACCGAGAGGTCACAAGCGCATGAGTGACTGTGCGTAGGGCATCTCGGTCCAGATAGGGCCGCAACTGGCGCACCAGGCGAACCTGGGCAAAACCCTCCCTGGTCACGGCACCTATGTGGTCTTCTAAACTGAGCCGTGAATCCAGGAGGACGCCCAAGTTGCGAGCCCTATCAACGGGGGGTAACACCTCACCCCCCATAGTTAACGATGGACAAAACTGGTTCTCCCGAGATGCTGGTATGTACAGCCACTCAGTCTTGGCGGGATTGAGTCGAAGCCTATTCCTCCCCATCCAAACCCGGACCGCCTCCAGGCAACGGGACATCACGTCGAGGGCATCACTGGGTTGGTTTCAGGGTGGAAAGAAAAAGCTGGGTATCATCAGTGTACTGATGATACCCCACCCCAAAACCACGGATGATCTTACCCAGTGGCTTCATATAGATGTTGAACAAGAGGGGAGAGAGAACCGACCCCTGAGGGACTCCACAAATGAGAGGCCCTCCCGTCAACACTGACTGTGAACGGCCCAGAAGTTAGGAGGAGAACCACTGTAAAACAGTGCCCCCCCACTCCCAACCCTCTGAGATGCCGCAGTAGGATACCATGGCTGATGGTATCAAAAGCCGCTGAGAGATCTAATAGGACCAGGACAGAGGAACAACCCCTGTCCCGAGCCCGCCAGAGATAATTCACCAGTGCGACCAATGCTGTCTCCATGCTGTACCCGGGCCTAAAGCCCGATTGGTACGGGTCTAGGTAATCAGTTTCCTCCAGGAACAAAGGGAGCTGATGCGCCACCACGCTCTCAACAACCTTCACTAAAAAGCGAAGGTTGGAGACCGGACGATAGTTATTCAAAATAGCCGGGTCCAGGGCAGGCTTCTTGAGAAGGGGCCTCACCACCGCCTCTTTCAAGGCAGTAGGGAAGGTACCCTCTCTCAAAGAAGCAGTTATTACTGCTTGGAACCAGCCTTGTGTCTCCTCCCGATTTTGACCAATTTTCACATTTACGACTGTTGCAGCATCCCGATGGTCACATGATTAGACTTTGGACACTTAGTAACCGCTATGTATTTATGATGGTTGTGGTGTCCCAGGGTCACCTTTCGTTACCTTTGATCACCTTTCGTTACCTTCTGACCCAAAAAATCAATGGGGAAGCCAGATTCACTTAACAATCATGTTACTAACTTAACAACTGCAGTGATTCACTTAATAATGGTGGCAAAGAAGGTCATAAAATGGGCCATATTCACTTAAGAGCTGGCTCAATTGTGGCCATAATATCTGTAAATGTATTTCTGTACTTCTCTTTCATGGCTCTGTTCTTTTTGCAAAGTGGAACTCTGTTAGTGTTTTACAGCTTTCCAGCGCAAAAATAAGCCCAAACAATAAGCACACATTCAAAATGAGCAGGAGGCATAGTTTAGAAAAACTTGTATCTATAAATATATATATATATATATATATATATATATATATATATATATATATATATATATATATATATATATATATATATATATATATATATGTGTGTGTGTGTGTGTGTGTGTGTGTGTGTGTGTGTGTGTGTGTGTGTATGTATATCTATATGTATATGTATATGTATGTATACATATACACACACACACACATATATATGTAAATTTGTTTGGCTTGCTAACAAAGAATAAAGAATTTACACAAATATGAGCTGCCACTGCTGTGGCTACTGCCTGTAGATGGCCTTGGGCTAGGCTGAAACAGGAAATAAGATTCGTCCCGTGTCTGGGACTAAGCAAGTGTATTCTGAATGCTTAACAAACATTTAACACACACACACACACACACACACACACACACACAGAGTTTAATTCAGCTCTGGGGAACATCAACAACTCTTAACTTGGAGATAAGAAAAAGACAACATAGAGAAGACTGAGACACACCCAGACCTAGGCTGGATCACATGCCTCACATAGCCAATACTCTGTCTTCATCTAAAACAGTTCTCTTTTTTTTTTATAAATGAATCTTTATTTACATTTCGTGTTGAAAACACACCATACACCAACAAAGACAAAAAAAACATTTACAATATACAAAAAATGAAGAAATCAAAAAATTGAAAACCATTTCAAAAATTTCACATTATATCTACTTCTAAACTAACAATTATATTCCACTCATTAAGTCTCTTATAACTATTCAACTCCAAAGCTTATTCATTAACAAAGACTATATCACTTCATTTTTGACCAACCTCCAAGCCACCCTCATTTCTTTAATCTTTTATATATCCAAATATACCATTTATTCCATGATAGAAATGCTGGTGTCTCTTCTTTACCCTTCAACTTCTTGGTCAATGTGTCTGCTTCTGCACAATCAAGTATTCTCTTAATTATAACTTCATCCGGCGGGGTATGATTTGCCTTCCAAAATTGAGCATACCCCATCCTTGCCGCCGTTAAAATATGTAAAACCAAATACCATATTTCCTTCTTAATATTTCCAGGCCTGGAGCCAAGCAGATACGTCTCTGGTTTAAGATCAACTAAACACCCTGTGATTTCCTCTATCCAATTTTGGATCCTCATCCAATATCTAACCACTTCCGGACACGTCCACCATAAGTGATAGTATGTGCCAATCCCTTTACCACACTTCCAACAATCGGCCGACAATCCGGGAAACATTTTGGAAAGTCTAGCCGGAGGGAGATGCCATCTATAAAGCATTTTGTATATGTTCTCCTTATATGACGTGGAAACCACCAGCCTCATATTAGTCCACCAAATCTCTTCCCATTTCTCAAGTGGAAATGCATAACCAAAATTCTTCCCCCAGGCAATCATCGCATCTTTTACCACCTCCTCCCCTACTACCCTAGTTAGCAACAATTTATAGCACTTAGATATCATCCCTTTCTCTGGACCCAGCAGAATCTTATCTAATTCCTGCAGATTCAGATAAATACCCCTTCCTTCCTTATCCTTCTTATACCTTGACTGGATCTGCAGGTAGGCCCACCACTCCAATTGAAACCCTTGCTGAGCCAGATCTTGTCGTGTTTTGAGTTCTCCCCTGCTATCTAAAAGTTCTTTATAAGTTGGTCTTCTTCCCTTCTTGAGTAGGGTCGGATGGGTCAAGGCTTCCAAAGTTGATAACCAACGCGGAATTTGCGCATAGTACGTAGCCCTTATCTTATCCCAATTCCGAATCAGTATATCCCTTATGTAGTGGCGAGTAAACTGTTTACTTGGAGGAGTACCTTCCCGCCAAAGAGCTGCATGCCATCCCTGCAGCAAATCAAATCCTTCCAAACTCAACAATCGATTATTCCTTAGACTTATCCATTCCTTGCCCCAAACTAAGAGGGCAGCCTGATAGTAAAGTTCCCAGTTCGGTAGGCCAAGGCCCCCTCTTTCCTTAATTTCTTGCATCATTTTTTCCCCAATCCTGGGCCATTTCCCCTGCCAAACAAATCTAGAAACTACCCCCTCTAACTCTTTTAAAAATTTCAGCGAAAGTTTAACTGGTGCTGTCTGAAAAAGAAAATTCCATTTCGGCAAAACATAAGATTTCACCGTGGCTACCCTTCCTAATAATGACAACTGTATCCTACCCATCTAAAACAGTTCTCATTGGATGGTTTGTTGCTATGGCTATTCCAGTTCATAAAATTTCTTACACACTGACTATAGTTATAATTACTGTATAGCATAATTATAGCATTTTTCTGAACATGATGACCTATCCCTGATTCACTATACAGATATGTAGTAAAGAGCATGCTTACGTATGTATGTACAGGGATGATGTCCTTAAGTCCTGCACTCACAATCCTTACTACTGCAACTTCCCACATTCTGGGCTTGGGGTTCTGTCTGTCTGCTGTCACCATCTCTCTCTTCTCGGAAATATGTCTCTCTCTTCATATTTTCTCAGGAAGAAGCAAGCAAAATTTCTTCTTTCTACCTTCTTCCTTTCTGTAGGTAGCAGAGTGACTAGGTTGTGTGGCAGGCTAAATTCCATGCCAGAATCTCTATGGCAGACATGTCAAACTCACGACATCATGTGACGTCGCACAATGTATTGGAGCTTTTTTGCCATTGCCGGCAATGGGGTGGGCGTGGTTTCCTGGTGACGCGTCCGGCCCGCAGGCCGGCAGTTTGACACCCTTGCTCTGCGGAGTTTAGAAGAAGGTATTATTATGTAACGTAAGGTTAAAGAATTGAAAGTTGAGGGAAAAATAGAAGAAAGGAATTTTCATAGATTTTCAGCACTAACTCTCAGCTAATGTTCCAGGCAGGAATATTCCATACAAATAGAACAATAAAGAAATGGGATAGATCAATGACATACATTTTTAAAAACTCTTACCTCATCACTCTCTCTGTGTTTCATTAAATAGCTATTTCCTCTAGTTTTTAAATGATAGTGCCATATTAGGAGGCCAGGTGTCTTATTGTGATGAAAGACAAAAGAGAAAAGCAAAGTGGAGCTGTCTCCACCCCTTTATAAAAGCTCATCTGAGAGGGGGAAAACCTTCTTGCTTCTTATTGGTCATTCAGATTTTGGCTTTCTTGGAGTTTTCTGACATCAGTGTCTATATTGGCAAGGTAAAAATTGATCAATTAACTTTTTCTGATCCTCTTGTGATGTTGTTTATCCCTCCATTACAAAACATTAAGTATTAATGCAATTTTCACAATTCTGTTTGTCAAAGTACAAATCCTAACACTAGTATCCATGTTTTATTATCTATTACTTTCATTTAAAACTTAAAATCTTATGTTGCTCCTGTTTGGGGAGATTGATTTGGATAAGAAACCATACTTGTTATTTCCTGTTTGAATAGACTCACCTCTTATTGTTTGTTTCACTTCTTTAGTCACAAGTGAATTTATGCATCCACATGTCATGCTTTCTTTTTTATGCCTAACCTTTATGGAAAATACACGCTTGTGATTTGCCGTAATGTATTCAATGATTGTTTCAGAACACTTCTGGGTTAGTCATATGAATTAGCTGGCGCCGCCCAAAGTGCTAATTGCTTTAAGATTTCTTTAGCTTGTCAGAGCTTAATTATATTGAGATTCAAAGTATAAACAAAAAGGTGGCTCCAGAAGAGGTGAAAATTTTCTAATCAGAGAAGTCAACTATAGAGAATGTAATGCAAAAATAAATAAAAAATCTGCCAGGTAGCATTGTGCACTCAGTCACTTGTTTTAAAAGCTAAGAAAAGTGGAATAAATCATTTTTGCTGTGGTGGAGCTCAAACTGCTAAAATCTAATATAGAGTTTAGAAAAATCTGAATCCACCAAAACTATGTCTGGATGAAACCCATAAATATATTAAATTGCCTTGTTGGAATTTGGGGAGAGCTTACAGAATTGATTAAAAATTCTACAACTTGAGACACCCCAACTCTCAGAATTTCCATTCATATTGGTCATTGCTGCAAATTTTGAGAACTGAAATCCCAACAGTTTCCATGTTGGAAAGAACATGAAACCATTTTGCAGGGGGACATTACCAGGAGAAGTAGGCAAAGGGAGAGACTTTTCTCAATAGACCTGTTACTTGCACAGTTGTAATATACTCATTCACATATGAAAGCCAATTGGAACCCTGCTGAGCTATATAGATATGAAATTATTTAGATTGATTACAGCTGCCCCACTGGATGGATTACAACCTCCAAAACACAAAATATAACAGAGAATAACATTATAGAGGATAGTAGCCTGGAGAAAAGCAATGATGATAACCAAAAACATGGCAGGGACTACATTAATATGCTAGCCCCAGGCCTGAGAACAGAGTCAGGTCATAAGAGTTTTCCAGAATCCCAAATGAGTGGACACCATACATATCTCTTGGGGGATGCTATTCCAGAGGACCATCACCTTGAAGACTGTCCAGATAAAATTGTTTGGAATTATTCTCAGATGGACCCACTTTTGCTGCAGGTCTAGAGGAGATGTCTGGGAATGATTTGAGCCTGTTCGACCTGAGGAAATGGACAAGGTCTTTAGGACTGTGAGATCATCCATTTTCTATCTATCTATCTATCTATCTATCTATCTATCTATCTATCTATCTATCTATCTATCTATCTATCTATCTATTAATTATGAGACTTGTATGCCGCCCTATCTCCCAAAGGACTCAGGGCGGCTAACAACAATAAAATACAAATAAATACAAATATTAAAAAAGAATTAAATTCAAAGTCCCACTAAAACCAATAAAAACATTTAAAATCATAATTAAAAACCCCATTATCATCAGTCCAGGTCGGCCTGTTGGAAAAGATATGTCTTAAGGTCACAGCGAAAGGACCAAAGGTCTGGGGCCATCCGGAGCTCCCGGGGGAGTTATATATATTTATATTTATATTTATTAAATTTTTATACCGCCCTTCTCCCGAAGGACTCAGGGCGGTGTACAGGGCAATAAATATTAAAAAACAAAGTACAAAAGTTAAAAAACAATTAAATAATTTATGCCCGATGTATACAAAAGTTAAACGTTAAAAGCCATATTAAAAACCCAACCCCAAACCCATCAGACCAGGCCGGATTGCTCAAATAAATAGGTTTTCAGATCCCGCCGGAAGGAACGAAGGTCGGGGGCCATCCGGAGCTCAACCGGCAAGCGGTTCCACAGGTCTGGCGCACCCACAGAGAACGCCCTCCCCCTGGGGGCCACCAGTTGACATTCTCTGATCGGAGGCACCCTGAGGAGGCCCTCTCTGTGGGAGCGCACTGGATGGAGGGAAGTTGACGCCGGCCGCAGGTGCTGCCGTAGGTAATCTGGACCCATGCCATGTAGGGCTTTGTAGGTAGTTACCAGCACCTTGAATCTCACCCAGAGGGCAACCGGCAGCCAATGCAGCTCGTGGAACAAAGGTGTAACATGGGAGTATCGGGAGACTCCCAACACAACTCGTGCAGCTGCATTCTGCACCAGTTGGAGCCTCCGAGTGGTCTTCAAGGGCAGCTCCATGTAGAGAGCATTACAGTAGTCCAAACGAGAGGTCACAAGCGCATGAGTGACTGTACGCAAGGCATTCCGGTTCAGATAGGGCCACAACTGGCGCACCAGGCGAACCTGGGCAAAGGCCCCCCTAGTCACAGCTCCTATATGATCTTCTAAAGAGAGCTGTGAGTCTAGGAGGACCCCCAAGTTGTGCGCCCTATCTACGGGGGGCAATAGCTCACCCCCCATAGCAAGAGATGGAGTAATCTGAATTTCCCGGGATGCCGGCACGAACAGCCACTCAGTCTTGTCAGGGTTGAGCCGAAGCCTGTTCCTCCCCATCCAGACCCGGACCGCCTCCAGGCAACGGGACATCACGTTGAGGGCATCACTGGGGTGGTTTGGGGTTGAAATGAAAAGCTGGGTATCATCAGCATACTGATGATACCCAACTCCAAAACCACGAATGATCTCACCCAGAGGCTTCATATAGATGTTGAACAGGAGAGGCGAGAGGACCGATCCCTGGGGAACTCCACAAATGAGAGGCCTCAAGGTCGACCTCTGCCCCCCTGCCAACACCTACTGCTAAGCTTGTAAGCCGCCCTGAGTCTTCGGAGAAGGGCGGGATATAAATGTAATAAAAATAAAAAATAAAAATAAATAATAAATAAATAAACACCGACTGTGAACGTCCCAGAAGGTAGGAGGAGAACCACTGAAAAACTGTGCCTCCCACTCCCAACCCCCTGAGACGCCACAGCAGGGATACCATGGTCGATAATATCAAAAGCTGTTGAGAGGTCTAACAAGACTAGGACAGAGGAACAACCCCTGTCCCGAGCCCGCCAGAGATCATTCACCAGCGCGACCAATGCCGTCTCCGTGCTGTACCCGGGCCTGAAACCCGATTGGTACAGGTCCAGATAATCAGCTTCCTCCAAGAACAAAGGGAGCTGATGCGCCACCACGCTCTCAACAACATTCGCAAGAAAGCGAAGGTTGGAGACCGGACGAAAGTTGTTTAATATTGCTGGGTCCAAGGCAGGCTTCTTGAGGAGGGGTCTCACCGCCGCCTCCTTCAAGGTGGCGGGAAAACTACCCTCACTCAGAGAAGCAGTTATCACTGCCTGGAACCAGCCTCGTGTCCCATCCCGGGCCGCATAAACCAGCCAGGAGGGGCACGGGTCCAATAAACACGTGGTGGAGCTCAGCTTCCCCATGATCCTGTCCACGTCTTCAGGAGTCACAGGGTCGAACTCCTCCCAGATAACATCGACAAGACTGCCCGTGTCCTCATCGTCAGACTCTGCCCAGTCGGAGTCCAAACCGGTCCGAATCCGAGCGATTTTGTCCGACAGATATCGGCTAAACTCCTCGGCACGACCCTGCAAGGGCTCCTCCCTCACCTCCTGATTAAGGAGGGAGCGAGTTACCCTGAAGAGGGTGGCCGGGCGATTATCTGCGGACGTGATGAGGGTGGCAAAGTGGTTAGACCTTGCCACCCTCATCGCCGCGAGATAAGATCTCGTGAACGACCTTAGTCGCAACCGGTCGGATTCAGATCGGCTGGACCTCCAAGAGCTCTCTAGGCCCCGTCTCCGACGCTTCATATCCCAGAGCTCCATGAAAAACCAGCAATTAACCGACATAATCTAAAGATGACAAAAGTTCCAGTCACAAAGATCTTCTCAAAAATGAGGAAAGCGAAGAAAGGCTGAAACAGCAGATGGATCCAAGCCAGGTAGCTCAAGTCCAAATGGCCACAGGACATGGGCACCACGAGCTGACCTGTGCCGCCTGACCAACAGCGTGCAGCACCAGAAATCCAACGCCCAGCCGAAGGTCCCCTTCACCAGAAACAGGTGCGAAACAGACTCCCAGTGGCCATCAAACAGCAAAAAGCAAGAGCGAAAAGCAAACATAACACTCCCTCTCGACTCTCTGCTCGACGCTCCAGAGCTAGTTCTTCGACCATTTCGCATGCTTTCAGCTTTCAGCGTTCCGCGTTCTGGAGGCCGCTGTAGGCCGCGGCTCTATGGCTCCGAGAAACAGCTGCTCAGAGCTCTCCAAGCCGCAGCACCTCACCGCTCCACAGAGGGCCTCCGAAAAAGAAAACGCTGGAGCCAACCATCTCTCCTCCTAGATCTTTCAACTCAGCGACTTCCAGCGGAGAGGAAAAACACCTCTGCAGCCCCCTTCAGATTCCAAGGATTCCAAGGACGCCAAGGTAGCCGGAGCTCACCACAGAGCTCACCCAAGCACGTTCGCCATCTTGGGCATGCGCGAAGACATCTTGGGCATGCACGAAGAGTTGATTCCACCAAGCAGATGTCCCAACAGAGAAGGCTCTCCCCCTGGGGGTCGCCAGCCGACATTGTCTGGCCGACGGCACCCTGAGGAGGCCCTCTCTGTGTGAGCGCACAGGGCGATGGGAAAACATTCCTGGCAGCAGACGGTCCTGCAAATATCCCAGGCCTAAGTCATTTAGAGCCATGCATCTGTAAAAGGATAATTGTCTCTATTTCTAATGCTGATTTTCTGTTTCTAAATGCTTGTTTTTATACATGCATTGTTTGATTGACTATTACATCCTGCCCAGAATGACTTCTCATGAGAAGGGCAGCTATATAACATTAATAAATGAATAAATAAATTACATCCTCAATCCTGGGGGCCCAAGCAATCACAGCCATAATTACTGAATCTTATAAGGATTGAGCTCCGTATCCTTCACTTAACAGCCTCCAGACACTGAGTTAGTATGTTGACAGCTTCATTTGTGTAGCCCACAGTTGAAATGCATATTTGGCTGCATCATGCAGCAATGAAACCAACCCCAAGTGACAGATGAACTCACCAAGTAGTTTCATGTAGATGTTAAACAGCTGTGGGGGAAAAGTATCATACCTTGAGACACCCTACACATAACCCACCCAGCAATTTCATGTAGATATTAAACAATAATGGGGGAAAGTGTTGTGCCATGAGATACCCACAGGCCTGATCTCCTCCCTCCTGTCAACTCTGACGGGAAATGACCACTGAAGAAGGAGGTGATCTACTGCAGTATAGTGCTCCCCATTCTTAACACCCGTGGTTGATGGTTTCAGAAGTCACTGAAATATCAAGGAGCACAAGGGTGGATGTCCCATTCCCACTGTCACTCTGCCAAAGTTAACTGACAAGCCCAACCAATATTGTCTTTGTGCTTTACCTTGGTCTGAAATCTGACTGTATCAGGTCTAGTTAATTCTTTTCCTTCAGGATCCTGTGTATATAGCTGCCATTTGATCAACTCCTCCCCAACATTTTTCACAAAGTGAAAACTGGAAACTAAATGATAATTGTCCAGGATAGATGATTCCAGAAATGGCCTTTTGAGAAGGAGATGCACCACTGCCTTCTCCAAGGCCAGAGGGACGCCCTTTCCTGCTTCTTCAAAGATCCCACCCTTTGATTACCTCCCAAGCCATCCCCAAGGGTTTGACAAACACGTTATTGAGCTGACAGTTTGGGGGACTGTGTCTATTTCATCAGGAGTCACAGGACCAAATTCAATGTAGATAATTGAACAAGACTGTACCCCAGACAGCTCACTTGGATCTGCTAAGGTGTAGGCCAGCTTCAAGCAAATCTAGGTATCTTTATCCATCAAATAGCATGTATTACAACCCTGTAGATAAGAGCTCCCAACTTTGGGCTGCAGCCCACTACTGGGCCAGGGACTCTTGAAGGGATGGCCAGTGCATACGTGTGTGTGTGTGTGTGTGTGTGTGTGTGTGTGCACTCACTCCCCACTCTCATGCTAGTGCTGCCCAGCCCCAAGTGTCCCGCCAGCACTAGGGCTGCCTCACGCATCCTGCCAGCATTAGCGCTGCCCCGCCCTAAGCATCCTGCTGGTGCTAGCACCGCCAGCCCCAAGTGTCCCACCAGCACTAGTGCCACCCTGAACATACCGGCAGCGCTAGCATCACCTCGAGCATCCCACCGCCACTAGCACTGCCCCAGCGCAAGCATTCTGCTGGAGCTAGCGCTGCCCCATGCCAATGTCCCACCAGCACTAGTGCTGCCCCGAGCATCCCTCTGGCACTAGCGCCAAGCTGAGCATCCCACCGGCACTAGCGCCACCCCATTTTGGCACTCGCACTCACGTGGCCCTGTTTTGCACATGTGCATGTGCTTGCACTTGGCCCATTTGCATATGCACATGCACTCATGTGCGGCCTATTGGTGTGTGCACATGCGTGCATAAGTGCCTGCCTCCCTTTTCGGGCCACCAAACCAAAAAGGTTGGGGACCTCTGCTGTAGATGGTCCTGTTATGTTCACACAGACATTTGTAAGAAGCAAGAGATAGAATAATAGAGTGAAATGAAAAAGAGTAGCCCAAACAATTTGAAGTTGAGAGAGATGGAAAAGCTGAGTTACAATTAGTTCATGTGACCTATGTGCTAGATCTATATCCTGCCATTCCACTAAAATTGTACTCACTGGGAATGCTTTTGACCTTCAACTTACACCAACACTAGCAAATCTTCCTGTAATATGGATAGCATACAGTTCTAATTAAAGTGAATAATTTAATTACTCCTTTATTAAGTTGAAGGATATCCACCTAATGCAAACAATCTTTAGTAAGGTTGCCAGCACAGAATAGGAATGTAAGGCTTATCTGTATTGTATTAGGACATGTTTTTTGTGGTCTTGTATATTAAAAAAAATCACTTTTGCTAATTTTCCAGCCTTTCCCACTTGAAATAGGAAAAATGTTTTAAGAAAAGAAGAAGCTCTTCCAGAAAGGCAGGAAGTGATCCTTCTATCTTAATTAACCTGCTTTGCATAGTATTATGAGTAAATTCCATGCTATCTGTCACACAAGAACTCCTGACCATTTGTCCTTCAGGAATTCAGCTCCCAAATTCAGGCAGACAACTATGAACACTTAGAGTGCTCTTCAGTTTTCAAATGTCCCTCTAAGCTATGGCTGGCTGCATACAGATCCAGCAGGTTTTACATTTTGTATTGGGTCACTTGGCTTGGTTTTCAGCAGTGCTAAGGAAATTCTTCAATGCAAAGAAGGCACCCAAAGAAAATCCTGTAAATCATGCTACAGTAAGATGTCACCAGCTGTTCACAATTTTCTTTCATGTTCCCATTTTAATGAGAAATGTCACGTCTCAATATTATTGTCCCATAGGATGAGGAGGTGGAAAGAGTAAAGCAACAGATTGCTCTATTATGCCAACAAAAAGAGGATATTCTAACAACTATGAAGAATGCCTTGGTGGAACTTCATCAGAGTCAAGAACCACCCGAAGCTGAGGACAGTGACTTAGAATCACCAGAGGAAAATGGAAGTGCTGCTGAGTTGCAGGTAAGTTTTGTCACGTTTTTTCTTTTCTATATACAGTACATCATTGTCTGAAAGCTAAGGGTAAATGTATGATCAAACCTGTTTCTTGCTGTAGAAAATCAGAAAGAAAAACCCTTAGACATAAGAATTCAGTGTTTAGGAGGCAATTAATTTTGGATTTAAAAATTATATTCTAATGAACAGAGTTTCAAAATTATTTTCAGTTTTTTAGAAAATGAAGGATTCTTTAAAAACTGTAACTCAGAAGAAATGAAGATCTTACTTTACGTAGTGATACTGTCCCAAACCAGTAGACAAAGAGTAACTTTCATATAAAATATTTCTTAATAGTTTAATATTAAATAATAATTTGAATGCCTTTAAGGCATTAGCATAGAGATTTTTCTAAGTTTATATATTAGTCTTATATATTAGGAATACATTGCATTACATTTACATTTTGCCATTAATGCACTGGGATTTTTAATCACCAGTTTATGACAGTGTTATTCTGAGATAAGTAGTATGAAACATCTACATTTACAAAGATATGTTTTCTGGAATAATTATTTCATGTTATTTTAAAGAAACTGAACCACCATGTAAACCCATAATTTTTATAGATTTGCATAGATAGCAATAGCACTTAGACTTGTATACCCACTCCATAGTGCTTTACAGCAGGGGTCCCCAACCCTGGTCTGTGGACTGGCACTGGTCCACAGCATGCCATAAACTGGTCTGCGCAAACAAGCAAAGCCCCATCTGCAGGATGCAGGCAGTACATAATACCATGCTCCCTCTGGTCTGTTGAAAAACCTCTCTCCATTGGTCCCTGGCACCCCAAAAGGTTGGGGGCCACTGCTTTACAGCAGTCTTTGAGCAGTTCACAATGTCTGCATATTGCCCCCAACAATCTGGGTCTTCATTTCACTGATCTCAGAAGGATAGAAGGCAGAGTCAACTCTGTGTGTGTGTGTGTGTGTGTGTGTGTGTGTGTGTGTGTGTGTGTGTGTATTCTGCTGCAATGCCTTTTAATATCTTTTTAAATAAGATTTTTATTGATTTTTTCATACATTCAGTAGTACATGTCCAACAAATGTGTTGTCTGAGTTTTACATTCACTAATACAGATTTAGTTCCTAATCCTTTATTCTTTTCTCTAGCCATTGATAAAGTAAGTCCCAAGTTTGATAATATTCTGTTTCTTCTTTTTCTTTCAACCTCAAAGTCAGTCTGTCCATCTCCACACATTCTAGTATTTTTTAAATTATTTCTTCATCTGATGGCATTTCATTTTTCCAATATTGTGCGAATATAATTCTTGCCGCTGTTATTACATGTAAAATTAAATATATGCTTTGTTTATCAGTCTTTCCTGGCATTATACCTAATTTAAAAAGTTCAGGTTTAAAATCTACAAGTTTTTTTCAATATCTCTTTGCTTTGGCACATGTCTACTAAACATGGTAATAAGTACCAGACTTGTGTTTACATTTCCAACGTCTATCTGACATGTTTTAAACATTTTTGCTAATCTTGCTGGTGGCAAGTGCCGTCTATAAAACATTTTATATAAGTTTTCACCACAGCTCCTGGATACATTAAGGATTATAGGACATATATGAGACTTACTTAGTTAATTAAATAACTTAACAGAAACTTTGCAGGAGTGAATCCCGCCCTGGGGAGTGGGATTGGAATAGATCCCATACATCAGGGTCCCCAGTCTGTGGGCCACAGCCCACTACTGGCTGTGGCCTATTTGCAACTGTGCTGTATGAGTGGCTGGCTGGTGTGCATGCATGCGCACAGACAGCCCCACTCACACGAACGTCACGGGTGCTCACAGCCTCACTTGCTTGAGTGTCACAGGTGCTCTCACTCCCACTCATGTGAGCAACAGGTGCTTGTACATGCTCATGTGTCTATCCACCCCAAAACCATGTCCTCTTCCCCCTCTCCCCTCCGGGCCGCCAACCCGGAAAAGTTGGGGAACTCTGCCATACATGGTCATTGCCAACCCTTCCAACCTGTATTTTTGTAAAAATAAAGTAGGTATTAAAAAAAATGTAGAACAACTTAATATAGCTATAAAAGAAGCTATGCAGGGATTTGAAACCTATTGCACCTGAAGGACTAAAACCACTTTGCAATAAACAGATTTCTATGACACTATATGAAATTGTGCCTACAAAACTACCTAATTTGATGTCAGAGAGGACATTTTAAAGGCTACAGCAATAACTGGAGGTTTCTTTCTCTTTATGGTACAGCCCAAAAAGCGAGGATCCCTGGCTCTTTTACCTTCCTTGGTTGAGGAAGCAGAAGACAATTCCTTCCACAATGAAGTAAGTACACGGTGGAGTCTAATGAAGCTGAGTCTTACTAGAGAAATAAAAGTAGGCAGTGAAAGTGAGCAACTTAGTCATGAACAGGGGCTGCTGCGTTATACTGATATCTTTGGAAACAAGCAGCATAATCAGAATTGTCTTTCTTCTTTTTTTTTTTTTTTTTTTTTTTTATTGAAAAGTTTTAAAATACAGTTTTCCATTAGAAAAAAAAAAAAAAAAAAAAAAAAAAAAAAAAAAAACCTTCCCCCTCCCTCTACCCCCCCTACCTCCCCCCAACGTCCCTCCCTCCCCTCCTCCCTCCACCCCCCCTCCCCCCCCGACTTCCCAGAGCTAAATACAAGGTATATGTATGTAAAAAAGCAATCATAAACTACCATATACTAAAGACTATAGATTCTAAAATCCATCACTCTCTAGCTTATATAGGATAAAACACACCTTAACCATAATAAATGTATATAAAAAAAAAACTAGCATAAAAGAAAGAAAAAGGAACGAAAGAAGACTCATTCGAATGCTACATAAAACTTCTTAACCCTATACTTGTTCTGGATAAACTCAATCCATTTTCTCCATTCCATAATATAACGTTCTTGCGAATGATCTTTCAAATAGGCTGAAATCTTCGCCATCTCTGCCAGGTCGGAAACCTTTAAAGTCCATTCTTCTATAGTCGGCAGTACCTCTTTCTTCCAATATTGACCTATCAAAAGTCTTGCTGCCGTAACTAAGTTCAACATCAGCTTAGAGTCCACAACTGTAGCGTCAACAATTATTCCCAACAAAAAAAATTGCGGACAAAACTTTATCCTCCGTTTAAAAATCTTCTGCATATTCCACCAGACTTTTATCCAAAAAGCCTTAACCTTCTTACATGTCCACCATATATGAAAATATGTTGCATCTTCATCACCACATCTCCAACATTTAGGCTGGTATTTCGGATACATACTTGCAAGCTTTTTGGGATCTAAATGCCATCTATAAAACATTTTATAAAAGTTCTCTCTTAAATTTTGAGCTTGAGTAAATTTTACATTCCTCACCCAAATCTTCTCCCAGGTGTCCATTGTAATAACTTCCTGAATGTTTTGGGCCCATTTTATCATGCAATCTTTAACAAGCTCCGTTTCTGAATCAATCTCCAGCAATGCAAGATATATCCGTTTAATATGTGCTGGTCCCTGGTTTCTAATTTGCTTTATCAAATTTTCATCAGTCATTATAAATCCATTTTTCTGGTCTTCTTTCCACCTGGCCCGTAACTGAATATATTGAAACCAAGTTTGGACAACCTTCTCTTCTCGCAACAGGCTATATGCTTTCAAGCACCAAATATTCCTTTCCAAACTTAAAATCTCCTTGTACGTAGTCACATCATGTTTAAAGCCAGCATGTATATTTTCTATTGCGTGTTTTGGAATTGCCCACAATGGTATCTTGCTGCTTAACTTATGTCTATACTTCTTCCAAACTCTCAGCAATGCCTGTCTTAAAATATGCATCCTGAACACAATATCTACCTTCTTATCATACAACAAATATGCATGCCAGCCAAACAACAGATCATGGCCCTCAAGATTTAATAACCTCAATTGCGTCAAATTAATCCAATCGCTTATTCCTACTAATGCAGCAGCTTCATAATATAATTTCAAATTGGGCAGCTTAAGGCCACCTCTCTCACGAGTATCCTGCATAATCTTAAGTTTAACTCGTGGCTTTTTCCCTGCCCAGACAAATTTATTGATACCACGCTGCCATTCCTCCAAATTAGAATCTTTCTTAAGAATCGGTATCATTTGAAATAAAAATAAAAATTTGGGCAGGACATTCATTTTCACTGCTGCAATCCGTCCCAACAAAGACAATTGCAATTTTTGCCAACTCTCCAATTCTTTTTGAATTTTTCCCCATAATTTTTCATAGTTATTTTTATATAGCTTTGTATTAGAGGGCGACAAAATCACCCCCAGATATTTAACCCTTTTAACAATCTCAAATCCAGTTAATCCTTCTAAGAGAGCCTTCTGTGAAACTGTCATATTTCTAGCCAAAATTTTAGTTTTCTGTATATTTACTTTAAATCCAGAAACTTTGCCATATTGTGTTATTATCTCCATCAGGTCCACAACAGAGTTCTCTGGCTGGGTCACTGTAACAACCAGATCATCGGCAAATGCTCTCAATCTATAGTCCTGATCTCCAACTTGAATTCCCTTAATTTTTTCTGAATTCCGAATCTTGGTCAATAGTATCTCCAATGTTAACACAAATAACAAGGGCGATAACGGACACCCTTGCCTTGTGCCCTTCTCAATATTACATACTGCTGTCAAGCTATTATTAACTATGATTCGGGCAGTTTGTTTTTGATATAATGCCCTAATCGGCTGCAAAAAATTTTCGCCAAAATCCATTTTATCTAAGACTTTCAACAAAAATTGCCAATTCAATTGATCAAAAGCCTTTTCAGCATCTAAAAAGATTAGCGCTGCAGAGATCTGGTTGTGCCTTTCCAAAAACTCTAACACATCAACCTTCCCGGGCTGCCCGCGGCTCAGCTGTTTGTTTTTTCGCCCGAAACAGCGCCGATCAGCTGTTCGGGCGAAATTGAAGCCCCCTCCTCGGGAGAAGAGGAGGGGGTGAGGCCCCAGGTAGGGGTAGAGTTCTCCAGGGCCGCCTGAGCTTGGAGCTTGGGCGGCTGAAGGATTGAACTCCCCCGAAGCCTGGGTTGCTCCCAGCTGGCCGGCGTCTCTGCTCCGAACTTCTTGGAGCGGAGCCAGGCGTCTGCGAACCATCCCTGCCTGCAGAAAGGACTATGATTTAAAGGAGCAGGCAGAGCGGTACAAGAGACAAAGGTGAAGAGATTTATTTTAATATACTCTCTAGCTTGTTGGACTTTGTAAACTTTTGAAAGTGCGTCATAATTGAGGACTAAAAGATGGCGGCGAAACCTCCCCCTAAAACTCTTCGGAGTGGTGGATCCTCGCCAGTGCAACAATCATCACTACAGGCATTGCACCCTCCTGAAGCGCTGACACCGAAGGATTTACGAGATGCTTTGGATAAACTTTTGGAATCAATCAATCAATCAATGGCAGATAAATTTGCGCAGATGGAGGAGAAACTGGAGAAACTGGAGGAGAGAATGGAAGAGAGGATGGAACAGAAGCTCAGCGTGATGAAGGTAGACATTTTGTCCTCAGTGCATAAAGTGGCGGAATGTGTGGAAGAATTAGATGAAAAAATGGATGATTTGGCTCAAAGAAATGCTATATTAGAAGTAAAGGCTCGAGAGAATGAAAATATAAGAGACAAAGTGGAAAAGGAGTTAAGCTTGGCCCAATATTACCAGATGCAGTTTGCTATCAGAATTAGAGGTTTAAAAGAGGATATTAAAGAAGATTTAAAGCAACTGATCTCTGAGGCTCTTGAAGGGGTATTAAACCAGCCAGCATCTGAAATAAGAGCAGCTATGGATAAAGTGTTCAGGGTGAATTCATGGATTGCTAGGCAGAGAAAGTTGCCTAGAGATGTGGTGGTTTATTTTGCAAAAAGAGAAATTAGAGACCAAGTTATACAAGCTGCCTATGATGTTAAAGTGGTGATTGCTGGACAAGAAGTTCTGGTTTTAAAAGAAATTCCTCCAAGGATCTTAAGGGGAAGGAAGGACTATGCATTTCTTGTGCAGGAGCTTAAGCAAAGAGATATAAGGTTCAGATGGGAGATCCCTGAGGGGCTGATGGTGATGCATGAAGGTAAAAGGTACCGGCTGATTACTGTGAAGCAAGCGCGTGATTTCTATAACAATGTCTTAAAAGCAGCCCCATTAACACTTCTGGAAGCTGGAAAGGGATCTGGAGAAGGAAAACATCAAGAGGATGGAACAGAGGAAAGTGGTGTTGGAGGAGATCAAGCTACAACTTCTTTGGATGATCCTAGAGAGCAAAGAGTAACGCGTGCTGCTTTAAAACGAGCAAAGAAAATAAAAGAACAAGATCAGCAAAAGTCTTCAGATTCTTCACAACGTACATATAGTCAAGCTGTGGGAGGAGCACGGCCTAAAGAAATTAGTCCTATCAAAGCTGTGGTCCAAGAGCTTTTGGAGGATATGCATGGCAACTAAATTTCTAACCTGGAATGTTAATGGATTAAATTCACCGCAGAAGAGGAAGAAAGTTTTTCAATACTTAAAACAATTTAAGATAGATGTTATATGTTTGCAAGAAACGCATATTAGAGTTTTGGATCAAAAGTATTTATTGAACTCGAGACTGGGTACGCAATTTGTTGCCTCTGCAGAGAATAAGAAAAATGGAGTGGTTGTTTATGTTAAAAGTGCCTTAACAGCAGACTTAATTGAAGCAGATAAGCATGGACGATATGTTATGATTGAGCTGTTGTTAGAAGGTAAAAAGACGCTTTTAGTTGGATTATATGCACCTAACCAACAACAAGCTGATTTTTTTAGCTTACTTCACACAAAGATTACCCAGTTGGATTATAAATCTTTTATTTTTATGGGAGATTGGAATGGTGTTTTGGATGTACAGCTGGATAAGGCTGGAGTTTTTAAGCGCATTCCAAGTCATGCAAGACTGCCTAAATCCTTTTTTGAAATGAAGGATGACTTGGAATTACGAGATATTTGGCGTGAGAGACACTTCCAAGAGAAGGATTATACCTTTTATTCTGACAGACACCAATCTTTTTCAAGGATTGATTTTATTTTGTTGACTAATGACCTTTTTCTGAGATCTAAAAAGGTGAAGATTTGTGCGAGAATTATCTCTGACCACAGCCCAGTTTGGTTGGAGATTGATGAGGAGAAAAGAGACAGACGCTCGTGGCGTGTAAATGAGAATTTGTTTAGAAATCAGAAAAATGTGGAAGAATGTAAACAGCGGATGAAGGATTTTTTTGAGATTAATATGAATAAGGGTACTTCTATGGACATGGTTTGGGATGCTAGCAAGGCCTATATGAGAGGGGTGTTGATATATATGAACAATAGACATAGACGTGCAGTGGAAATTAGAAGGAAACAACTGGAGAATGAAATAAAGGAAAAAGAAAAGGCTTTGATTTTGAATCCAGAGGATGTGAAGATTAAGGAGGCTATTAGATTGCTAAGAGGACAATTTGATAAATTAATGGCAGATCAAGTGGCAACTAATCTGCGGTTTGCTAGGCATAATACTTTTTGCAACGCTAATAAACCAGGCAGATGGTTAGCTTATAGACTGAGAAAAAAGCAAAGGGCCTCTAATATAGATAAGATTGAATATAAAGGAAGGGTTGTGTTTCAACAGAATCTTATTAAGGATGCTTTTCTGGATTTTTATTCGAAATTATATACTAAGGAGGAAATTAATATAAAAGATATTGATATATATTTGGAGAATGCTAGCATCCCGGTTCTTACGCAAGTACAAAAAGAGGGGATTAATCAACTGATTACAGAAGAGGAAATTTTTACAGCTATTAAGGAACTGAAGGTGGATAAAGCACCAGGCACTGATGGCTTGACTGCGGCCTATTATAAAAACTTGCAATTAGAGATGATAAAACCGTTAAAGGAACTGTTCCAGACAATCCAGAGGGGGGGAGAGGTGCCCCCGTCTTGGAGAACAGCTTTTATTTCTTTGATTCCGAAGGAAGACCAGGATGCTACTCAAGTTAAAAATTATAGACCGATATCGCTTTTAAATACAGACTATAAGATATTTGCTAAGGTCTTGGCTAATAGACTGATGAGGGTCCTGCAACAGGTGATTCACGGGGACCAAACGGGGTTTATTAGTGGTAGGCAAATGAAAAATAATGTGAGACATATAGTTGATGTGTTAGAATTGTCTTTCTTCTTAAATGCATATTTTGATTATGGCAGTATTATAAATGTCATGTCATTAGGAAATTATTAAGGATCTGGTTGTTTTCCCAGATTCTGGGGACAGGATGATTGTGGATGCCCTTTTTGTTTTACTCTGTTTTATTTTATTTTGATCTGATCTGTTTTGGCATTTTGCCTGCCTGGTTGGTTATATTTGTTATGTGCTTTTAGTTGTGAGCTATGTCAGAATTGTTTAAAAGTTGGGCAGTCTATAAATTATTTAATCAAAAGAAATAAAAACATCCTATGTGGGACCAAACCTAAGGGGAGTCTGCAGAAAAGCTTTCAGTAGTAGCAAAAACTGCTGCCTTATTCCACAATCTTTCCATAGTATTTATGGAAAGATGCAAATTGTTTTCCCATTGTCTTCACTTTGGCAGATGCGTTCAAATCTATTCCAAAAAGTAGATGCAAAGGGTGACTCCCATTGGTGAGGAAGGGAGTTTTAATTTGAGGTTGCAGTGAGATCTGTGTCCTTCTGCAAGCTTTTCTTGTTTTTCTTAAAGCAAAATATAACTGCAATGTCTGATAGGCATCTTCAGTTAAAATCTCCATTGCCACAAACTGTCTTTCATACATAACTCAAAGAAGCAAACTGTGATATAGCTTTAGAGAAAGCTTCTAAAACAAAAACTAGTGTCAACTAATTTTGGTTTCTGAGCATTAATTTTATATTCAGGATATTCTCCATAATTATGAATTGCTTTCATTAACCCTTTTATTGCCCAGAGTGCTTTCTGCAAGCTTTCTGCAAATGAGAAGGAATGTGGGGGCACAAATTACAGGTTTTTTTTCTGGCTCTAAATATGGACAATAAAAATTAGTAACAACTCACAACATGAACCATGCATGAATAATATTGCTGCAGTGTTTCTCATCACTGTGAACTTCAGAATGATCCAGAATCCTGTTCTTAGGACTACTTCCTTTGTTTCCAACTTTTACAGTTACATTGGTAGTTGAACATCTAACTTTGAGTAGATGCAGTTTTGAAGCAAGAATAACTGTGGGCAACTTCAAAGAAAAAAAATCTTTCAATTTCTTTACAGGAGGTGGATACTGATATCACAAAGGCCATCTCCAGTGAAGCTCCTCTTCACATTCCAACCAAGGTAGGGGTCATGGCTATTAAATAGTTAAATTTTCTTTGAAAATATAATAATTTGCTACTTAATCTTGGAAAATCAAAATAAAAAGAAGCAAATATATTGCCAGCTATTGATGTTGTATGTTGTATTCAACTGTGAATAAAATCATAAAGAGCTTTCCCCAACTTGGAGCTTTTCCAGATGTGTTGACATATAGCTATTAGCTTCTTTAGCAGCGTCTTGCGAAAAGTTGGGTTAATTACAATTTCTACACAATAATTCAGAGTATTTATATTCAGATCCCCTATATATTGGTCTAATGTGATCTGATCCAATAGTACATTCTGGACTAACTAAAACAATATAATTTATTTTCTTGAGAAATAACAATAATAGTAATAGTAATAATAAGATTCAATAGGTGGATAAAAATGTCAAATTTAGTCTGAATATCTGCCTGACTGTGTGATGAACCAAAATGATTACTGCTACTACTTATGATTCCTTACAGTTTTAAAAACTAACAAAAGCACATGGTCCTGTATTATTAAAAGCATCATAAAATAGAATTACATCATGCACAAGAATACTAATTAAAACAAATAGTAGGGGGAAAAATAAGGCCATTCATTATCTAGCACTTGAGAAAAAAGACTGCAGCCGATGGTGGACATATCTAGGGAGGAAGCCCTAAGGAGTGCCATTACTGAGAAAGCCCAACTCTTAAGGACCACCCAGATCCCCTCATCTGGCAAAAGAATTGAAGAAGGACCCCAGGCAGGCCTTGAGGCTCTAAGAAGGTAGATTGGTTGTATATCCAGTTTTCCAGCTACAGATATTTCAGCCGTTGCACCTATGAAACACAAGACACAATTACAGACTTTTTTTTTAAGAGAGAGGAGTAGAATGATTGCTTGTTATAAAACGCTGAAGAAGTCTTGAGGGTAGGAAGAATGGAATGATATTGCTCAAATCTTTGTTTACAGAGCCCATTTGACAACCTTCTCTTTTGTGAGGAAAAAAAAAATCTCCCCCTTTTTTGCTAGGTTTTTATTTTATTGTTTTTAATGTTAGAGTAAATGCCTTTAAGAGACCAAAGTTCAAAAGCAATATGTAAATATTTACTCTGGGGCCTATGCTCCAGCTTTGAAATGCAGTACCTGGAATCTTAACTGACAAGCTCTAGAAAAACACTTTTCTGTAGGTCCTGTGGGATAGGATTTAATAATAAGCTATGAGTCAGCCGACTTCCTGTTTCGTCAGCCTACCTGTGGAAATGCAAATGAGTTGCTAAGAAACCTGTTGTGCCAGATCATGTGTTGTTGCTGGTGGCTGAGATTACTTTTTTCTATCTTTTTAATCTTTCTTTCCTTTTTTAATGTATATATACCTATATATAAAAATCCCATTTGGCAAAGTGTGAGAATTCATGCTGCTTTCTGAGCACATGCTTACTGCTTTAGGTTTCATATATCCTGAGAATTCGGCTGTTCTTTCTTTCAGGGCAGATCTTCCACGCAACTCACTAACCCTCCCGAGTGCTTATGGAGATCACTGAGCAACACAAAGGCAACCGAGGACACAGTTAGGTCTGATTCTGAGCCAGCTCAGGTCCTCCATGTGTGCC
Organism: Vipera berus; assembly: GCF_964194415.1. Classification (NCBI taxonomy): domain Eukaryota; kingdom Metazoa; phylum Chordata; class Lepidosauria; order Squamata; family Viperidae; genus Vipera; species Vipera berus. The sequence continues at coordinate 30,068,382 of NC_138202.1, forward strand.
AGGCTCAGATTGTTGAGCTGGAGCTGTGGCTCGATCAAGTGGAAGAGTCTCTAGGATCAGAAGCCCAGATCTGCCAAATGCAGCAGTCGGTGGAGCAGCATCTAGCTGCATGCCAGGTAAGAGGAAGAACTGGCTAAACTTCACCACTGCTTTTTGTAAATCGTCAGCTTTCTTTTAAGTCACTCTACACAGTACTTAGTGTCTCCACTGTCTTTACTCCTTGCTCTCTTTGAAATGCTCCTGCAGTTAGATGGGTTAATTTTAAGGGGCGTAGCTAGATTAATTTCCCAATGCTCTTGACTCAACCAATCTTTGCTAACTTGGACAGGCACTGTAAGACAAAACAATCTCAGTCTTATTTCCCAGGAATGGGCAGAATGCAGACTGGGGTCTATTGGCCTGATATTTTATAGTTGATCAGCAAGTGTTTTTCCAGTTACCAATTATTTAGCAGTAGCAGCAACAATACATTTCCCATCTAAAATGAGCTATGAGGTAAATAGATTTAGGACTAATCAGGATTGTAAACTCAGTTCAGTGCTGGTTATGTAAACTAACTCCTACACAAATATTCTGGAGGCAGTGTGATATGTTTTGTTAAACACATTTTGGCTGCTGCTTCTATATCTCTCAGGCTAAAAGTGCTAAAACTCCAATACCATGCAGATAAGAAGTTGTGACCTAATTAGAAAACACTGACCTTGTTGCCTCCCGATTATGAGAACTCAATGCAATGTCTACTTATAAGGGTATGAAGTCAATAATTCAGCAACCTGAAATTCCAGTTAGCACTCTTAAAAACCACTGACAAGATTCGAGTCAGCATTACCATAAAGATTAATTTTAAACTTCATGGACAGTGTCAAATGAAATATCATAACTTAAATCAAGTTTCTAGTCCTTATTGTGATGGAAGGTGAATAAACTACATCAGAATCAGAATATAGCTGTAAGGGACCTTCTAGTCCAGCCCCCTGCTCAAGCAGGAAACCCTATATCATTTCAGACATGCGGCTGTCCAGTCTCTTCTTAAAAACATCTAGTGATGAAGCACCCACAACCTTTGAAGGGAAGCTATTCCACTGGTTAATTGTCCTCATTGTTAGGAAGTTCCTCCTTAATTCCAGGTTGCTTCTCTCCTTGATTAGTTTCCATCCATTGTTTCTTATCTTGCCTTCTGGTGCTTTGGAAAATCAATTGACCCCATTAACCTTGAGGCAGCCTCTCAAATACTGGAATACTGCTATTGGAATCATGTCTCCCCCTAGTTCTTCTTTTCTCTAGACTGGCCATTCCCAAATCCTGCAACCGTTCTTCATATGTTTTAGTCTCCCGGCCTTTAAACCATCTTAGTTGCTCTTCTTTGCACTTTTTACAAAGTCTCAACATCTTTTTTTGTAATGTGATCAAAACTGGATGGAGTATTCCAGATGTGGCCTTACTAAGGCTTTATAAAGTGGTACTAATACGTCATGTGATTTTGATTCTATGCCTCTGTTAATATAACCAAGGATTGTATTAGCTTTTTTGGCTGCTGCCACACATGGCTGGCTGATGTTTAAGTGATCGTCCCCTAGGACTCCAAGGTCCCTCTCACAGTACCTTTAGTTTTTCCTGCCCAGGTGTAAAACCTTGCTTTTCTCCACATTAAATATCATTTTGTTGGAAGGGGCCCATTGTTCAAGTCTGTCAAGATCTTTTTGGATTCTGAGCTTGTCTTCTGGGGTGTTAGCTATTCCTGCCAGCTTAGCGTCATCTGCAAATTTGATGAATTCCCCTTCCATTCCCTCATCTAAGCTATTTATGAAGATATTGAAGAGTACTGGGCCTAAGATGGAACCTTGTGGTACCCCACTGTTTACTTCCCTCCATGTGGATGTAGTACCATTAAGACCTTCATTTGAAAGTACCAAATGAAAAATCGTAGACTGTTTTGAGGACAAGAGTCCACTATCTGCTGATTGGACTGTACTCCAAGCTAGATGAAATTTCCAGGCATAGATACCTTGGTAGATATTTGAAGCCTGTCACATTTCAAAGAAGTAGATAGAAGGTTGTTTGTGCTTAGCTTCTTTTGTTCATAATTTTAAAGCACAAAACGAAAGTATAACCGCATTGAGAAATTAAATGAAAATGTCAAACATTGTTACTTCTTTTGTGGGGTTAATTAATACCAGTTTTCTCAGAAATACTAGGCATCAGGGTTTTTCTGGATTTTTTAAAAGTACAGTTTAAGAAGATGATTGAAAGTATTGCTAAACTTTCTATTGTTTCTGATCAATTTTCTGCAAACAGAATGTTTCAGAACAAATTATTTACAAATGTACTCATAGCAAATTATGTATAATGGGGCTTTTGTACTAAATCTTACCAAACTGACTTTTGAAGTAATGGGAAGAGAACTGAAACAAGAATACTTAATCTTTATCATTCATGAACAGTATTTGGAGGAGTAGTGATAAACAATTTGGATTTTAATGTTTTCATATGGACCCCAGAACAACCTGCACAGGTCTCTTTATCTCATGCTTTATTAGATAAGAAAAATCTCTGGTATCTCTTGTGATAAGTAAGATAGGTAAAGGTTAGGTAAAGGTTCCCCCGCACATGCGTGCTAGTCGATTTCGACTCTAGGGGCTGGTGCTCATCTCCGTTTCAAAGCCGAAGAGCCAGCGTTTGTCCGAAGACGTCTCTGTGGTCATGTGGCCAGCATGACTAGATGCAAAAGGCGCACGGAAGGCTGTTACCTTCCCACCATAGTAGTCCCTATTTTTCTACTTGCATTTTTACATGCTTTCGAACTGCTAGGTTGGCAGAAGCTGGGACGAGTAACAAGCGCTCACTCTGTTACGCGGCACTCGGGATTCGATCTGCCAAACTGCCGACCTTCTGATCTACAAGCTCAGCGTCCTAACCCACTGAGCCACCTTGTCCCTACTTATAAGTAAGATACAGTATGGCAAAACCCACTAAAAAGGAACACTTCTTGCTATAGCCTGCCTTCTAAAGATACTCATTGAAAATAATAAGGGCTCTATAAAAAAAAAAGCTAATAATTTTGAGCCTGTATTCAATTCACCTCTGGCTTTGAAACTTGCTTTTAGATATCCCAAATTCTTACAGCAATACGCTGCATGGATTCAGAGAAGCTCTTGTGCTCCTGAATCACTTGCCCCCATGGCTGAGCATGTCAAAGGAAAGAAATCTTTTTCTCTATTGCTTGGTGATTTTGAAAATGTTTTGCATGGATAATAAATGTTGCTGCTGCCCTTATTTTCCCTCACGTGCTTTCCACAGTTCTCCTTTAAACTTGGTTTCCAGGCCTGATGCTGTCCCATTAGTCCATCTGAACAATTTCTGGTGTGTCCTTAACAGGAATTCTGTTCCTGTTAGCCAACCCAATGTGGTCGCTCTGTGTGGTACCTTTTATCTCTTTCAAATGTGTCCCTATTGTCAACCTTTCAAGCAGCAAGTTTATGAAATGAGGGTTAGGGTGATGTTACTCTATGAAGAGTCCTATCTGTGGTTCAAATCATTAAGGAAACAACCACCACCCAGAAAGTAACAGTACAGTCAAACAAAGCAGTGAAAATGTTTCAAGTCCATTAACACTCTTGATCAGAATATGTTTTGAGGACTGGGTCCTGCTCACCTTCAACGCACCTCTTCTAAATAGAATTTGCCTAGGGCAGTGTTTCTCAACCTTAGCAACTTTAATATATGTGGATTTCAACTCTTGGAATTCCCCAGCCAGCCATTCTAGCTGGAGAATTCTGGGAGTTGAAGTCCAACATCTGAAAGTTGCCAAGTTTGAGAAATGCTGGCCTGGAGAATGTGTATGCTGAAAATCTCCCAGGTCAAGGAGAAGGATAGTGGAAAGGATCAGAGGAGAACATTCTCCTCCAGGGAGCACCTTGAATGAAACAGCTGGCTCGAGCAGCAAGATTGGTCCTTTCCTAGTGATTTTTCAGAAACTTAAGACCAGGCTTTTCTAAAGAGTTGTTGGAGATCGAAGTGTGGGAATACTTGCCTTGGATAGAAAGAGTGTGCTCTGGGTTCACTGTGGTATTATAATATGTCCTGCAGTGTTATTTGTTTGATCTTTATTGCCTATTTGGCTTTTTAAGGTGATAAAAGTCAACCAGATTGATGCAGCATAATAGCTGCAATGATACATACATATGTGGAAAGGGAAAGTCAGAAGTAGAAGAAGATCATCTCAGGTGGACATTTACAGAATATTTATAGCATGAAATTGGCACACAAATAAATATCACTATATGAGACCAGCCTTCAGATTTCTGAGGCTTTTCACTTTCTATTAGAAAAATGAGATCCACAATATATGTAATAAAAAAGACAGTTCCTCTGAATGTATGCTTAACTGAGAATTTTTTGACAAATACATGAAATACATAAATTTCTACTCTTGATTCTTTTATTCCCCACATCTTCAGAAGCCAGGAAGGTGGGGGGAGGGGTAGGAAAGGGGGTCACATTTAGATGGGCCTTCCCAGGCATTGGAGTTATCAGCCTTTAAGCTTTAGGACCTTTAGTAAATAAATGTTTTGTGAATGATTAACTGCTTGACTTCCTCAGGTGATGTTAACAGAAATTGAACAGAAAGTCATGTGGTTACTGGAGGAGTGCAAAGGTGCGTCCACTAGCAATAATAGCTCAGGCCTCGAACAAGAAACAGAGAACCTTTCCTTGAACCTTAAAAACGTGAAGTGCAAGTTGGAAAAAGTCCAGCGCATGCTCCAAGACAAATACACAGAAGAACAGGTAAACTGAAACATCAAGAAACTTGAAGAGTCATTATTATGCTGCCTGACTGCCAACAATTCTTACTGCATTTGCAGAAAGCAAACTTTCCCAACCTGCTGCACTTTTATTTATGTGGATTTCAGATTCCTAGAATTCTCAGCGTTTGGGAATTCTGGTAATTGAAGCCCACTTAACTGGAAAGCATGCAGCGTGGAGACAACTGGTGGAAAGGATGTGTATATGTGAATATCCTGCATATTAATGATGACTACAGGTAATTCCAGCCTTCTGGAATTTTGGAGCCTTGTATGCATCTACTCTGGGATCACAGTTCCCTGAATTCGCAACATATTTACAGGGCCCTAGGTTGGGGAAGAGCTCGCCTGTGGGGATGCATGTGTTACAATTACTTGCCTCCTCAGCTCTACTTAATATTATGTCTGTTAGTCAGAAAATCATGCATTGTTATTTAGCTGAGAAGCATTTTTATATACATACACACACACACACACACGGCTTTTTTTCTCATAGAACGCTCAGAACGGAGTTCCGGCACCTTTTTTGGATGGAACCTTGTAGGATAGGCAAGGCGGGTTGTATGACATGTGTGAGTTCCAGCACCTTTTTCTTATACAAAAAAAGCACTGCATATATACATATACATATACATACACACACACACACACACACACACATCCATTCCTAGGTATGTAGGTGGGGAAAACATAACAGTTGCCTTTCTTGAACAACCTCAGGCACATCGATAACAAAATAGCTCATTATCAGTAGCAATCCTTTCCTGTATTGTGATTCTTTCCCTTTAGTTTGTTTCCAGTATGTGGCATCCAAAGGTAAACCATATCTTGGTATACAGATGGGTTAGATAGCATTCACAAAGTTTACAATATTGCAAAAGATTGCAACATTGAATATTTTAGTTACGTATTTGTTTGAACAATTTCTATAGCCATTCATCTAAACAGTGATTTTGGGTGATGAATAATCATAAGATCAATTAAAACCAGTACAAACATTATACACATATTCATTCATTCACTCATTTTCTCCAGATGTTGTATTTTTCCCCAGATCTGCTGATATCTTCCCTTTTCTGTAGCTGGCATTGTTTTGTTAGCCTAAGGATCTATATTCTCATAATTATTTTGCTAATCATTAAGAAAAATCACAATAATCCCAGCTCTTTAAAAGCAGCTTCAGACTGGTTTACGTGTATGGTACAGATGTATTCTGACTGAAAAAAGGCCTTTTCTTAATAAGGAACAATAGCACTGAGTCAGAGAGAGTATAAATGGAATATTAGCTCTCTGCCATTGGGGCTAACTCCCTGGTTCCTTATGATTGTCTGTTCATAAGTGCCCATAATTGGACTTAGTTCTCTGCCAAAAAAAAAAGAAAAAGAAAGAAACCTTGTGCTTAGAGATGACGTGGCCTTGGTGATAATGTATTTGGGGCAAGAATAGCAACAATTATTAAAACTCTTTTGAAAACCGTTTTTGAAAAGCTGCATGAAAGTCCTCCGGGATTGCTTCATGCAGAGTCTCCTTTGCTCCTGGGGGGATGGGAAAAGAGACGGAGAGAACTTGGTTGCAGCAGCAGGGATGAATAAATGAGCGCTGTGGACTGTGATAATGAAACTGGAGCATCTTCACCTGGCCTCCAAGCCACCTCAGAAGAAGAAAGTTGATAATGATGAATAAAAAGATTGTTTCACTTTTCTGTCATCACTATAGGCTGCTAGAGAGTTCCAGATTTGATTGAAGATAGTTGCCCAACCTTATTTGTGTACATAATAAAAGTCGGGCTCAAGCATAGTCCACAGTGGTGGGCATGAAGATCCCAGATTCAATTCATGTATTTCCAGAAAGTGAGAAGTCCTGCCTGAAACTCTTGAGAACTCCTGTCAGTCACTGTCAACAGCATTGGACTCGGTGGATCAGAACTCTGACTCAGTCTATGGCAGCTTCTAATTCTAACATACTGTCTACAACCAGATTTGGTGGATAACATGAATACAAGGATAGGAATTTAAAGGAGAGAAGCCGTGGGTAGTAAGCAGCATGAGGTCCTTTCCACAGTAGTTGCTTTTTGCCTGTTATCCTTTCCCTACTCTCCATCTGTCTATCTTGGCCAGCCTTCTTGCCGTTCTGAGAGGAAAGCGACAGGAGTAGGAAAGCTACAGGGAGAAGTAGTAAGATGAGGAATGATTGAGAACCTCCTGCTTCTGTTTCCTAGTCCTTTCTGGTGATTCTTTCTGTGCATATTTTCATCGGAGAAAGATTCTTACATGTGTAATTTTACTGTGATGGTTCTACTTGGTTTAAAAAAAATAGCATGAGAAAATTTAAAGTACATGCATGTTCTCTTTACATTTTTTCTAAAAAAAATGGTACTCTTTCTCTTTAAAGATGAGCACTATTGAAAAGAGCTCTGTCAACTTCCCACAGCCACTTCATTTGGATTCCTCTAATTCGTTTCCAAATGTGACCTCAGAGAGACCTCCAAAAGGTTCTCAGCATCAACAGGTAATTTTTCCTTTACTTACTTATTTATTAAATTTATATGCCATCCATTTCACTGTCCAAGGCCTTTTGTTTTGTTTATTCGTTTGTTTGTTTATGAGAACTTACATGGCAGCCCACTCACTCTGACTGTGGGCAGCTTACAAAAAACTAAAAACCCAATATACAAACAGAAAAAACAATGGCGACAAAATCAGATAAGCAACTTGATGGGCTCCATCCCACTCTAGGTTTCTGTGGCCGTTGGCAAAGAATGTCACCCTGGGGGCCAATCTAATCTCCACTGGGCTGATGTTCCAAAAGAGGGAGCCACAACAGAGAAGGCTCTTCTTCTGATTCCTGTCAGATATATCTCCTTAGAATAGGGGACCCGCAACATTCTTTTCAGTTAACCTGGTCCTAAACCATGTAGAGCAGGGGTGTCAAACTCAATTTCATTGAGGGCCGCATCAGCATTGCAGTTGCCCTCAGGGGGCTGGGTGGGTATGGCCAGGGTGGGTGTGGCCTACTGGGTGGGCGTGGCTACAGTACGTATAGCCTACTGGGGGGCGTGGCCAGCTCTACATCATTCGCATCAAGGGTGCCTTTGGGGGCCTGGGCAGGAGTAGGACAGATCTGAGGGTCTCTGGCAGAAGGAGGGTCTCTGGGCCAGGGCCAAGGCAGTGGGGGCTGTTCCCTCACTGTTTCCAGGATGGCTTCGCGGGCCGCATGAAACCACTTTACGGGCCGGATCTGGCCCCCGGGCCTTGTGTTTGACATGTATGATGTAGAGCTTTAATGGTAACCACCAGGATCTTGAATTGTACTCAGAAGCAAATCAACAGCCAACGCAGTCCCGCAGGAGAGGTAACACATATGCATAACTGGTTCTGACAGAACTCTGTGGGTTGCTGCATTTTGAACTAACTGGAGCAGGGGTCTTCAAACTTGGCCCTTCAAACTTGGCGTGACTGGCTGAGGAATTCTGGGAGTTGAAGTCCTCAAGTCATAAAAGGGCCAGGTTTGAAGACCCCTGAACTGGAGGTTCTGAATACTTTTCAAAGGCAGCCCCATGTAGAGCGCATTGCAAGATGGGAAATGATTAGGGCGTGACTGACTGCGAGCAGAAAAGGGCGTAACTAGTGCACAATGCACTGATGCACAAAGATCCTCCTGGCCACAATTGCCACCTGCACCTTGTATCCAGGAGAACCCCCCCCAGATTAAGCACTAGGTCTTTCTGGGCCAGTGCCATCCCATCCAAGACCAAAGATGGCAATTTTCCATGGACCAAAGAACCCCAAATCCATTTCTGATAGAACAGCCTATTCACTATATCTGGTCCTCTAGCAATTGATTTCTGGTTCATAGATGGTCAAAATGTTGGGTATCTTTTAACCTTGCAAAGGATTGTTTTCACTCCTTAAGTTCACTGTCCCAACTCCACCAAAATGCAAGTCTGATGATAGTGACTCTGCAAATTCTGGGGAAATCACAATGTCACCAAACTATGCCCATTGCAGCCTTAGGCAGAATACAAAAGCAAGATGCAGACTACGCATTGAAAAATAGCTTTCTCTTACCCTTTCTAGCATGTGAATTATTGTGTGCTAAGTAATGCTGTGCCTGAAAATATCAGAAAAAAATATTACTTGTGGTGTAGTAGGGATAGAGATAATACATTCATCATTGTGCTTGTTGGTTTCTCAGTGGTTTTTCATACTATCAGTCACTGTGCCCCTCTGGACACACTTGAGAGATTGGGAGCCAGTAGATCATTTTATGATGGTTCCATTCTTTCCTTTAAGATTGCTTCCAGTCAATGTTGGCTGGTAGGGCCTTCGTAGGCCCTCTGTGGGGTATTGCAGGGCTTAATAAACTCTCTTGCCTTGTTTAACAACATGCTAGGAGAGGTATCATCTCTGATTCAATCCTACCAGAGTGGCTGAGAGTATTTGAACCACCCAGATCTGAGGATAGTTCATGTTTGACTTTGGATGAGGTGGCACTTTCCTATTCAAGGATGGTGCACAATTTGGGTTCTTCCTGGACTCACAGCTCCTGCTTAATGAGCACCTGGCAGCTGTGGCCAGGAAAGTATTTGCACAGCTTCATCTGGTGTGCCAGTTATATCCTTTCCTAGACCTGAGGGCCCTTCAGACTAGTCACCTAGTCACAGCTCCACTATTGCAATGCTTTGTATATGAGGCTGCTCTTGAAAACTACTTGGCTGTGGTGTTGTTATTAGTTAGACTCATTATTTGTTCTTGTTCCTTATTTCTTTTGTCTTCATAACTTTATTAAATTGTGTTTTTTATTTTGCTTGGTTTTATTAGTCAGTTTGAAGTTGGGCAGTGACTGAACTGAACAAATTGAAATTGAATACGTTGATAATGTTTTGTAAAGCTTAAGTTTAAAAAGTGAATAATAACAGAAAGGCTACTGTATTAACCTTCCTAAATGCTATCCTTTTTATTGAAGAATTAGGGACAACAAAGAGTTTCTTTCCTGGGTTTACTTGAGGATGAAGATTCAATAATTTCTTTCCAATTATCCTAGTTTGGCTCGCTTCCTTGAAAAAAGCACACAACCTCCTTATGAGCATTGTTTTTCTCTTTTTTAAGCAGATGAATATTGCATGATGAAAGTGAAATGTAAATGTCTCTCTTTATGTTCTGTTTTTGCTCTTGAAAAAGACCTCACACAAAAGCTTGTTGGTTGTGGACTTCAGCTATACTGAATTTATTTTGTACCTCAAGCCAACATTCAGGGAGAAGGAATTGTCCTATTGTCTTTTATGATCTAACCTCTGGTCCCTGGCACAGCACCTTGGAAGCAAGCCAGTTAGAACAGGCTCAAGAATAATACAAATTGGGTGATGGGCAGAAGGCAGATTTTAACCAAGCAATATGTTTGTTTAACGCTGGTTATCTCATAGGATAAAACTAGCCATCTGTTAAAACAGAAGCTTAAGCTGGTTGCTGAACTGAGGAAGTAGTGCACAACTAGATGTTTTAACTGTCTTACTGATGTATGTGTATTATATTTTGTAAGCCACCTAGAGTCTTCTAGGATAGACAGCCATACCAAATTGAATAAATTTAATTACATAATGTGGTGGGATTAATCCTCTAGGGCAGGAGTGTCAAACTGGCGGCCCATGGGCCACATGCGTCACGTGCAGGCCACGCCTACCCCAGCTCCACAAAGGCAAAAAAAACATCACGATATGTCGCGAGACGCGATCGAGTTTGACACGAGTGCTCTAGGGCCACCTCCTTTCCTTAGCTCTTCTGGGATGAAATAAGAAAACCTCACTTTCAGTTTCTTGCAATTTGGTCTTCTGAATGTTGATGTCAGAAAAGCCATAAATAATAAATCAACATCTGAATTTGCAGTTTTCCAATTTGATTCTTAGAGCATCTGGCAATTGTATGATGAAATGGTGTAAAGCATATTTGTTGGCAAACTCCTACTTCTTGCATTTCAGTTTTCCTAAGTTTGTTTTTATTTCTCCTGAAGGAACTGCTGCTAAAGCTGTCTGAGCAAAATAATCTCATTGGCTTCCTAGAAGTGTACATGGAGAAAATCCAGCCTCACCCTAGGCCCAATACAGTTCTGGAACTACAAACAAGGTATAGTTGACAGCACCTAGCCCCTTTGGCTGATTTCAAAAACTAAGCATGATTGGACCTTGTTAATAGTTGACTGGGAGGCCATTAGGGAATCCCAAGTCTGCAGACAAAATTAAAAAAGTTTAAAAATATCTTGCAAGAAGACAGTGCCTTCCATGCTATTGCTGAGAAAATATCACCATAGGCAAGCTCAATTCAAGTGAATCAAATATAATATAGAGCAGAGTGGGCTGAAAGAGGAGATAGTTGAAACTTTTTTTTACTTTTTATCTCTTCATTATTACAAAGATAAGTAACCAACTATCCTCCAGTTATTTGGATTTCACTTCCTGTTAGACCTAACCAGTGTAGCCATTGATAAAGGGCTGAAAGAATTTTACTCCAAAATATCTGGAGGAACCAAAGTTTTCTATCCTGCATTTAATAAACTTATATTAGAATCATAATGGCTTCTGCTCATAGCAGCATCTGCTACTTTCTTTTTCCCCCAACTACAGTAATAAACTGACAGCCTATGTGATAGCATAATACGTCATAATATAATCTTAGCATATTGCTGGGAAAATGGCGGGAACCTGAAATTTCAGTTTTCAGTGGCAATCATATAAACCCCATTTCTTCATTTCATCTCTGTATCTGTATTAGAAGCAGGATGCTGGTATAGTTATTTCTTTGGTATGATCCTGGATTTATGTTCTGCACATTCTTATATTGCCTTTGCTTCACTATATTTGTGTACTAATAATGGGTATATCTAGGAATGAGACAGTCAGCTCAGGAAATGAGCCCCTTGGATTGACTCCAAAGGACCAAACGGGTGATAAGTGGCAATACTTACAAGAAGAACTGCTACTCAAGAAGAATGCTCCTCACTGTCAATTGGAAGAACTTCAGGTTAGTATATAACCTTTATTCTTACTCTCTTGCAGGTCAAAAATATACAAAGCACCACATAGGCATCTTCAGGTGTTAAATGCAAATGTAATGGAGCCATACAGGTATTGTCCCATATGGCAACAATATAGGTGACAACCACAATCCATCTATGTACTACAGCATACTTTTTATGAATGCAACCGATGCCAGAGTTTCTATTGTCAGAAGATTTAAAGCCTGCTGTTTGAGTGGATCTATGACAATAATCTAGCTTTAAATTATACTTGTTTTTATTTTTTTGAAATAACATTATACAGTAATCTTGACTTATCACCACAGTTGGGGACCAGAATTGCTGTTGTTAAGCAACTACAGTTGTTAAGTGAATCATTCATGATTTTATGACTTGTTTTGCCACAATTATTAAAAGAATGACTGCAGTTGTTAAATGAATCACATGGTTGCTAAGCAAATCCAGCTTTCCCCATTGATTTTGTTTGTTGGAAGCTGGCTCGGAAAGTCACAAATGATGATCACATGATCCCTGGATGCTGCGACTAAGTACATACCAAAGGTCCAAAATTTCAGCATGTGAGAACAAGAAAGACATAGGTCACATGTGTAAGGTCAGGTCAGACATCACTTTATAAAGTGCCATTATAACTTCAAATGGTCACTAAACAAATGGTCGAGGACTACCTGTGTGTGTGTGTGGAGAAATCCGATACTACCTGTATATCACCATGGGTTTAACCTGGTGTACTTGTCTAAACATGTTTTATTTTTCCAAATATTAGATATCTACCAAAATAAATATTCTGCCCCTGGGTGCTACATCAAGTGTGAGAACTCCAACCATTGAGGAGCTAAAAACATACACAGTGCAGCTTGACAACCTAACCCAGGAAGCTTCTACTCAAATACAGGTACTAAAGGCATTTCTCTGAGTTAAATAAGTAGCCACCAGGGTGGTTGCATAGGATTCCAGTTTTAGCATCATGAAATATCTACTCTCAATCCAGTTAAAAGTAAAGGCTTCCCTTGTCCAGTCATGTCCAACTCTAGGGGGGCAGTGCTCATCTCTGTTTCTTACCGAGGGAGCCATCCCCATAAAATGACTGTATCATAAAGCAATTTGGAATAAGCAGTCAATATTTTCCAGACTCATAACTTTGTTCTAAAAAATGGTTCTCTTCTGCATATGTTTGCAGTGTAAATATTAAACAACGGACTTCAGGCCAGGATTTTGGAAAGTTCAATTTCTCATTTAAGGGTGAAAAGTTTTGGATGTAGTAATAGGACTGCTTTTATGTAACTATGAATAAAATACAGATTCCATGTCTCTGTACATCAGATCCTCCCAGAGATCACTTTCAAGTTACTTGTAATGGCCAACATACAGGGCCTTTCTTTACATCTTCACATTTTTGATTATCAGTTAGTGGAGGCAGCATTGAGATAGAAGGACAAATGATCAATCTAATTTGCCATAAACTTCCTCCTGTTTTCTTAATGGATAGAAATAATAAGCCACAGATATATCTTCTGCAATACCGGTATAAATATATTTACACTGGTTCATACGCTTCTTCCAAATAAACAGGAAGACCATGAGAGGGAATTGAAAATATGTATCTTCCCATTTTCTAGGAAAATGAAACAGGAGAAAATGCATTCAGTCTGGATGGGAAACTCTTTGAGTTGTTTCTGGCAATCAGCCGCTGCCTGAACAATATGGAGCAGATGTTGGGCACCTGTGTACTCTCCAGTGAAGAAGCTCCTGTACAGCAAGTGCTTTATGAGGTCAGTACAAATGGAAAAATCGATGATTTCATGAGGCCCAAAGCATTGTATGTTTTATATTTATATTTTTTGCATATGATGGCATTAGATGTAGATCTTTCCTGAGAATGCCAGCATTTATTTATTATTGGCAGCTTTAAAATCTTGGACTTCAACAGCCAGAATTCCTTAGCCAGCCATGCTGGCTGGAGAATTCTGAAGTTGAACTCCACAAATCTTAAAAGTTTAACAAAGTTTGGATATTTAAAAAGAGGAAATGCAAATTTTTAGCCACTAAAATTGTACAGATATGATTTAAAAATTGGAGAACATCTCAGAAGTTTAAAATGGGGATCAGTTTTCATTTTAATACCATCTAATTTATATTTATGGAACTAATAGGATTGGATTGAAATATAATTATTCTTCCAATTATGCATTTCTTTAAATTTGTTGATGCAGTTCTTGGCTCATGAAGCAGTGGGTGAGAAGCAGCAATTTTTCTTGGTTTCCTCCATAGCCATCTGCTCAGATTGACTCCCAAGTATTGGAATGAATGTGATGAAGTGTACATTTCTTTCCAAACAAAAGTGGACACCCACACTCTGGGGGGTCTTTGCTGCTGCTTTCATGGGCCATGGGATGTGTGCAAATGACACAATTGTATTTTCAGAGGATATCAAGCTGAAATTCTTCATGATTTGGGTTGTGGCAATAAGGTTTTCAATTTTATAATAGTTTAAGCCTAGCAAAGGTTTAATGCACATGGTTTAGGACTTTTATGATACTGAAAATCTGTCAGTTGACCTGGACTATCTACTCCAGCTTCACAGCATGCAAAATTTTTGTAGTATCTGAACTACAATAGGTTTATACAATTTTAGTTCTATTTACATGTTCCTCCTTGTTTTCAAAGGGCAAAAAAGTAGGAGAAATCAGGATATTGTAGAGATAAACACCAAAAAAAATGACTAGTTGTTTTTCTATTTGAAGCAGAAAATGCTCAAGCAGCTAATAGAATTTACAAACAAAAAACCAGTATAGAAAGTTAAAAATACATTAACTGCAAATTGATACTAAATATGCTTAGTATCTTGAAATCCTGGTGAAAGAAATGCATCATTCTAAATGTTGAGGAAGCAGGGGTTAAACACAATTTTGTGTTCCATAGCTAAGGGGCAGTGCAGGAGAAGGCCATTTCCTGTTTCAGAAAAATGAGTTTCTAACTATCAAGGTATATACAAAAGAGCTACTCTTGTGTATGTTAACAACCATACAGTTTATAACAATTGCTCTTTTAGATATTAAACTCAGTTACTGAGGACTTTAATGTATACACCACTACCTTAAACTTTACCTGGTAAACATCTGGCAATCAGTGCAGATCCCTGTAGCCTATTTGCAACTTCAAGAACATGTCAATGATGTCCAAGGAGAACACCATGGAATATTTTCTCCAGAGGGTGAGAGATATATGAAAGTCTCATGCTAATATTGAAACTTCTCTCTTGAAAGAAACGAATGTTGATGGTTTCTAGAAAAACCTTATTTACTCGCCTATCTTACCTAGAATCTGTTTCAGACTCTCTCTGCAGAACTACAGAAGCTGTATACAGATATTGGTGATAAAAAGGACGATCTTCTGAAGTCCATCACCTCTGCGGGTGGAAATTCTGAGAGATTCTCCCAGTGTTTTAGTAACTTGCAAGCATGGCTCCAATTGACCCAAACAGCTGCTGCTTCTAGAAGCGAGTCTATGAAAACTGAAATGGACCATTACATCAATTATCAGGTATCACAGGGTTAAGTTTTCATTTCAATCTTTAAAATCTATTAATGTGGGTGCTCACCAAAAAACATGCTTCATCCTTTTCCAATTGAAATGCTAGTGATCTCATATCAATTCACATGTGATCAAATTTACAGAAAACTCTAATCTCTAGCCTCCAATTATTCCATAGAGTTTTGCAACCTAGATATAGTAGTCCTGTTTTACAGTCATAAGCATAATCTTTGTATTGTAGTCTTGCATGGACATCCCACAGGAGCACAATTTCCTACATACAGTATGCATTCAGGTATATGCATTACTCACATAAAGCTTCTACCCACAAAGAAGTTTATCTGAGATAAGACCTATGCTTGCAAACTTTACAGATGATTTAATCTTTGATCTTCATAATGAGAAGCAATTTATGATTACAAAACTGAAATACACTGAGAGTGTAATTCTAATACTCTCCACTTATAAAAAAAATCTCTTTTTCTCCACCTCTCCAAATGAATATACATAAAGAATGATACTGATTAAACAAGCCATTTGAATTGCAGTTTCATTATCTCTTAATTTTGCATAATGCATTTCTGGATTTACATTGATTTTTTTTGTTTCTTGTCACAGAATGAAATCAGGCACTTGTATGATGCATTGATTGAGAAAAAATCCTCATTGCAGCAGTTTTTCAGTGAAATGAGTGGGCACAATATTTCGAAGCAATTCCAGGTAATTAAATGAGACATGAAAATTAGGTGTAATTAAGTACCCAGCATTTTAACTAAATTCTTCTATTTTGCTTTTGATTTCCCCCAAATCAAATATTGTTTCTAACTGTGAATTATTTGTATATTTATTTATTACTAAATGTTTGTCTTACTTCTGTCAGTAATCTTTAATGGTGCTAATTAATGTTATTTACAGCTAACTGATTTGCTAGTTTATAACACATTTCCATTATGCTTATGGAATTGCTGAAGATATCTAATTGGATATTAGATAGTCTATTAAATAAAGTATATCATATTAACTTGGTACTTGGCTTTTTAAGTTTTTAAATTTGGATTTAAGTTGCTACATCTGTAAAAAAAAATGTTGAGCAATCTTAAAATGTCAGTGAATGCTAAAATCCTCACCCCTAAAAAGTTACCTATCGCCCTGTGTTACACTGCCAGAGCCTATGGTATCCTGATGAAGGTATAATTGCTTATTTACTGTAGCTTTCCCAATATTAATGTATGCTGACATAGAATCAGATCAGGCATATAATATCTTCTTTCTTTAGAATTTCCAGTAAAATATATCTAAAACTTAATCTTACATTATTATTTTCTGCATTTGCCTGCCATCCCTTCTATATTATTTACTACCAGGGTATATGCAACTTGTATTTCATGTTACAGAAGAGAAAGGGAATCTAATGTCATTTTTTTCCTATGCTGTAAAATCTAGTTTACCCCAAATTTTCATTAGAACGATAAAGAGGTTTCAAGTTTTTAAGCTACAATTGACAGTTTCTGATAATCAAGTCAGATGACTAGTGCCAATAAGATTATAGTCATGAGAAGGATGATCTATTCTAAGCATTCTTGGAGGTATTGCAAAGTCTGCAGAAGTGCAAAAAATTAAGGGAAAACCCTAAGTGGCTATTAATTTATCTCCCACCCAACAATTCACAGAAAATTGAGTACATTCATTGGTCACAAAGTGTTGTGATTGTTTGGAAGAATAAACTTGACTATTTTAGAAGAGAACACAATTAGCTACAATGTCAAGTAACTGCATTCTGTACTGTAACACTTATTTGCAGGTCTCATTTGTAAATCATTGTTATAATGTTCCATGAGATAAACAAATCCTAACTCCAATTATGCCAATTTGTTTGGAATGTACATTTTTTTTAGTTAGACCAGTCACTTTTTCTATTTAACAAGTGGTTTTATTCTGTTATTTTATAAATACATATGAAAATTGTCAGATATTTCCTCTGCCTCAGAAATATCAATATTATTAAAAAGACTAGCCTAATTCTGAATAATTTTATATCTCATTCAGCAGGCAGATGTCTTTGAATTGGAACTGCAAAATTTTGAGACACAGGCAGCTAAACTAAGAGATCATGGAGAAAGAGTTCAGTTGCCAGTTGCCATAACCCATGATGTGTACAAACTAGAGGTAAACATGCTGAATGGATGGAATAGATGAAAACTAGTCAAGGAGAGAAGCAACCTAGAACTAACTAATTTCGTGACAGAACAATTAATCTAGAACAACCTGCCTCCAGAAGTTGTGAATGCATGGAAGCTTTTAAGAAGAGATTGGACAACCATTTGTTTGAAATGGTATAGGATTTCCTGCCTGAGCAGGGGGTTGGACTAGAAGACCTCCAAGGCCCTTCCAACTCTGTTATTCTGAATAACAAATGGATATACAAACTGAACAAAATGAAATGTAACTCATCCCAGCATTTTGAGATTGAGGTTTAATTGGGGGCAAAGACAAGGGCATAAAATAGAATTACTAGAAATGAGGATGAGGAAATATATGATAGCATATAGAACAGCATATAGAAGTTGGCAACTTCCTTCTACACAGGGCCAGAGGCCATGCCACTGCCAGCATTTCCAAAGGACTTATTTCTCTTCCTCCATTGAGGTGACTGATAAATGGTCACCCAAAGAGACACCATGTGCTTTGTCTCTCTCATGTGCCAGATAAACATATATTTTGGGGGGATCTTGGCCTAGATGATTTTGGGTAGCAGCAATGTCTGTCCCATGAGCCATAGATTGCTGCCTCTGAATTAGAATGTAAAATATAGCAGCTTTTCTCAGAAAGCAAATAACTAATGGGTCTATTTAAACTCTGGGGTGATCTAATTAATTGATTATTTTGGAGGCAAATCAGCCAGTTCAGTGAGGCCCAGATGGACATTGTATTTTGATGGGAAGATATAATATAGATACATAAATATAGCCCTGCATCAAGAGAAGAATGAATTTGGAAATATGTTTGGCTTAGCCAATCAAAAGTTGTAGATTTTATAATGTATATTTGTCAAAATATGCAGTTAAACTCTGATTTCTGGTCAGCCTTATAGCATAAAAACATATTCTAGAAGGGTAATAATATTAGTACTTTGCAGTATCTTGAAGACTATTGATTTATGATGCCATAAATTTCTCTGTATTACAACTGTCTCGTAAATTATACTAAACAGAATTTCATTTAATTTCTAGGAGGTGTTGGATGACCTCTGGGCATTCCTAAGGGTCAAACAGAAGGAGCTAAGTTCTTCATTCATTAATGAACAGCAGTATGAATCTTTGTTACAAGGCTCTGTAGAGCTCATAGATCTTGGGAAAAGGAAACTTGCTCGTGTTTCAAAGCTGAAAATTACCAGTCGTTCTGATTTAGAGTTACACTTACAAAATCATAAGGTATAGACCTCTGCTTAAAATTACACTTAAAGCTATTTTTCAATACCAGGAAATCACTGATGGATTTCTATGATATGTTCACAAAACACACAATGAATAAACTACACAATGGCTTAATGTGATTTTATTAATTTAAAAGTTATATAGTCATCCACATTATAACAAATTCTGGTTGACTCCCAATCCTCTCATCCTGCTAAGATTCTAACTGATTTCCCACCACAAACTATAGTTTTAGCCTACTCTAGCATAGAGTGAACCTAGCCAGTAAAATCATGGCAACAGTGAGATTCATGTTCAATTTATCATATGTTCAGGCATGCATGCATACATGCATTGATTCATTTATTGATTAGAAGGAGATGGCTTCAGAGCAACAGTCAGTGATTCTTGTGTCAAGTGGCATTACATTAGCTCTTGCAGTACTACCATTCATATGAATGTAAAATAATAAATTGCATTTAACTATCAAAATAGGATCTCTGCCTGGGGGAGGATTGCTAGTTTATCTCATCTTGAGGTGAAGGGTACAACAGATGTATTGAAAGTAAGCTGGCACTGCTTAGATGACATTGCTTAGGGAGAAAAGCAGAAAACATTATGCTTATTTTTCACTCAGAGCTTTTAATGTAATCTTATCATAAATGAGCAGAGGTATTTTATAGGGAGAGGAGGGGTTGTTGCTGTTATGTGTAATCATATAACATCTATCCCGGGCTATAATTACTCTGCTGGAAATAAAATATAGCCTTGGTAATGAATATGAAAATTTATAGACTGCCCAGGAGAAAGTTTGAATAAACATGAGTTGATTCCTACTTAATTTTGTTGACTGTAAATGTAGGGGAAACAGTTACTTTTATTTTGCATCAAATTAAGAAGGCTGTAATTGTTCGCATGTTGCATATGGAAATACCTCCTATTTAAAATATTAAGAGAAGTATAGTTTGATTACTTTACTAAATATGAAGATATCTTTGGGATCCAAAGAGATTTTTTCATATATATAGCAGTGTTTCTCCAAAATTTTTAGAATTAAGTGTTTGATGGGAAGGAAATCCTCCAAATTTCATTTTGGATTCAATTATATAAAGAAATCAAGCTCTTTAAAAAGATGAGAAATAACTTGCATTGTTCCAAATTAGATTTTAAATTTAGCTGTGTTACTCGAATAATAATCAGTTGTAGCATAAGGTCCAATGCTTCTACCAATATGTCCTCCACTCTTATCCAGATGCCCTGGCCAATTTATCCTTCAGTTTCTGTGTCCATTTTCTTCTGAGTATATGCCAATGAGTAGGATAAGGGAAGCAGGGTATATGAAGCAGGAAACGGCCATATAAAGATGAGGCCCGGGAGGAGACACGAGGCTGGTTCCAGGCAGTAATAACTGCTTCTTTGAAGGAGGGTGTCTTCCCCACCGCCTTGAAGGAGGCGGTGGTGAGACCCTTCCTCAAAAAGCCTGTCCTGGACCCGGCTGTTTTAAATAATTATCATCCAGTCTCCAACCTTCGCTTTTTGGCGAAGGTTGTTGAGAGTGTGGTGGCGCATCAGCTTCCTCTGTTCCTGGAGGAAACTGATTATCTGGACCCATACCAATCGGATTTCAGGCTGGGGCACAGCACGGAGACGGCATTGGTCGCGCTGGTGAATGATCTCTGGCGGGCTCGGGACAGGGGTTGTTCCTCTGGTCCTATTAGATATCTCAGTGGCTTTTGATACCATCGACCATGGTATCCTACTGCGGCGTCTCAGGGGGTTGGGAGTGGGAGGCACCGTTTTACGGTGGTTCTCCTCCTATCTCCTGGGCCGCTCGCAGTCGGTGTTGACGGGAGGGCAGAGGTCCACCCCGAGGCCTCTCGTTTGTGGAGTTCCTCAGGGGTCGGTTCTCTCGCCCCTCCTGTTCAACATCTACATGAAGCCGCTGGGTGAGATCATTCGTGGTTTCGGGGTGGGGTATCATCAGTACGCTGATGATACCCAACTTTTTCTTTCCACCCCAAACCAACCCAGCGATGCCCTCGCCGTGATGTCCCGTTGCCTGGAGGCGGTCCGGGTCTGGATGGGGAGAAACAGGCTTTGTCTCAATCCTGCCAAGACTGAGTGGCTGTGCATATTGGCATCACGGGTTAACCAGACCATTCCACCTTTAACGATGGGGGGTGAGGTGTTACCCCCCGTTGATAGGGCTCGCAACTTGGGCGTCCTCCTTGACTCCCGGCTCAATTTTGAAGACCATATAGGAGCCGTGAACTGGGGGGCTTTTGCCCAGGTTCGCCTGGTGCGCCAGTTGCGACCCTACCTGGACCAAGATGCCCTATGCACAGTCACTCATGCGCTCGTGACCTCCTGTTTAGACTACTGCAACGCTCTCTACATGGGGCTGCCCTTGAGGACCACTCGGAGGCTTCAGCTGGTGCAGAATGCGGCCGCGTGAGTTGTGATGGGGGTTTCCCGATACTCCCATGTAACACCTCTACTCCGCGAGCTGCATTGGCTCCCGGTTGCCCTCCGGGTGAGATTCAAGGTGCTGGTGATGACCTATAAAGCCCTAAATGGCTTGGGTCCAGGATATCTGAGGGAACACCTGCTGCCAGCATCAAGTTCCCTTCGTCCTGTGCGCTCCCACAGGGAGGGTCTGCTCAGGGTGCCGCCAGTAAAAGATTGCCGGTGGATAACACCCAGGGGGAGGGCCTTCTCAGTGGGTGCGCTTGCCCTCTGGAACCAGCTGCCCGTGGATCTCAGGACTGCCCCCGACCTCCGTTCATTCCGCCAGGACCTGAAGACCTGGCTCTTCAAGCTCTCTGGCCCAGGCTGAGAATTTTAATTTTAATTTTAATTGGAGTTTTTACTTTTTTTTCAGGGATTGTTTTTAAATTTTTTAAAATTGTTTTTAACTTTTGTATTTCTTGTTTTAAATACCCTGTAAACCGCCCTGCGTCCTTCGGGAAAGGGCGGTATATAAATCTAAGTAAGTAAGTAAGTAAGTAAGAAACATTTTAACTTTATTTATGCTCTTACAAAACAAATGTGTTCTTTTTGAATAATTATTTTGCAGATATAATTATCTGTACCTATGCTCCTTTTCTTTTTTGAACATAGAGCTTTTTCCGTAAACTGAATGGCCATATGCTTCTTGTACAAAAAATGGCAGATTCAATATTACAAAACAGGGAGAAATACTGGAAGGATATGGTAGAAGAGATCAAATCTTTGGAAGAACAAGCTATTCAACATGGAACCCATTTGGAAAAACTTTTACAGGTCAGAGAATAAAATGAAACAATGTGAAATAGGTTCAGACAAGTCCGTTCCATTCAGCTTCTAACACAGAGGTTGAGCGCGAGTACATTAATTTTTTTAAAAATTACATTCATTAGGAATTTATCCAACCTCAAAACTGGTTTGATATTCTATAGCACAAGACTTTGAGCTGATTCAGCAGGGCTCTTTACATCTCAATGAGTGATAAAATTAAAAAAAATGTACTTGTATACCCATTAAGTAATCTATCATGTTGAGATTCAAGGTCATATTTGTAATGGAAGAATAGAATACATTTGTTTATGATGGATACAGCAGCCTTCCCAATTTGGCACCTTTATGATATATCAGACCGTAACTCCCATCACCCCCCCAGCCAGTATAAATTTGTAAGTTGATTGAAGAAAATTATTTTATAAATTTATAATGTTTACTACTGATTTTTTTGGGATCTACTAACAACATTCTTCATCTTACAGGACTGGATAGCATTTGATGAAAGCTACGTTTCATTGTGCCAAAAGCTGGAGGCACTTTCGCCCACAGTGCCTTTTGTGGCTTTAGTGGAAGAGACAGAAGAAAGAGCAATGGAAAGGATTCAGCTCCTTGAGGTAATGACTTTACTTTAACTTCTGTAATTTCCATTGTAACTATAGTTGTTATTGAATGATACACAGTATAAGAGCTAAATAAGGCGATCAAACCGGTCAGTCCTAGAGGAGATCAACCCTGACTGCTCTTTAGAAGGCCAGATCCTGAAGCTAAAACTCAAATACTTTGGCCACCTAATGAGAAGGAAGGACTCACTGGAGAAGAGCCTAATGCTGGGAAAGATCGAGGGGAATAGAAGAAGGGGACGACAGAGAATGAGGTGGCTGGATGGAGTCACTGAAGCAGTAGGCGTGAGCTTAAATGGACTCCAGAAGATGGTAGAGGACAGGAAGGCCTGGAGGAATGTTGTCCATAGGGTCGCGATGGGTCGGACACGACTTCGCAGCTAACAACAACAAATAAGAGCTAAATATTTGAATAATGTTTCCTCATTTTGTAATTAAGGAATTGAAGGCTAAACACGTCTTTAGAAACTTTACTTTGTCATTTCATGTAGTTCCATTTAAGAAGGCCGTTGACAAGCTGGAATATGTCTTGTGGACAGCATCAAGATGATTAGGGGCTGGGAGGAATGGTTAGATATGTTTGGCCTGAAGAGGAGAAGACTGGAGAGTTGTCTTTTAATTTCTGAAGTGCTGTCATGTGGCAAATGGTACAGAGTTGTTAAAGAAGGCAAGACAAAAGAGGTTTAAATGGACATTAGAACAATTTTTTTGATGGAGGGAACTATTCAGTAGTGGAATAAAAACTGGTGGTCTCTGCTGGAGGTTTTTGAACTGATTCTGGATGGCCAGAGATCAAGCTTGATGTAATAATATAATCCTGCACTGGGCTGTAGGGTGGTTTAGACTTTAGAGCAGGGGTGTCAAACTGCCGGCCCACGGGCTGGACGTGTCATACAGTTCCTTCTTGAGAAGGTGAAAAAAAATCTAAATAGAATAAAATAAAGAAAGATATGGGAGAGATCATTTTTTCCCAATTAATGCTCATGCAAAGAATTATAAAATTGCAATTATAAAAATGTGTTGATTGCCAAATTTGATTAAATGAACACTGAATCATAAATAGATTTGCCTTTTGTGGAAATGGAAATAAATTAGTAATAATGTGATCTGTTACTTTTCATTTATAATTTTATATAATTTCTTAGGAAATCAAAAAGAACATTGAAGGGGAGCAAGCTCGATATTATCAAATAGTGAAAGAAGGGAAGAATTTGACAGAACTTCTGAGCTGCCCTGAATTGCAATCCAAGATTGAGAAGCTAGAACATCAGTGGCTGTCTTTTTCCCAAAGAGTTGACCATGAACTACAAAGACTTGAGACATTGCACAAACTCTTGTCCAGGTAGGAATTACGTTTCCTTGCTTTTGAAGGTCAGCTTCCCTCACCTGGTATGCTCAATTCACATAATTCCCTAGCAATCATGTTCAAAATCTGAAAATGACAAGTTGGGAAGAGTAGACCAGTTCTAAAAAACCCCCACATAATAATAAACAATACAGTAAATAAATACTAAATATAAAATGGCTACCAAGCACCTAACATCAACGAGACTCATACTTAGATGGCCCCTAATGTTTGGGAAAAGAGCCAGGTATTAAGAGTTTTCCTTAAGATGAGAGGAATTAGGCCTTGTCATATATTGTGGGGGGGGATCATTCCAGAGAATGGGGCAACCACAGAAAAAGAACATTTCCTAAGTCCCATAGGATGACAACATTTAAAAAAAAGAATATGGAGCATGGCCTCCCTGTGGGAGTATGTTCTTGACAGAAGGCAATCCTTCAAGTAATCTAACCTTATGCCATCCGGAGCTTTGTAAATAATAAGCAGCACCTTGAATCATACCCTGAAGCCTATCATAAGACAGTGCAGTTTGTGGAGTATGGTGTTATATAGACTTAGAGAGATGTGCCCATAACTACTCATGCTGTTGCATTCTGGGCCAGTTGAAGCTTTCAGATAGCTATAGCCCAGTCAGAAGGTTATCAAGGTGAATAAACATAACCAGGACCTTCTGTCCATGATTGGGTACAACTGGCATAGAAGAATATTTGATGTTACTCCGTTTGTTAACAGATACCATATAGGAAGTTGATTTCTTTTTCTTTAAAAAAGAAACAGAGGAGAAGTAACCAAAGTTATCTAAAGAGCGAGGAGAGGGTAAACATTTCATATTTTCATTGCTCTCATATAGGACTAGCAAACCTATGCTCCTCCAGATATAGCCCCCAAATTCCATCTGCCAGGATGCTCATTAATTTCTACTGATTATTAACTGTCTTATAAGTTGCCAGCCAGAAACATGGTTGTTTGAGAAGCCTGCAGTGACATTGATTCTAGTTCCTGATTTGTTTTCTTTTGTTTTTCCTGAAGTTACAACAAAGACTCAAAGGAGCTCAGTGTCTGGTTGGAATCTGCTGAGCAAAATGTGAACTATTGGAAGGAGCAGTCTCTCAATGCATCTCAGGACCAGAACATTGTCAGGAACCATATTCAGAGTTTGCTTGTAAGTTAGACAGTGTTTGTGGTAGCAGAGACTGATGTAAAAATACGAGGATAGTCTTTCCATCTAATCTTGTACATTGCCCCCAGTACAGGCCAACCATCTCTCTAATCTAGAGAACTCAATGCCTATTAGTCAAAGATTTTTTATTTTATTTTACGTTTTGTTGCTTGGAGCCATTAATAAACTACTGTATTCTCTATGTATTTATCTAATGCTATTTTGTGAGCCCATCTTCAAACTCATTATACTTTTCTAATCAGTCTCACAGGATAAAGCCTGGTTCACTGCATGACACTCAAAAGGCTAGAATTACAAACTATACTAATGTGATTTGTTTAGCGTGGTTTGTTAATGTTTGGTGAATAACTCTATTGTATTTTATGGTAATAAATTACAGTGCAAAATCATGATTTGTTACTGACTATAGTTGTGACTTTGGTATGCATATTTTGGTATGCAGAGATGAAGGAATTATTTATAATTTTCTTACTTATTCCTGATTTGGTATTACAGAATGTCTCGCACAAACCTCTAATTAAATCACAAAGATGCAAGGCAAATGAGAGAAAATAAAGGGAAACTTTTCCAAGTCAGCCATAATTATTTGCCAGTCTGACTGTTCAAAAAATTGAGCTTAAAACAAACATTGGCTTAATGTGATATTTGAATGTAGCCTCAAAGCCCTATTTACTGAGTCAAGCCTTCTACGGTTTTCTCCAACGCCCCTCCCCCCACCACCGTTACGTTTACAGATAGCAGGTGGATTCTGTTTTATGTAGCTGGTTGTGTCATTCACAACCAGAATATGGGAATGAGTTATATTGTAATCCAGGGGTATCAAACTCAATTTCATTGAGGGCCACATCAGCATTGCGGTTGCCCTCAAGGGGCTGGGTGGGTGTGGCCTGGGTGGGTGTGGCCTACTGGGTGGGCATGGCTAGAGTGTGTATGGCCTACTGGGTGGGCGTGGCCAGCTCTACATCGTTCACATCAAGGTTGCCTATGGGGGCCTGGGCAGAAGTGGGACAGATCTGAGGGTCTCTGGCAGAAGGAGGGTCTCTGGGCCAGGGCCAGGGCAGTGGGGGCTGTTCCCTCACTGTTTCCAGGATGGCTTTGCTGGCCACATGAAACCACTTCACGGGCCGGATCCGGCCCCCGGGCCTTGTGTTTGACATGTCTGTTGTAATCTATCCAGACAAGAATCATTTATGAATTTAATCTCTAAGTATAATTACTGCTGTTACATTTTTATGTTTTAGCCCTCATTCTTGCAATTATCTTTGACTTTGTCATCTGAATGACTTTCTCATATCGCTTCCATTTGGTCCCTGCTATCATTAGTCACCTATCTGTCCAGAAGGCAAACAAAAATATCATATGTAAATGGCAAATGTCAATACAGAAAGTTTGAACCTGGGTCTAATTGACCTAAGTGTACTTTTCCATCTAAACCTTTAGCACTGTTTTTGGGTGCTCTAAAATGAAAAAAAAAATGAAAAAAGGAGAACAATATTTTATCTCAGTTTAAAATCATTTCATAATTTAATATAATTAACAAACTTTCTTAACATTTTTATGCACACCATATTTTATGATTTTGTACGATTCTTCAGGAATTCTTTAAAGAAGTCGATGATAAATCTTCCTTGAAATCTTCGGTCATAAGTAGTGGAAATCAGCTGTTGCTTATTAAGGAATCTGATGATGCAAACTTGCGCTCAGCTTTGGCAGAGTATGAGCAGAGATGGAGTGACCTTATTGTTCAATTACCAAGCATCCAAGAGAAGTTTCACCAGGTAAAAAGTAATTCATCAGCAAAGCTACTAGGCATGAATAACTTTGAAGACTGCCATAGTTACTAATTGCATATTGCTGAACATTACATATCTCTGCCATTTCTGTTTAAAAAGTCTTATCTATCTCCTTTATCTATGGTGAATCCATCATTGTGAAGTATTAAATACTATCTTTGTTGCTATTCTTGCTTGTGATGCTGATTACAAGCATTTGTATAAAACTCAGGGATGTTGATCCACAATTGCCCCACTAAAAAGTTTGATTGAAATTGCCAAATATTGTTTTTATCTTTGACTTGAAATAGCAAATGTCTCAGCAGTTTAAAACATACTAAATAACCCATAATCCCTTCAATCATCATTTCAGAGATATTTCCTTGCCAGACTTCTCAATGTCTTCAGTAATGATAGATTGCCTTCACTGGCAAGTTCTTAAAAAGTCAGGAAGATATTCAGAGATGTATCTGCCTTGAAAGTAGTCCATGATGAATGGTATTGCACAGTCAAACTGCAGCAGCTGAACAGCAGGAAATGCTTTATGACATTTGGCATTATATCCTAAAGTGTTTTATGAAGATTTTTATGTCATAAAATGTTTAACAAAATTAGCCCAATTTCAATTTCATGGGAGTCATGGGTTCTGGGTTTTAGACACATTCTGTAAGTTAGTCCATGAACCTTGTTTCAATAATTGTTACCTACAGTGCATTATTTGGCCCAGTTAAAAATTACACATAGGAGAGTTTCGCATATGATTCAGATATAGTTGTGGGTGAAGAAGGTAAGATGATAGATAGATAGATAGATAGATAGATAGATAGATAGATAGATAGATAGATAGATAGATAGATAGATAGACAAACAGACAGACAAACAGACAGACAGACAGACAGACAGACAACCTTTATTGTCATTTTTTACTGTGGGCACAATGGCACAGATTAAAAATGAAATTTAGTTGCTTGTTCTGAAAGATGACACGTGCATCATAATGTTGTCATGTGAATGACATTTCTTTTACATTTAAATGCTTCAGACATGATGATTTCATGACATAAATGCATTATTTCCACAATAATATGATGATGCAGAATTTATTTTGACATCATTGTACCCCCTTTTTAACTTGTGAACACTAAACTCCTCTCTACCCATTCATGCCTATACCTCTGAGCTCTTAAGATGTCGATTAAAGTCAAGAAATCCACCACTCCTCACAGCGCTTAAGCTGCTGGCCGAACATCAGAGCACTATACAAAAGTGGATGGAAGCATGGAGTAGCTATACCTCCCAAGATATTTCTGAGCATATTAATCCTAATAGTATACCTCCAGGATTTAATCTACCCCGACAGATATGGGTGACATACAATCGAATTAGAATGACTCATGGGGTGTGTGCCGATTCTCTGTATAAAGTTGCAAGAAAAAGTATGTGAACCTTTGGGATTACGTGGAGTTTTGCATGAATTGGCCATAAAATGCGCTCTAAACGTCATGTAAGTCACAACAATAGAAAAACACAGTCTGCTTAAAATAATACTACACAAACATTAACTGTTGTCATGTTTTAATTGAACATAAGATGGAAACATTCACAGTGCAGGGTGGAAAAAGTATGTGAACCCCTAGCCTAATGACTTCTCCAAGAGCTAATTGGAGCCAGGAGTGAGCCAACCTTGACTCCAATCAGTGTGATGATATTGGATGTGTTGCTGACAGCTGTCCTGCCCTTTAAAAACACACCTGTTTTGGGTTTACTGGTCTCAAGAAGCACTGTCTGATGTGAACCATGCCTCGCAGAAAAGAGCTCTCAGAAGACCTACGATCAAGAATTGTTGACTTGCATGAAGCTGGAAAGGGTTACAAAAGTATCTCCAAAAGCCTTGATGTTCATGTGTAAGACAGACTGTCTACAAATGGAGAAAGTTTAGCACTGTTGCTACTCTCCCTAGGCGTGGTCGTCCTGTAAAAATGACTGCAAGAGCACAGCGCATAATGCTTAATGAGGTAAAGAAGAATCCTAGAGTGTCAGCTAAAGACCTACAGAAATCTCTGGCACATGGTAACATTTTTGTTGACACATCTACAATAAGGAAAACATTAAACAAGAATGGAGTACATGGGAGGACACCACAGAGGAAGCCATTGCTGTCCAAAAAAAAAAATATTGCAGCACGTTTGAAGTTTGCAAAAGAGCACCTGGATGTTCCACAGCACTACTGGCAAAATATACTGTGGACAGATGAAACCAAAATTGAGTTATTTGGGAAAAACACACTACACTATCTGTGGAGAAAAAAAGGCACAGCACACCAACATAAAAACCTCATCCCCACTGTAAAACATAGCGGAGGGAGCATCATGGTTTGGGGCTGCTTTGCTGCCTCAGGGCCTGGACGGATTGTTGTCATTGATGGGAAAATGAATTCCAGAGTTTATCAGGACATTTTGCAGGAAAACGTACGACCATCTGTCCGCCAACTGAAGCTCCGCAGAGGATGGGTGATGCAACAGGACAATGACCCAAAGCATACAAGTAATTCAACAAAACAATGGCTTCAACAGAACAGAATACGCCTTCTGGAGTGGCCCAGTCAAAGTCCTGACCTCAACCCGATTGAAATGCTGTGGCATGACCTTAAGAGAGCGATTCACACCAGACATCCCAAGAATATTGCTACACTGAAACAATTTTGTGAAGAGGAGTGGTCCAAAATTACTCCAGATCGTTGTGCAGGTCTGATCTGCAACTACAGGAAACGTTTGGTTGAGGTTATTGCTGCCAAAGGAGGGTCAACCAGTTATTAAGTCCAAAGGTTCACATACTTTTTCCACCCTGCACTGTGAATGTTTCCATCTTATGTTCAATTAAAACATGACAACAGCTAATGTTTGTGTAGTATTATTTTAAGCAGACTGTGTTTTTCTATTGTTGTGACTTACATGACGTTTAGAGCGCATTTTATGGCCAATTCATGTAAAACTCCACGTAATCCCAAAGGGTTCACATACTTTTTCTTGCAACTGTAAATGGGGAAAGACACCTTCAGCACAATGTGATTGCAGGGCTCCCCGACAGACTATCCAACATATAGTGAAGGAATGCACTAATAGAAGATACCCAGGAGATGTTAAGGACTTCCTCTGCGTAACAATGGCAGCTACTGACTGGATCTCCAAACTCGACATTAAACTCTGAAATGTTATTTCTGTTTTCCTCTTAGGTTTTATAATTGCTTCTTTTTTTAAAAAAATTGTTTTAACTGTTCTAACTTGTAAATATGAAGTGCTTTTAATTCTGTGTGTGACCAGCCATATGCTAAATAAATAAATAAATATGCTAAGAATAAAGTGAACTGAGCTGAAGGGGATGTCTAGGCCACAGTAAAAAATGACTGAGAATGAGATAAAAATCTGGAGCATTTCTGACTTGTATATATTCTTCTGCAGACAAGGTTGACTACTGTTAGCTCTAATATTGTTACATAATAATAGGGGTAGGCTGATGCTTCTATACCAACAATCTAGTCACTGGCTTATTTTTAGAAACCGTAGAGCAAGAGTGTTCTGTCTTTTTACCAATACGCTGATCAGGGAGACGAAAGAGGCAGAGGTTGCACTAAATAAGAGAAAAGTGAGTGCTTCCATTTCCAATAACCTACAATACTCAACAGAGTGCCCAAAAGGAATATCTTAGAAAATACATTGAATTTTGTTCCTGAAAAAAAAACAAGTATAATGGTGTAATTTTCTAACAGCTCCAGATGGCAAAATTGCCATCTTATGAAGCCATCACAGAACTGAATGCCTGGATGAATTGCATTGATCAGCAAAGAAGAGATGAGGTTGCAATTAATTTGCAAAGTTCCGCTAGCTTGAAAGGCCTTCTTAGGAGGTACAAGGTAAGTGAGACACTATACGTTCATGATGTCTAGAAATGGTTTCATTTCCTTTGGGCAGAAAATAAAATGCATCCAAATAAGGAATCATACTATGTGGTCTGTTTGAGTCAACTGAGATCAAGAGAAAGGAATCTAAAATAATATTCTCTATATCCTTAGGGAGTGAGTACATATCCTTGCATCATCAATTTGGTCTACTATGTAGAGTCAATTGTGTGTGCTGGGGTCTCTATATAAATTCCATCTGCCTGCCTGCCTGTCTGTCTGTCTGCCTATCCATCCATCCATCCATCCATCCATCCATACAAACATCCATACATCCATCTATCCATCC
Source organism: Vipera berus (assembly GCF_964194415.1). Taxonomy (NCBI): domain Eukaryota; kingdom Metazoa; phylum Chordata; class Lepidosauria; order Squamata; family Viperidae; genus Vipera; species Vipera berus. The sequence continues at coordinate 30,099,597 of NC_138202.1, forward strand.
ATCCATCCATCCTTGTCTACTTCAACTTCTTATTTTCCCCTTACCTATCATCCTACCTCACTGGGTGTCCAGATAGCAATTAGAAGGTGTCCGTCAGATTTATCTGTATGAGTTTGTGGGAAGGTGAGATATTAATATTCGTATGTCAAATATTTATTCATTTCCAAGACAGATTGATATGCAGTAGGTAAAATCAGACTTCCAAATATCTGGAATCTCTATGCAATGTTTTTTAGTTTTCTTTCCACTTCTAGAGGTCTATTATACAGTTAACCTGTGGTAAGATAGGGGCCTATACATCTGTCAAAATGTTGTTAGTTTTTCTTTCACAGAAGGCTTTGGAGCCTTTCATTTTGTCTATGTGACTAAATGCTTTTTTTCTTTTGGAGATTTTCTTTATTTTATTCACTAATATTATCATGCAAATAAAGCTAAACAGGTAGTGCTTACACTGTCACACAATTATTTGTCACTGTCTTTAAATGGTATCGTTGTTTTATGGATCAGATATAAGAGGAAAAGAGAAGAAGAAGAAAGCACACTTAAGCATACTTACAAAATCCTTATAGGAATCTTGTCTCTCAGAGAGGAGATTGCATCCAACAATATATTGGCAGCAATATAGAAAACTTTGCCTTTGCTTCTCCCAGGATGTTTTTTTTAAAACTGAACTCACAATCTCTTCCTAATTTGATGCCTTTATAGATGTATTGTACTACAACTTTCATCGCCCCCACCAAAATGATCATTATAGGGAGTTACACTTTTTAAGTGCCCATGATCATTATGCTCTTTAACTATGAGCAAGGGACTTGGCCATACAATTATGAGTTATTATAACTCTGTGCATCTATCCTGTTGTCACAGCAGAAACAGTTATAAAGGAACAAAGCTGTATTTCTGCATAGAAAACATGCTTTTTTTGACAGAGTTGTATATTACTTTTCTAGGAATATGTGATGGAAATGAACTTTAAACAATGGATAGTTGATTATGTGAACCAGTCACTACTACAGTTGACACCTTGTGATGTTGAAAGCAAGCGTTACGAGAGGACGTCATTTGCAGAATGTCTCGGGGAATTGAATATGAATTGGCACCATTTGCAAGGGACTTTGAATGAAAAGGTTTGAATGTCCTTTAAAACCTTTTGCAGAGAATATGAGTCAACTTCAGATGTGCCTAGTGGAAGATCACCCATCCACTACAGCTTCATTGCTTTGTTCTCTGTGCTGCAGAGAACTCTTCAGAATGGGAGTGGGGTCCTACTTGGAAAGACTGCAGGTGGAGAAATCAGGTCCATGCAAGTCATCTCCACCCAATTTGTGATTTGCCTACATTCACTGCTGCTCACCGGACAGAAGTCTTATCGTGGTGGCCTTCCTGTCCCATCTGCAAGGTCTGATGCTGTTCAGATCTGCATCATTGATTAGGTAGCAAACAAGGATTCTCCAGGCAGCTGTAAAGGCAGCAGGAACAAAAGCAAATATAGATTTAGTTCTCATTTTCCTTCTCTAATCCATAGACCTCAGTAAGCCTACCTTATACCTATTTTGGTTTATGTTGTCATACTGTCTCAGCAGCCAGCCAAAGGATAGGGATAATACAGTGACAACACAACCATGTTCTCTTTACATTTCCAATTAAGTACAGTAGATTGATCCTTAAAGTTGCTATTTGGAGGTGGTCTGAAGCTTTCTTCTGTTATATCTGAGTCCAGAAACTCTGCTGCAACAATAAACTAAAATATGAGGTGCTTTCTAGAAAATGAGGATAATATTCTTCTCTGCTTATCGCCATAAACTAAAAACATGTCTCCTTCCTTAATTTTGCAAATAATTACAAATTGTCCTCGATACAGATAAAGGAGTTGGAGCACATTTTGGAATCTGTTGTTAAAAATGAAAACAAAGCACAATCCTTGGGCAGCTGGCTAGAAGCACAAAGCAGAAGGCTAGAACATTTGAAGAACCCAGCAAGTTCTCTTCTTGCACAGGGCACATTAAAAGACTGCAAGGTAAATGTACATTATTTCATGACATTTGAAATGTCAAATTAATTTTGTTGATGATCTTCAACATTTTAATCCTATCTGTCTTCCTATATGTTCAGGACAATATATGCGAATTTATCCTTCAAATTAAAAAAAATAACACAATAATTGTCCACAACCATTAATAAATGCAGTCCATTCAAATATGACCTAATAAGAACAGGTCACAATGGAAAACAAAGGAGGGAAATAAACTCAAGAGGTCTGCTCATACAGATGGATCTATAGAATGGTCCCTCCGGGAGACAGTTTGGTGTAGGAAAAAAAATCTAAAAAATAATTTTGTAGAACTGCCTATCAAAAGGGTCTGTCCTGTTTTCCCCCCTGATGTAGCTGTAAATGGCATGTGCCAGGGAAAAGATGCAGGAAATGGAACTTCTTTCTCCTGGGGCCTTCCTCAGCTTCCAGTAGAATTAGTTAGGGTCTCTTTTTGACTCAGATGGAACTGGAGGGCAGATGGATCTACAGAATCATCTTGTTCCACATGTTCTTTAAGCTCCTGAATGGAGTTATACAGAGGTTTGTAGAAGAACTAGTATGCTGCTAATACATTATTCTGTTTCTCTTATATCTGAGAATGTAATGATATAAAAAGAGACCTACTGGATCAGACAAAAGACCAGTTTTGTGTTTCACATTCTGGCTGGGCAGAAGCATATACAAAAGTCCCAAGTTCCCATGACTATTGCAAATACTGGGTATAATCTAGAGTCTTCAAGAATAGTAACTATTGATAGCCGTACCTTGAATGAATTTGTTTTAACCTCCTTTAGGTTGGTGGCTGTCACATCATCCTAGTCCAGTAGCTTATCTTGTATATTACATTGGCTTTCTCTGAGCAGCTCTGTGGCTCATTGACGAAACCACAGAGAGATTCTCATAGCAAAATCTGGAGCAAAAATTCTTTTGACCCTAATATATCTAGAGCAGACATGTCAAACTCGCGACCTCACGTGACGTCACATGACATATCAAAACTTTTTCTCATTGCCGGCAATGGGATGGGCGCGGTTTCTCCATGACGCTCCGGCCCGCGGGCTGGCAGTTTGACACCCCTGATCTAGAGGATACCATGTTGAGGAAGATTGTGTTATTCTCAAATTAATAGTGGCAAATCATATTTGCTATGTCTTTCTTGACTCCTTCCTCTTACAAGGTGCAACGTTTATTTTTTGCTTTATTGCTATGGTTACCCCATTCCTCTACTATAGTCAAACTGAAAAGTAACAGTAATTTTGCTATTTATTCTCTGCAATGTTTTATTGAGCTCTGGAGCATCTTCATTTTTCTAGCTGAGAGATGGAGATTCATTCCAACTAGCCAGTAAGAAGCTTTGTAAATAAATAAGAGACAGATTGAAACTCTCTTAGTGAGCAGGTACACACACCAGGGGATAGAAGAAGGGAAACCGAGAAGTTAAATAAAACCAAGAAGATTTTTTCAAGATTTTAGAAGAAAACTTTAAAAATGAACAAGAGATATTTCCCCACCTCAAACTTAGCCACATTTATAAATAAGCATACAGTATATATCACAGTTTATATTAAAAAAGTAAGATCATGGCCTACGTGAATTACTTAATTTGGATTTTGTACTTAATTTACATAAAAGATACTGGTGCCTCTGATTGGGGGGACAAGTATCATGCAAACATTCTTCTAATATTATTCTTTGCTCATAAAATTATGCACGTAGCTTTTCTAACTTAGATTTCCTAATGCCAGATGAAATCAAAAGATATCTAAACTTTGCAGATGGAGATCCCTGCCTTAAATATCTCTAATGACACCAGTGTTTTTTTAGTTTGCTCATAAATTATCTTCATGCAAATTTGATTATTATAATAAAATACTAAATAATAAAAGCGTGATTGTGACAATATAAGGAGCTTATTACAATGAATTAATAGTCACCTAAGTGGCAGTTAAGTTGCACTTTGCAACTAAACCTCCCCTTCCTCTGGATTTCGTATATGCTGAGCTGTCTATATCTAATCTGGGAAAATATTGGAGCCAAAGATAAATAAGAATTTTGAATCACTGTTCAGTATGAAAAAGGCAAATTCCATGTTAGGGATCATTTGGAAAAAGATTGAAAATAAAATTGGTAATGCTGAAATTCCTTTATACAAATGCACAATCTGTCTCCATTTGGAACACTGTGTATGCATTTGGAAAGGATATAACGTAATTGGAAAAAAGTACAGAAAAGGACAAGCTAAGTTATTGATGGCCTACCTTATGACAAAACACTGCCTGGAACTCTTCAGGTTAGAGAAAAAGATGCTAAGACAGGAGGTATATGATCAATGTGTACAAAGCCTAAAGAAAATGGGTAAGTAAACAAAACTTGTCTCTTTCTCAAAACAGTGAAACCAGGACCTATCCAATGAAACAGACTGGAAAAGATTTAGAACAGGCAAAAGAGAGCATTTATTGATGCAATGCATTATTAATCTGTAGAATTACATGTATTGACCCGGTATGTTACACAGTTTTAATGGTGGATTGGATACATACACACATACATACATACCTTTATATCTATATCTATATATCTACTGTATATCTCCATACCTTTATACCTGTCTGGCTGGCTGATCAGCATGTCTCCAAATACAAAATGTAGGGGACACTTATAGAAAAGAGGTATGTCTTCATCTCCTGTTTATAAGATATCTGGCTAGCAACTGAGAAATAAAAGACTGGACTACTATGAGACTTGTTTTGATCCAATTGGACTATGCTTATGTTGTTCTTAAGTATTTAAGAAAAACTTGTCTTCCATTTAATTTACCATATTGCTTGGCATTGATCTTTAGAAAATATGCCCTATTATATTCTAATGTTAAATGTTGATTTTTTTCCCCTAAATTGTACTTAAAGAATAATATCTTTCTCTTATGACTATTTATCAGGTGTTAGAATATCAGCTTCCTATGAAGTCTGAGGAAGTGGATCAACTGCAAAATAATCCCACAGCTTTAGAGGATTGTGCTGATTCTGCCAAGAAAATAGTGTTCACAACCACCAGTTTGGATGAAATGAGAGTTAGCATTATCAATCAGGTTGTTATTTTGATTTTTGGCTATGTAGAAGAATTAGTGGCTTCTTAAATGTCACCCAGTGATTTCTTTCCAAGCTAGGATTTGAAACCATTATACATGAGGATAGGGTCCTTGAAGGCAACATGAGATATCTATATTCTGAAAATATGTATAAAGAAAACAAAAATAGATAAGTACAATGTATAGTTTGGATTGAAGACTCTCAGGTTTTTGTGTGCAGTTCAGTCTTTTGTATGAATAGTTCTGCTGCCTGTCTGCAATCATTTGGATTCAAAAGTATCGCCCACTCTTTCTTCATTTTAGACTTCCACTTATATCTTATATCTGAAATGCTCTCTTCTACTTAAATAAACCTCTGTTTAAGAGAAAGTTAATATGCAAATGTTTATAGATGATTGCAGATGTTGTTATAGTGGGTCTGAAAGAAAAAGGGTATTTCCTTTGCTAATAGTTAAAAGCAGTTTTCCTACCCACTCACATGTCCAGAATTGAGAGGGTGATTTTCTTTTAAGATTGTTAGAAATTAAAACTATGATATTTTCTGTGAAATATATGTCTTATCCTACTAGATCTCAGAAATTTAAATTAATCAAGAAGTCAACTTAGATGACCTAACATAGAAGCTTGAAATATGTTGCATTTTACCATCTTTTCTCCTTTAGTGATTAGGCAGAAATTAACCAACAATAAATGGGAGCCAGGGAAGATCCATTTCTCCTCAGAAACTGGGACTTAAATATATTTTCTCTAATACTGTAAAAGAACATCAGTTATTTTTATTGTGATCAAAGACCAACCAGTACGGTCTAATAGTGAAGTTAATGATATGTCATCATGAATAGCTGTTACTGATTGTTTATCTTCCATAAAAGTGCCTGATTGTTTTGGCATTTCTTAGTTGATGGAGGGCAGTGAATTCTACAAGATTATTATAGATTGTCTGGGGGGGGGAAGACTTGATCCTCCTATTAGTTCATTGGATGACCTGAGGTTCCAGTAGAACTAAAAGACTGAAGGAGTAAATGCTATGCTCACCTTCTGTATTCCATATCTGATTTTAAAAGCTTTCAGAATAATAGGCCAATAAGTAAATAACAAAACTTTTGTGGCTGTTGGATATTTTTGACAGATGTCTAAATTTATAAGTTTTGACATGTCCTAAACGTCAGTCTTTTCTGAGATCTCAGTTACAAGAGAACATAATCCACTACGGACCTTCTGTTACTGGAAAAGTCAAAAGATAACAGATTTTGTCTAGCACATCATGAAATGTGAAAAGCATTATAAAATCAGACTATTTGCAGTTGGGCTATCCTGGCAAAAGTGAAATATGAAACCCAGATTCTGTCTCCAAATTCAGCCATTAATTCATTATACTTGGTATAATAACTGCCAAAGTTCTGTAGAAGCTGCTTAGCTGCAGATAGTTTATAACAAATCTTTGAAATAATAGAAACCCAGGCCTGTTTAATAGCAATTTTCAGCTTTTACGAACAAGAACTTGCAGCTGAGTTGTCTGTTCCTTCTGCAGTTTAAAACTCTGCAGGCATTTCTGAATTTGTGAGTTTTCCTGCTGAGATGTCAGCATTCAAGAGAGTGAAACCAGTGCATTTATTCCTATACGTCTTCCTCTAACCAAGCATGCTGGAATGAACTCTACAAGCACAACAGGACTTTGTCCTCAAATTAAATTGATAATGAAAATTATTCTAATACTTCAGTCTCTTATACAGATCCGTGATTTTTTCCCTTGAACATTTTATTTGAAGCATGTACTAGTACTCCTGAAACCATTTATATATTACATTATTAAATAAATACTTAGAGGGTTTTTTTATCCAGCGTGTATTAGAAAGAAAATGATGTAATAAAAAACAACAGGGGGTGTCTCTTGAGCAGTTTCCTAGTAAGTAATTTCATATACATCCTTTTTAAGCACAGGCTTGTATGTTTGCAGGTTGCACAGCTGAAGTCTTCTACAGAGTCTGCTTTAGAGTGCTGGAAGAGTTATGATGAAGCTTGGGATGAAATCAGGCTGATGCTTGCAAATGCTGTGTATTGCCTGGAGCATAGCAAGAATCCTTTCATTACAGTGATGTCACTGAAAAAGCAAGTGGAAGATCTCCAGGTATGTTTCACAAAGACCAATGTGTTGAACTCCATGGTTCCACAATATTCCTTCTTTAAAATAAGGAGCTACTCTAGATATTAGTGCCAAATGAGTATGTGGCACATGATTGAATCATAACAGATATCCTGGGCCCATATGCTGTTCCTCCCACATACTGTATTTCTCCAGTTTGAAATGAAATAGCAGGTTGATTTATGCAAGCCCTAAAAACCAGAGAATGAACATCAAGAACAAACCCTGGTGCTTGATCCTGCTTGGTGTAGAAAGCATAAATCATGATTTTACAGATGAAATATATCAACCAACTACAATTTCCTCCAACTTGGAAAAAGAGAAAATGATGTACAATAAGCAATATGAGAGGGAGCATGAACAGGATCCTTCAGGGTTTATCTGTAGAGAGCTCTGGAAAATTAATCTGTAATGAAAATTGTACTCCCATTAGTCTGAGGACTATCAGCACATATTCTTTGTAAAAAGTTAGTGAGTTTTCTCGCTATGTTTCTAAGCCCAAAAGGCTCAGGAGGTGAGAGGATCTTTCTGTTTTCCAAGCCTCCTGAAAGGAAGAATGAGTCTGGAAGATGCCACCCCACACACCTTTTGCCAATCTAGAAAAGCATGTTTGCCAATGGCAACCTTGTCACAACCCACATCCTGCTAAATTGGTGAAAATATGCTGTTTTAGAAGGATGGATATAAGGTAGTGTAGTGTACCAATAGCCATCTCCTTAAGCATCATCACATTTGTAACTAATTAAGTGGTATTTCTTTCCACAGTCTCTTCAAGATAAAGCTGAGGAAAACAAAGAAATCTGGGCTAGGTTCCAGACTGCTGCTGATAACCTGAAGAAAGTGTGTGATCCCTCATTCTCAGAGATTATTGAACAAAAACACAAAGAGGCATGCACAAGGTACAATACTTTTTTTTTCCTTTCACCATTTAGAAGTTTGACTTCAAAAAATTATTTCTGGCAAATACAATTGCAGTTATTGCCGGCAGACATAAGATACTGCTTAATTTATATAGGAGATCATTAGGATGGTTTTAAATTGGTCATCCTTATCTTTTAGGGACAAAGTGATTGTGTGAATTGCTTTCGTTTGCTCTGCACATTGGACACTGTTGTACTGATCACAGCTATTTATCTAATTTTTTGCAATATTTTTTGCAATAATAGCCTTCCTGGTCAGAAAAATAAGAAAATGTAAGAAAAAAAAGAATATCTGGTGGTACCTTAAACATGGATTTAGTCTACTACCATTGCTTTAATTCCAAATAGAAATATGAAAAAGATTGCAAAAGAAGTTTCAGAGTTGCCGATCTCACTCATTTTCTGTGGCACAAGTAAATTCAGTCAATTCACACCATACCACCCAAAGTATGTGGCGTGCATTTAGTTGCTTGCTCCCAGTTCCAACCAATACCTTGGATTATACCCAGAAGTAAATTAGATGCTCTGAGTAGAGATAAATGCCATTGAAAGCTGCCCAGAATTCAAGAAATAGCAGAACACTGTTCTTGGCCTCGCCAGAAGTTTATGCTCAAACACAACCAGTGTGGTTTCAGTCCCATACCCAAACTTAAAGCCAGACTGAAAATGGTCCTGATAATCATTTTTCTTCAGGGTTCTATGCAACCGAAGCTCCACCAACTTCTCAACGATCTGCTTCAAGAAGAGAAGGTTGCAGACAGATTGAATATTGTTCAGTTAAAGAAAAGGTGCACCACTGACTCCTTCAAGATGGGCACACCACACCAACCCTCTCATGAGACAGCTTGTTGATAAGCTGAGAGTTGAGAAAATCCTCTTTGGAACTATCATTGGGTTCAGGAGGCAAGAGCTGCAACAGTGTTGGTTGGGTTTCCTGCACAAGACTGGTAGGGTGGGAAGAAATCCTGTGCTTGTTCCACCATTGCCTCCAATTTGACCAGAAGCATCATAGGAGGAATGGGAAAGGCATTGGGGGCAGGAAAAATGTATCTCCCTTGGAAATGGAAGTTTCTCTCTGAAAGGCATTCTTCCTGCAAAGAGACCTTACAGCTTATTTGAGTTTAAGTAGAAATATTTTCAACCTCCAGAACAAATTGCTTAATTCTATCATTACAAACAAATCAGAGGGTTTTGTTTTCTCATTCTTTAAAAAAAAACTAATAATGCTGAGTAAATTGCTTGCTCTTGTATTTCATTTTTACATCTTTATTTTTATAGGTGGTTATTGATAAACAAAAATATTGAAGAGGAACTACAAAAGGCTCACACACATTTGCATTTGTGGGAATTCCATACAGAGGTTTCAGCAAAACTAGACAAATACGAAGAGCAGTGTGATTCCCAGTTGATGTCTGATACACTTTCAAGCCGCACAAGGGATTTTCTTAAGGAGATGGCAGAGAATATAAAAGTAAGAATGGAAGACTATAAGAAGAAGCCAATGCTCCTTTTCCCCTGACTTGAAAAAGAGGCCAGTAAGATTGCTGCCCTCACACAACGGCAGGAACAGCAGTGTCTGCTTTTTTTGGGAGGAGTGAGGAGCAGGGAAGGAGAGTCTTCACCTTCTCTGCTGCCTCCCTCTTATGTCCCTCCCAGGTCTGAGTCCCTTGCTGTCTGCTCATCACAGATATCAAGTGAGCACCAGTGTAATCTCTATAACTTTTGAGACTGCAACAATGCTCTCCAACATTCATGGTGGTAAAGACAGACTGATGTAGATGGCAGAGGTTGTTGGTAGGAATATCTACCTTGTAGGTATCCCCCAGCAGGTTAATGTTTTACTGGAACCAAAAAAGAGAAAACTTTGGCTCTGCTCTCTCCAGCAGCCACAAGAGGCATTCAGTCCTGTTCTGTAGCAGCCAGTTGGAGTCCTGGAGCTCATTGACCCCACCCAAGTGCCTCTTCCATGAAAATCAAAAATTTGCATACAGAAATTGTACTTTTTCCACTGAAAACCTGCTTTCCTGCCAGCTATCTTAAGGCTAAAGTAAGGGAGTTTCTAATCCAGCCTTCTATGTTTCAAAGTAACCAGCTAGTTGCATTTGTAAAGCTAACAGGTTTAGAGGATTTTCCCAGCGTATACCTAAACCTGACTGTCCATAGGTACCAAATATCTTAATTTGAAATTTATTGGAATGTTGTTTGTTGCTTTGTTTCAACAGCAAAACAGGCCCCCAAACAGGATTTGATCAAAACTGAAGCTTCCATTTGTCCTGTAGACTTCCCCCAGGCAATTTAAATTTTTATATGAAGAATTCTATCCAGGAAGATCACAAATCACAGCTTACTATCCTTTTGTGGTCTTATTTTGTTATTAACTTTGCAAAACTGTAAATTCACTTTTGGGATACAAAATACCACTCACCCATCACCAGCACTACCCTCAGTCAAATACTGATGATATTAAAGCATGGTGAAGGAAACAAAACCCATTTGTTTGTTATTAAAAATCTTCATTATAATTTATCTCTACAAGGTGATTCAAAGAAAATTAAAGCTCAACAACAAAACAGCTGTGTTTTTATACCCAAAATGTCTTAGATCCAATCCTTGAGTCAGCTCATATTGGTTAATAATAATAATAATAATAATAATAATAATAATAATAATGATGATGATGATGATGATGATGATGATGATGATGATGATGATGATGTTGTTGGAAGGGATCTTGGAGTCATCTAGTTCAACCCCCTGCTCAGGCAGGAAACCTTATACCATTTCAGACAAATGGCTGTCCAGTCTCTTCTTAAAAACTTCCAGTATTGGAGCATTCACCACTTCTGAGGCAGGTTGTTCCACTGGTTAACTGTTTTAACTGTCAGGAAGTTTCTCCTTAGTTCTAGGTTGCTTCTCTCCTTGACTAGTTTCCATCCGTTGCTTCTTATCCTGCTTTCAGGTGCTTTAGAGAATAGCTTGACTCCCTCTTCTTTGTGGCAGCCCCTGAGATATTGGCATACTGCTATCATGTCACCCCCCCCACCCTTCTCTTCGTTAAACTACACATACCCAATTCCAGCAACCGTTGCCTATGTTTTAGCCTCCAGTCCCCCAATCATCTTTGTTGCTCTTCTCTGTACTCTTTCTAGAGTCTCGACATCTTTTTTAAATCGTGGTGACCAAAACTGGATGCAGTATTCCAGGTGTGGCCTTACCAAAGCATTGTAAAGTGGTATTAGTACTTCATGTGATCTTGATTCTACCCCTCTGTTAATGCAGCCCAGCACTGTGTTGGCTTCTTTGGCAGCTGCAGCACACTGCTGGCTCATATTTAAGTGATTGTCCACTAGGACTCCAAGATCCAATCCTTGAGTCAACCAGTTGAATAATTTTGCCAGTTGAATAATTATTCCAGTTTCATCCTGACCCTTGAACTAAAAAAAAACAGTGTACATCAGTATTTGCAGGATCAGAGCCAGCCCAACTGCATTTTATATCAATTTAACAAATCTATATTGTAGAGGAAAATATTTCAGAATTTTCTTCAGTAATACTGTAAAAAGTAGTAACACAGCAGTAGAAATGCTTCTGCTGTGTTATAATAATATAGAAGCAGCTTTCTACAATATAATTCCATGACACTGGACAACAGTTAAAAAAAAGATAATTTTGTCAAACAAGAAGCAATTGGTAAAGCCATCTGGTGTTAATAGTCATCCCTCCACCCCACAACCTAACAAAAAATAGCAGTGGAGAGCTAAACAATTCTTCTTTTATAAAGAGTAATTCTAAAGAAGAACCCTAATGGATGGGGATGATTCTTTTTTCATTTTCTTTTCAGTTGTGAATGACTGTTAAGAATCTGTCGGACCACTTGTTGTGCTTTTAAGCCTAATCTTCTTTTTCCCTGTGCTAACAGTTTTAGCTGAGGTTGAGGATTTAGGGTAAAGTTCTCTGCATTTTTGCAAATGGTTAGAAAAGTGTATGTGGCTTTAATAAATTGCTCAGGAAGCCTAATGTGAAGAAATTAAAATGGACCCCTTTAGAGCAAGGAACTCATTTAGCCTGAAAAGCAGCAGTGACAAGGGAAAAAAGACTTAGGAAGCCAGGCAAGCATTAGTCCTATTGGCAAAATTTGTTCTTAATGGTAGTAAATTAGCATTTTCTACTTATTTGATGCCCATTAACTACAAAGCTGTGATTCTCATTCTCAAAGGCATGATTTTTAGGTAGCTGGTGTTAAATGGAAATGGTATTAAATTATACACCTTGGATGAGGTGCTCCTCAACTGCATTTCCCCCTCCCTTTCCATAAAATAGACCTACCAAGCTACAGTTTTCTTAATTTTCTTTGTATTGCTCATCATATAGTCAGAAAGTGAAAGGGAATTAAGCATCCCAACAATGTTCAGGATTAACGATCTGGGGCCTCATCATTCTGGCTAGTCTTTTAGATCAGAGGTGTCCCACCTTTCTCAGTTGGCAGACCAATGGGAAAGGGAGGGGGAAGCATTTTACTTGCACGTGTGCGTACACACACAAATGGGGCCACGAGCATGTGTGATGCAAAAGAGGCGGTGCTAGTGCCTGCGTGACACGCACTAGCACTGCCCTGTTTTTGCCATGCGGGCGCTAACACTGCCCCATTGCTCTGTTTTCAAGGCATGGTGCCCTGTTTTCACCACACAGTGCCCCGTTTGCATAGTGGCAGTGCTAACGCAAATGGGGGTGAGTGCATACACACATGCACTCAATGGCCAGCCTGTTTTGTGGCCCAGTGGACAAGAGGCCACAGCCCAATAGCGGGCCATGGCCCACAGGTTTGGGACCCCTGTTCTAGGATTTATGTGAAGACCTTCTTACTAGCTTTCAGGAGATATAGTAGTTTTGTTCAACTTTACCCTCTACTAGAACTAAGGTGCTTAAGACAGGAGAGCATGGCTCTTCAGTGCTTTGGTTGGTTTGCAAATGGTGGCTCTTACATTTTATAGTTTGAATGGTGTTTTAAGGTACTTCAGGTAAGTCTGTGAGCAATTTCATGAATTAGATAACTAATAATTGGCTCTTCCAGTGCCTCCTTGTTATCTGGCAGGTAGAATCTTAGTTCTGGAGTCTCGGATTGCTTCTCTTAAGGCATAATTCCTTTGTTTTTAGAGACTGCAACTTGGCCTTCAAGACATCAAAGAATATTATCTTCAGGCTTCTGAATCAAGCGATAGTTTAACTCAGTTGACTGAACCGGAGACACAGAACCTTCTTCAGGAAAAACCCCAGCCACTTCAAAGGATCTCCTATCTGGAAAAGATGCTACAGATGAAAGCAGATGTTTATCAAGTACTGTTAATTGCTTGATATAAGCATTTTCAGCAGAGAGTGGGAAGTTGTATAATTATCCTGAATGTTATATTTAGAAAATACTTTTCATTTATATATCTGGGTTCCCATGTTTTTGGTATAATGGGCCACTCCTGGATTTTTGAGAATGTATTCTGTGCTGTCGCTGCTCATTTATATTTTTTCAAGAAGCCATCCTTTGGAAATAAATATGGGATTTATAGCAAGCTAGCTACTAATAATGAGGTGTTTTTTTTTTAAAAAAGATAAAAAGTCAAATGGCAGGTACAGCCACAGCCTATTATACTTAGTTATCTGCCATTTTTTCACGAAAACTATATTTTGAAACTATATGTTAAATCGGATAGAATATCAGTATTTCATAATTCTTTCTTCCCTCAGTATGGTCTTTTACAACTGGAGAATTTTGGGGATTCCTTAGAAAAACTGGAAAACCATGTTAAAAATTCCACAGAAATACTGCACAATTCATGTGAAAGCAATAAAAATTTGGAGCTACTCATGGTAAGCCTGTGTTTATAGTAGTATGAAACAATTATGACAATTAAGGCAGTGACATGTTTTGAACTCTAACTCCCATTGACCCTAGGCAGTATGGTATAATCAGAAGTTGCAAAACCTTTCAAAGACACCAGTGTTCAAACGAAGTTTGTAAAAATTGACCTTATTATCTCTTGATAATAATAAGTATTTTAGATAGTGAAATGTTCTTCCATAGCATCTGGGAATGAGGTCCCTTATTTTATTAAGCAATCTTCTCTTTATAGTGAGGTAAACATCTTCTGTCACTTCAAGGGCTGTAACATGCTTTGTACAATATGTTGATGGCCACCCTGTAAGAATAGAGCCATTTGCGGAGGAAAAATTCAAGAGATATAAAAAAATTCAGGAGGTTTATTATTTAAAAACTCTAACCCTAAAAAACACATGGAAGAGGGCTAAGGGGGATGCAGGGCAAACTGCCTGCTTCCTCTGAGGTGCACCTTTTGCATTCTATATTATGGATTGGAATTCTAGCTGTTACATGAATGCTTTAAGATATCCATATGTACTCCAGTCTCAGATCAACATCTTGTTGTTGATAGTTGCGAAGTCGTGTCCAGCCCATCGCAACCCCATGGACAGCGTTCCTCCAGGCCTTCCTGTCCTCTACCATCTTCTGGAGTCCATTTAAGCTCACTCCTACTGCTTCAGTGACTCCATCCAGCCACCTCATTCTCTGTCCTCCCCTTCTTCTCTTGCCCTCAATCTTTCCCAGCATTAGGCTCTTCTCCAGTGAGTCCTTCCTTCTCATTAGGTGGCCAAAGTATTTGAGTTTTAGCTTCAGGATCTGGCCTTCTAAAGAGCAGTCAGGGTTGATCTCCTCTAGGACTGACCGGTTTGATCGCCTTGCAGTCCAAGGGACTCGCAGGAGTCTTCTCCAGCACCATAGTTCAAAGGCCTCAATTCTTTGGCGCTCAGCCTTTCTTATGGTCCAACTGTCACATCCATACATTGCAACTGGGAAAACCATGTCCTTGACTATACACAATTTTGTTGGCAGGGTGATGTCTCTGCTTTTTAGTATGCTGTCTAGATTTGCCATAGGTTTCCTCCTCAGGAGCAAGCATCTTTTAATTTCTTGGCTGTAGTCCCCATCTGCGGTGATCTTGGAGCCCAGGAAAATAAAACATTTTACAGAGGGGTGATGCACCTGACTCCTCTCTCCTATTCTCTTCTACATTGATTTTGCCCCAGCCTGCTCCTAGTCTTCCCAGTACCTTCCCTTCTAACCAGCCCATCTTTCCTTCATCCAAATCTTCCCAGTCCCTTCCTTTTTTTGGTACACAGCCTCCAGTTTCCTTATCTTTTTCCTACTCCCAATTGCAATCATACCATTTGTACCTAAACATGTGTTTGTTTCCTTGCCCAGATTGGATTGTGCAGGTTTCACTTTTTATCTGCACACGGAACATGCCAAGCTAGGGGTCCCAGCCATAGTGTCAAGGTTCCAATAGACAAGACCAAAGAAGTCAGAACTCCGAGGCTTGAGATTTCCTCAAAGAACATGTTTATTGCTTACATAGTATCGGCACCAAGTCTGAACTTCCCTTCAAAGAGAGATAATACAAAGTTGAACTTCCCATCCCAATGCTATGCAATCAGCTATGTTCCCCAAAAGAAGAGTTTGGCGGGCTTTCTAACCAAATGCTCATGCCCCCCCCCATCTAACAGACAGAAATGACCTTGGTTCCCATGGGACAGTAAAATTTTTAGACTAGTAGAATTCCTCCATACCCTCTCCCATTCTTGGTACAACCTAGAATGAGTAAAATGGCTGCACCCAGGTTTGTTGTAGAGTTAACACATGGAATGGTTGAATGTGAAACATCTTTTGTATCTTTACCCAGAAGTCTTTCTGACTCATAAATTGCTACCTGACAGAGAACAGAATAATATCATGTAGCTATAGTTCCTTGTGAGACATGTTTTCCTATACTCTGAAAGGGAGTTTACATAGAAGGGATTCTGTCTGGGACATGTAATTCAACAATCCCGATGTACAAAGCTCAGTTGTGGCCAGTTGTGACGATCTGATTAACCAAATTAGCATAATATAGGCCAATTTTTGACTACTATTCTGAAGGAAAGCAAGATATAAATGTCTAATAATTATAATATAAGCTCTACATTGTGTAGGAATGGCCAGATAGTAAATCTTGATGTTGAGCAAGAATTTTTGACTTTTGACATGAAAATAAGTTTTGGATTTCTTTATTTTGTGCAGAAATAGTGCATATTCTGTTGAAATATTCAAATTCCTGGGTTCAGAATTATTTAGTTCCAAATGTATGGCATTGCTCCAGGTGCTGTTTAATGAATTTCCAGTAAATAATGAAAGTTTATTAGTTCTAAAAAACTAAGGGGGAAAAGGAGCTCTTGGGCTAAAAGGGAAAGGAAGTTCGGTGGTATTACAAACTAGTTTGAAAACGTGCCCCATTAATTGATAGTTATTATGCTAATTTCTATGGTATGCAACATTGTATAGAGAGACCTGGAGATTTTTGCTCCTCGTTATAAGTCAAAGAAGTGATTGGCTCTATTGGGTAATGTTTGCAAGAAATCAAACAAACATGATTTTCTAGTATTTAATTTATTTGTTCTTTTCAGAGCCAGTTATTGAGTCTCACATCTTTGTCTCCTGAAATGGAGAGACTGAATGAAGTCAGTTTTAGATTGCCACTCTGTGACTTCACTGTAAAGAGATTACAAAACCTTAATCGGCAGTGGACTCAGAAAACTGCTTTAGTTCTGGAGCAATGCAGGTAAAGAGGACTTTTTCTCATATTATGATGTAACTCCATCACAGTAGCTTAAGTCACTTTATTTGCAGCCTTTGGGCACCCAAAGTGAATAAAGTCTCGAAAGCTCTGTGGCTAAACTGTATTGCATATGCGATGTTTTCTTTCACAGCTATTTTCTATAAGCAGCCTTATTCATCATTTAGTGTAGTAATCTTTCCATACAACACTCGTGGGATAGTTCCATGAGGTAGGATTTTTGGAATCTGCTTTTGAATATATGAACTGCAACCCAGTGAGTTGAAAGAAATTTTTAATAATATGCAAATGCTAGTGAGTACATAAGAGCAGGGCTTTTCAACCTTTTCACCCATTGTACCACTTTTAGGTTATGGCAACATCTGTGTACCATCAGTCGCCTAGCAAGGTGTCAAAAAAAAAAAGGAAAAGTGATGAAGTACAGGTAGTCCTTGACTTACAATAGTTCACTTAGTGACTGTTCGAACTTACAATGGAACTGAAAAAGTGCCCCCCAAGCCACAGCTGAGCAAGACACCTGCCTGCCCGACCGGCGGCGCTCTTCCTCCTGTCCGAGGTTGAGGATTGGCAGCAGGTGTGGGGTGTTTAGGTTTTATTCCCCCCTCCATCTGCTGGGTGGTTGTAGCAGGTTTTGGTCACTTCACATGACCCTGGGACACTGTGACCATCATAAATATGAATCAGTTGCCAAGCATCTGAATGTAAATCACAAGACCCTGGAAATGCTGCAACATTCCAGCTGATCGGCGCTTCTTCTGGGCTCAGAACCGCCAGGATCAGCACTGAGTTCCAGCTGGAGCCTGGTGCTGATCCTGGCGCTTCCGCTGAGCCCTGACAGCCCTGCAGCTCTAGCTGTCTCTCACTCAGGTTAGGTTTGTGCAGTGCTGCCACCGGTTCAGCTCATTCCCCTCCCCCGCTACCACTTTTCTAGGATGGTTGCGTACCACCTGCCAGGTGCCAATGTACCACAGGTGGTACCCATACCACTGATTGAAAAGCTCTGCATAAGAGAACATTGAAAATGAAGACATTCAAGTTATAAAAAGAGTTTATCAGAGAGTGGGATAATTTAATCTGAATCCAAAACTGGGTAACCAAATTCTTCTTCAGAGCTCCCATGCTAGAAGGTAGCAGACTAGGTGTTGTGGACCTTTTCCTTGCTGTGTGTCTCCCATCTTCATGTACTTAGAGAAGTACAATCTGTGAAAGTTACATAGATGTCATGATCAGCAACCATTGATAAGCCTCATGGTCCATGATATTAGCTCCTTTAAGCTCATCCAAGTCAGGTGTTTTCAGCTTGCCATGGATACTAATCTTTTCAACGACCCTTCTACCTTCCACCTTTGAACTTTTCACAGATTTTGTTTAATTTTAAAACATTAATGGGAAGCTGGCATGCTGCACGCAGAGAATTCTGTACAGGATCTGTAAGCCAAATAAATAAATGAATTTCTTAGCTCTCAGTCTTTGTTTATGAATGTATCTCTATGTACATCCCAAAACAAAGGTAAGGTGGAATTTGATCATACATATCCCTGGGAACTACAGAGTGTAGCAGAGAAAACCAGTTCACTAATTTGCCTTTTAATAAACTGATTTTTATGACTGGTCATATCCTTTATAGTTGCCATTTTGATTATGGACAGCTCTCCTCCTTCATAGTAGCTATTTCCTTAAAGTGTCCATAATATGCTATCAATGTTTTCAACCTCAAATATGAGGAATCTGATGTAAACTGTTGGCTAGTTCCACTGCCTGACTTCTAGCAGTTTCCGAGCTGTTCTTCCTCACTGGTTGCTTTAAGTTTCAAATTAGATTTACAGTCTTAATTCTCAGTCAGTTTTTCACTACGTTAAATATGGTGGACTACAACTGATAATGGCTGGAAGTGAGAAGAATTATAACCTATGTCATTGGGAAAATACCAAGTAAAGGAAGGCTATGGTAGAGATTTGTCTACAGGATCATGGATAATAATGTTGATCTACAACAAGTACAACTCTTGAAACCTGTAAGATTTAAGTTAGTCATACTTAGTTTAACACCCAACTAAGTCTGATTTGATTTCATTTGATTTCTTTTGTTTTCATTGCAGTGAACTGCAGAAGCATCAATCAGATGACAAGAAGTTTCTTCAGCAATGTCAGAATTGGGTGCAGTTTCTAGAGAAAATGAAAGAGAGCCTGAAAGAGAACATGCCGGGTACACTTGAAAAACTGCAAGAACACCAGAAAGAATATGAGGTGATGTTTTCAGATGTTTGGCCTTGATCCAAAGAATTGGGAGTTTGGTATTTTCAGTATCAGCTCTGCAGTCATATTCTTGCCACAGCTGATATTCTTTCAGTTCATTGAATTAAAACAATGATTAAATGTTATTCATTACTTACAGATATTACAAGCAGAGATTTCCATTAATCAGCAAATTTTCAGTTGTCTTGTGTCAAAAGCTTTGCACATGTTGGAATCAGGAGAAGCAGAAAACAGGTAAAATATATGACTTGATGGTACACACCTTGGTTTTTATGGCTTTCAGTAGGAATAATGTGAACCCAGGCGCCAATCATTTTTAGAAAAGTTAAAGCTGTCACTACAGATAGTTCTCAACCTATGACCAGTTGCTCAGCAATCACTCCAATTTTTATCATGGACTTCTCAGGCGCTACTTAGGACCTAGATTTGAACTTCCAATGCCCCCTCCCCTGCCCGCAGTCACATGATTGCACTTGGTAGCCAGCCCACATCTACAGCTGTTTACTGAGTCCTGCAGTCCTGTGACTGCAACTCACAATTTCTGTTGCTAGAACCAGCATTTATTTCCCTTTTCTGGCAGCGCCCATTGCTCAATGGATTCACTTATCAATCACATTTGCTTAATGATCCCAGGGATTCACTTAACAATCACCACAAAAAAGATCATAAATTGGGCACAGTCATATGATGATCCAGTTAATGACTTATGAGTGTAATTCCAGGCTCAAATACGAGGACTACCTGTATAAATGAATAGATATGGAACAATTGGCAAAGCCAAAGACAGAAATTCAGACATGATTTTAGGCTTAAGTGATATCCAGTGCATCTAATGCCCATAGTAGGACAGAGAACTGCAGAGCCCATCCAGCATCCTCTGTTCATCAGTGTTGTTCTGCAATATTCTATATAACAACTTCTATTTTTTTCAAGTCTGTAATTTCCTATGCCTGCTTACCTGGATGCTAGACCCACTGAATTTCAACATTTAGAATGAATGTCTCCACTTCTGTATATTCACATTAAACTTAATCAGTCTTTTCCAAAGCAGTTCACTTTAGATTGTCAGAGCTACAATGCCCAAAATTTCCAAATAGCTGACAGACCCTTTCTGATTTTTCTATAAATCAGTATAATTGTTACTAAGTTTTCAGCAGCTCTTCTTCCTTATAGTGAGGTAGGAAAGTCAGTTTTTCTATGGGTCACCAATTTCATAAGTTACGGTGTACATATGGGAGCTGAAATCCAAAACATCTGGAGGACACTTAGCTGCCTGTGCCTGTTAAAAATAACACTGCAGTTCAGTTCAGTTTATTTACAGTCCAAGACCAATAACTAAAAATACATCAAATTGTGTTTGTGTATGTGTGTAAAAAACACAAGCCTGAAACTATGTATTAGACAGCTTCTATAAGCCAGAGCTATTGATAAAAAGTTTGCAACCTTCTTCTGAAAATTGGTTGGAAAGAAGGAGAATGGTTATCTCGTGGCTATAAAAGAACCAGATTTTCTAAGAATGGGTAGTGTAAGTTT
The DNA here is from genome assembly GCF_964194415.1 of Vipera berus. NCBI lineage: Eukaryota > Metazoa > Chordata > Lepidosauria > Squamata > Viperidae > Vipera > Vipera berus. Next base: position 30,120,243 of record NC_138202.1, read on the forward strand.
AATTTGCTATAGTGTATAAGGGGGGCATTTTAGTAACACACTTTTACAGTTTCAACCTCCTTATCTGTGTATACACAACTGCAGTGTACAGCAACCTGGAGGGGATTCAGCACTCTTAGATGGCTGTATGCTATAGTGACATAGGGTACCTGCTAAATACCACGCTGGACCTAATGCCATATGTCTACAATGTGATGGTAGTACATGATACTGTTTTAACATATCACTCTGGTTACTTTAGAACTGAGTTTATCTCCAGGATCACTCTGCTGAAGGAGCAGTGGCAGAGTGTAGTGCGGATGGCTCATCGGAAAAAGAGTGACATTGACAGCCTTGTAAAGCAGTGGCAAAAATTCACAACCTTACTGCAGGATCTCACAAAATTCCTCATGGACACAAACAGATACATAGCTGCTGTGAAGAGCCAGGACAAGTATCGCTTGGATCAAATTAGGAACCTGAATCACACATTCAAGGTTAGACCTCCCACTTGCTATCAGAGAATCAGAGAAATCAACAATAGACCGCAATAGCACATTTCTTGAAAAATTAAATAGGGTAAACCTAGTTAGATGTGTCCCACAGTTCAGATTTATTTATTTATTAAATGTATATGCTGCCCATCTGACTATTCGAGGCAACTCTCGGTGGCTTATAATGTAATAAAACAGAGATATAAAAACAATATAAAAGCATATTAAAATGACAAAAGATTAAACACAGACTAAAAGACCATGGATTTGGAGTAGAGCAGGGGTAGTACGTTCTCTGTCACTGCATCAACCACCTACAGCCTACAGCTTCAGGACCACATGCCATCTGGCAGAACCAGGTTTTAAGGGTCTTCCTGAAGACCAAAATGGTGGGGGTAGATCTCACCTCCAGTGGCAAGATGTTCCAAAGCAAGAAGGCCGTGGTATGAAAGGACTCCTCTTCTGGACCCCACCAGCTGAAATTTCTTGGCTGATGGGACCCACAATAGTCCCCTTCTGCCAGAACAAGTGGAATGGGCCAATTCCATCATGATGAGATGCTTCTTCAGGTAATCAGGACCCATGCCATAAAGGTGATGACCAACATCTTGAATTGGACCTGGAAGCAAACTGGCAGCCCATGCAGTTCCAGTAACAGTAGGGTACATGTGCCACCCTAGAGGCCTCCAGAACTTTCTGTGCTGCTGCATTCTTGACCAACTGCAGCTTCTGAATACTCTTCAAGAATAGCCCCATGTAGAGTGTGTTCTAATAATCCAAACGAGATGACCAGAGCATAAATCACTGCACGCAGGGTCTCATGATCCAGAAATTGCATTTCATACTCATGTACCTCACTCATATTTCTTTCTGGTATAAATTGTAGGTTCAAATTAGATTAATAATAATTGTAACTTAATGTTGAATTATAATTATTTATAATTCCAAATGTTGATATTTTTTTTACTGAACTGACCCTAGAAATTTTATTTTAATATTGTTGACTATAGAATGGGCTTGTGTATTGATACATTTTTAAAATATATTAATTATTTTCTTTTTTGTGTTTTAAGCAGCTTCAGTACAATTTCAGTACAATTTAAAAAATGAAATTGGTGCTTTCCTGAAGTGTGCTAGTCATCACATATTATATGTTGAATCTTTCTTGTCCCCCAAATCATACATTTTTGGGGTAATACATCCTTAAACATGGGTGTAAAGACTTGGCTAAAGCAGTATAAGAGCCTTATATTAGCAGCTGTCATCTCAGCTTCTTTCTCCCTCCTGTGGAATTGTGATAATAATAGATTTCTGGGGGGATCAGTATGTCTTTCATTCAGGCATAATGCTAACCAGAGGTGGCTAAACATTTTTTTTTGGCCAAGGACTGCATTTTAAAAATATTTTTAATTACCTTCAGTTCCCAGGACCATATCAGAAGTGGCATTAATGCTGTAAAATCTGTAGTAATATGAAAAGGCATATTTCTACTAAAATTATTCAAGTAATGCTTAAGGAGATTTTGTTTCCAGTAGTTCTGTGGATATTCTTTTGCATCTCTGTCTGTATCCTTTCAATACCCTACCTACTGATCTTCTAACTGTAACAATGATTTATATTTTATGTAATGATAACAATCTGAGTTTATTTGCTTTCTTGGTAGAATAAGGAAATACTTCAAAAGAGGTGGCAAACCAGATATTCTTTAGCCTTGGATACTGGGGAAAAGTTACTTGGCATGGTAGCCCCTGAAGCAAAAGCTGCCATGCAGCTGGAGATGAATAAGTTGCGAGATAATTGGGACGACACACAACTTCAGCTGGAGAAGATTACCAAGCAATTTCAGGGCACCATACAGGTATCTTGCATAAATCAGTTATCTTTATTCTATAATGAACCAATTGGGTCTTGAATTCATCTTTTTGTGTGAATTTGTCATTACTGCAGTTCATATATCAATCCGATCCAGAAAATCTGTCTCTTGCTACCTAATTCTTGGATGTACTGCTGCTAGAGACTGAACTTATATTCTTTTGACTATATAGAAAATGCTTTAAAATGGAATTGCGTTCCATAGCTTCTTTTACATTTGCTGTTGCAGTTATTATTTGGGAAGTATTTTTTCTATAGGACAGAGATAAGGTGATAGATTTATTGGGGATTTAATTATTTTTTCATTTAGATGTCAATTTTGTTCTATATAATTTTTGTCTAGGATCTTGTGCTCCTGTTTTAATTTAGAACTGCAGTACAGTAAATACTTAATTAGTGATTCTTTCAAAGATCATCTGTGATTGTAGAAAAATACTACTAGATTGGTAACTCTGAGCATTGTTATTGTGTCTAGCTAATGCTAGTCTGGTTGCTTAAATATTGTTTGTTTTTGAGGCAAAAAGAAGTTCTGCCTCCAAATTGCTCTTGTTGTTTCGCTTATTCTTGAGATCATAGAATTGGAAGGAACCATTGAAGCCAATGAGTTTGCCACCTGCTTTGTGTAGATATCCAAATAAAAGCATCCGGATATCTAGCATCTATTTGCATACATCCAATGAAAGGCAATTGCATACGTCTCTTAATAATTAGTTCTACCGTAAAATTCTCTTTCATTATTAAGATTTTTCTAACATAAATCTCAAAGAATAGCATATTTGCAAATCAATGCAAAATTATGAGAAGCTTAGAATGCATACATTAGCTATATGCAGATAATAAGAGACAAAGAATCTTTGTGGATACTATTTTTCTTCCTCTGTGTTATAAGGAGAATCCAAAATGTATTGGAGGTTATCTGATAGCAGCAATACTTCTACCTATTAAACAATATTTGTTACTCATCGTGAACTCATTATTCTTCTTTGAAATTACAGACCTGGAAGAAATGTGAAAGGCAAGTGAAGGATCTAGGCCATGTTTTACTAGAGCTCAAAGGAAGCATAAGCAAACCTCTTCCTATAGAACATGATGCATTGCCAGCAACCATGGAACAAGTAAAGGTATGTTTACGAAAGCTAAGATCTGAAGCAGTTTGAGGAACATCAGTTTTAATATTTTTCACTGACAAATTCAAGATATACTGTACCTGCACAACAATTCTTGATGTTCTAAAACAGCGGCCCCAGCCTATTGGGCAGCAGGGACTAGTTCTGTGGAGAAAGGTATTCCTGTGGACCGGAGGGGTGTGGTTTTGTGCACTGCCTGCATGCCACGGATGGGGCTTCGCTTTTTTGCACGGCCGGTTGATGACATGCTGCAGACCAGTGCAGGTCCACAGACTGGGGGTTGGGGACCCCTGTTTTAAAACAAATTCAAAGCTGAATTAGAACGCTGGATTAGTGCAAATGGAACAGTTCTGAAATTAATGGGGGAGTAACGGAGACATTCTCTCCAAATTGAAGAGAAGATAAAAGTTCTTCAGTTCAGAAACAAGCTGTCGTACTGAACAAAGAAGGTGAGATTGTCTGCCTCTAGTGAGATTTCTGGTCCCTGAGTCTTAAAAAGCTTACCTGCTGTATTATTAATTGAAAAATGATCAATGTGACATAGCACTTTTTAAAAAATTGACAAGAAACCCTTAAAGTTACTATTCAGTCAAATGGTTCATGTTGTTCATTTTGGTGTTAGTGAATTATATGAAATGAGACTTGGTCAGCAGCAGTGCAAAAGTAATTGTGCAACTATCTAGGTAGCTAGATTTGTTTGGAAATCAATCCCCTTGAATTCAGCTGACCATTTCAAATTATTTTACCCTGGCTTTCTTTGACTTACTTTTAGTTGGGAATAAACACTATTAATCACAATGAATGTTTTTCCAGATAAACAAATAAACTCCCTCAATTTTTAAATGCTAGAAGAGTAACTTTGTTACACTTATTCAGCAAGAAAAAAAAACCTCACAGAAGTCATGTTGCATCTTAAGTAAAGCTTTATAACACTATACATTTTTAAGAGTTTGGGGAATTCAGGGGAACTTTCTGTGTGCTCAATATTTGAAAATGACCCATTTCCTCTTCTCTCCAGCTGCCTTCCTTAATTTTAAACAGCATCCAATCAACCAAAAAAAAGTCCACACACACACACACACACACACACACAAGCAAATTGCTGTCCTCCTTTCCCTTCCCTCTTGTACAGACCAATCACAAGATTAACCAAAAGGTTTGTAGAAAAGAGAATGCAGAGGCAGGCATGCGTGCACACCCGCTCACCCACCCCCCTCCCCCAGGAGCTAGCTCTGAATGGCCTGTTGTTTTCCCCTTGGTCTTTTGCATGCAGGTACTGGAGAAATCACTCACCAACTGGAGCCAAAATGCAAAAGAACTTGATGCCCAAATGGTTGAACTGACTCAATTTATCCTCACAGAAGATATGATGGTACTGACAGAACAAATTGAACGTTTGCACAGCCAGTGGGAAGAGCTCTGCCTCAGAGTAAGTAGTTTATTTGGACACGCTGATGTTTGAGATCAGGCATTTTAAGGCAACGTGAAGAAGACTCCTCAGTTTTGTGTAAAAGGAACAGAAGATAAGCTTGAAGGATTTAAAGCCCTGTGGATTTCTAAACAATACTGTAAGCAAATGTAGCTTTTTGGTGGCTGTAAAGAAAAAAAAACTGCTCCTTTTGCCATTTGTGGCCACAGTGTTCCCAAGCTTTAAAAGTTTTGAGCAATAGGGCGCTTTAGAGAAACTTCTGATTGAAAGAGATGGTGTTCTAGAAGTAGACTAGCAACACTGACTATCTTTGCTCAAAGTGATCTGAAATGACCCATAACAGAAGGGCAAAGCAGAACAGAGAGGAGATGGTTATTCCTTATATTTTTTACTGCGTGGTTTTCTACATTTTTCTAAAGATGCCTCTTTTTGAAATTCTTCAAACTCTACTTTGTTCTGCATGTTGTAGATGGAGGTTTCAAACATAAGGCATGATTACACATTTTCTTCCATTACCCAACTGTGCAGTTCTTAAATCTTATGCACCTCACAGCTGTGCGTTACATTTTTCAAAGATCAGGAATGCCATGCTAAGCAGTAATTTTCAGAAATCATCCCCAAATTTTAATCTGAAGCAATGAGATCCTATTGGTGGAGTTCCCTCCTCAGCACCGTCTGCTCGCTGCTAATATTACTATTTTGCTGTTTTATTGCTTTTTAACATTTTTAAAATCTTCCTTGAAAGAAACTGGTGTATTTAAATTGCAGTAGGCCTTACCTTGTATAAATATGCTGGATTTAACTGCATGGCTACAATCATAATACATGTTTAGCTGGGATCAGTTAATCCTTTCTAGGTTCCTTTTTCATATCCAAGTCTAACATGAACAGTTAACTAACTTTAATATGTTTAAATTTTAGCCATTTTGAATCTAACCTTATTGGTTGATATTTGTCCTGCTTTAACATTTTTTGTTTTAGATTCTAGACCAGGGGTCTCCAATCTTTTGCAACTTTAAGACTGGTGGACTTGGCAACTTTAAGATTGGTCCACCAATCTTAAAGTTGCCAACAAGGTTGAGGACTCCTGTTCTAGATTAAATATATGCTGTCATTTTGCCCACTATACAGAAAATTGGTTCAGAAGTGAGAAATTATTGTTGGCCCAAGGCCAGATGAGGTCTGCTTTTGCAATTATTAAACTAAACAATGCCATGATTTGGCTTCATATGTTGTCCGACACAGGGTTTTGCTTAATGTGACTTTTCAAATCATGGGTCTGATTATAGTTAAGGAGGAAAGACTTTATAATCAGTAATCATGGGATGTTACAACTTAGTTTATCTTAATCATAATCCAGCATGACATTGGACTCTACATGTTGTATAAAGCCATCTGCTGGTAGCCCACCCTCTCATCTGTGGGATATGGGTAGCTTGGTGATCATACTTAGAACTAATTACAGCTTAGCCTGGTGCATGAATATTCAGTGAATTAATGGCAAAAGTTAGAATAAAAGTCTGATCCCCAAATTTATATTGTGATGAGTCTGTTATTCTGAAAAACAAGACACTATTAAATAAATAAATAAATAAATAAATAAATAAATAAATAAATAAATAAATAAATAAAAAACCATGCATCAATCTCTCAAATTAAGTTAACCATACCAAGTTTTAGGTGCAAAAAATTGATAATTAGCATGGCCCATTTTCTTTCCTACCGATATCCCTGACCCTAAAATGAAATCTCCAACAAAAGCCTATTGTTTGAAAACAATAAATGGAAAAGCCCATCCCCTGCCTGTGTTAAAAGCGAGGCAGTGCAGCTGCCCAAGAGCCCCTCAGAATTAACCAGCCAGATGCTTCTGCTGAAAGAAAGAGGAAAACAATCAGCAGATGGACTGTCTGGAGCAAGGAGGCGGGGAATATCAAGGGCAGGGTTTTGGCATGCCAACACAGTAGGGAGCAGTACAGAGGAGCATATATGTTGCTCCAGACCAAAGGCAATTTAAAGTGGATATATATTTTTCATATGCTTATTAACTTATAGAGATGCAAATACCAAATCTGTTTCTCCAAAAATATAGTGCCCTTCAATTTACCCAGAAAGCTTAAAAGAAGTTAACTTTATCTGCCGATGACAATCATCACTGTTATTTCTGTCATGACTATGTATAGTATTATTAATATTGATTTTATTTTATATTTTATTTTCTGGGGGAAAATATTATTTGAAAGGGAAGGAATTTTTTGAGAGTGTTAATGGATTTTGCAGGGAAAAAAAACCCAAAATGCATTCTTTTTACCTGCTCATTTATTTATTTATTTTATTTTTTATTTTAATCCCATTTATATCCCGCCCTTCTCCGAAGACTCAGGGCGGCTTACAATTTAAGCACAAACCAATGTGCTTAGCAATAGCCTTCATTCTATGTATATGCCTGCTTATTAGGGCTTTCGCCCCCACCCCAAGCGGCATTATTACAAAGTCAGCTTATTGCCCCCAACAATCTGGGTCCTCATTTTACCTACCTCGGAAGGATGGAAGGCTGAGTCAACCTTGAGCCTGGTGGGATGCGAACCTGCACTAATTGCAGGCAGCTGGTGTTACTTAAGGAGGCATTAGCCCACTGCTCCACCAAGGCTCCTCATGGATTGCATCAGTAAACTTTGACTCGTCCCAAAATTTAGTGAAGATACTTGTCATCTTCCTCCACAGGTATCTCTGCACAAGCAAGATATTGAGGACCGACTCAATGCCTGGATTGTGTTCAATGAAAAAAATAAGGAGCTGTGTACTTGGCTGGTGCAGATGGAAGAAAAAGTCCCTCAGTCAGCAGATATCAGTATTGAAGACATGATAGAGAAGCTGCAAAAGGTGAGTAAACTTTGGTTAGATTTTTTTTCTCCTCATTTGAGCTTGTATTATCGATGTACACAGAAGTTTATTCTTGCTTAGGTATGCTTGCCATAATGGAGTTTCAGGAGAGACCAGTAAGTATTAACTTAAAACTTCTTGACTTAATCTTCTGCTTTTCTCGTAATTGCAAAATAAATAAATCCTTAGTCTTCTCTGGTGATTATTTTCTTAATTATTTAAATTGACAGTTAACCTTTAGCAAAAAAAAGCTCTCAGAAACTTACAAAATGTATAATATGAAAGTCCCAGATCTTAAGTGTACATTTGAAAAGTTGTGATACATAAGGAAAAAGGGAGATGGGAGGAAGAAGATAAAATGTAAGGTTAAATTTTTTTCTTCAACTTTGTGTTACAGTCATCTGGGAGAAACTGATGGAAGGGTCAGCTGTTTGCTTACAGTAGCTAGAAGGCCAAAGGCAATTTATCAACAGAGGGTTAGGGATAGGGAGCTGATTACAGTATTTTTAATATAATCAACTATTCTGGGGGGGGTTTACTGTAAAAATACTAGAAACCTACATTTAAACTTCTTTCTGTGGAAGTCTCACTTTTGTTTCTACCTTTTCCATTTTATGCAAAATGTATTGATTTAAAAAATTAAAATTCTCTTGTTTAGGATTACATGGAGGAAATCAACATGTTTAATGAAAGTCAGCTAGTTCATTTCAAGGAAATGGGCAATCAGCTGATCAAGTCTAGCAACCATAGTAGAGGGGCTGAAATTGAAGAGAAACTCAACAAAATTAATGACCGCTGGCAGCACCTCTTTGATATCATTGGAGGAAGGTAAGTATGTGTTCATTAGTTGGTATATAACCATAATAGAATTATAAAAGAAATAACAACTTGAGTAGAAGTTTATCTGAAATAGTATAGAATTTCCTGCTTGAGTAGGGGGTTGGACTAGAAGACCTCAAACATCCCTTCCAACTCTATTATTCTGTTAGAATCTTCAGGGTTGATTTATGCATTACATTTTAGTCAATATGATTCTACAATGTAATGTGTGATTATAATTCATCTATGTTTTGTGAGTATGTGCTACCCCAACATCTTGTTTAGAAAGATATGATTGGTTAGTTAACTGCTATTTTATGTTAAACATACGCTAGGTGACAAACTGGTGAACACATTACATTTCCTCCAGATGTATGTCTGTTGCGATTGCTGTCCAACATTTTAGCAGTTGTATTTCCCAAGAAGTTATTTGCCTCTGAAGCAAGCAAGAATTAGTTTTCCATTTTTGCAACATGACTCAGATATTTGGATTATATTGTAATATTGGTACCTTCCAAAAATTAATAAATTAAAGTTTTTAAAAATAATATTGCCAAAATTTCACTAAATGGTGGTCTTAAGATCTATGTATTTTGTGCAAGTAATTTTTGGTTTTAAATTAGTTATAACAAATTTGTATGCCATGAACATTTGGGGAGCATTTTAATTGCAACAAAAACCATTCAGAAGCCACTGGTCAAAACAGATCATTGTAGTAAAGATGTGGCTTCACCTTAAAGCAATCAACAGCTGGAGACATATGGGCAAATTAGACAAACTTTTCACTTGTTTCTTGATGTGCTTCTTATCCTTTGCTTTGCCATAAGGCTCTAGTCCATGAGGCCTTGTCATGTTTCCACAGTGCCCAAGCATGCTTGGGTGCCATGCACAAAGGCTTGCTTTGTGCAGAGAAGCAGCTGGAAAAGAATGTGTATCTAACCAGGGGCAGTTTGGGGAACTTAGTGTATCCATGAACAATGCAATAGCAACAAATTAATAACACAGAGGCATCTGTTTAAATTTTGATGCATGCAAATGTTGTGGAAATTCTTGAGCTATTTCATGTAGCAACATTGGAGATACTTTGAGACATGGGAAGAAGCCTTAAAGATTAAAAAGCACGAGGTGTTCCTCACTTGGAGGTGGCATTTCTTTCCAGAATATATTTCTGTGTTGTTTAGATCAGAGTGAAGCTTTCCCCTTCATGGGTGCTGAAATGAAATAATATATAATGATCCTAATATGTACGTCAGAGAGATGTAAATGTAATGCTCTCTCTCTGATAGAAGTTTAAAATATCTTTACTGCTCTGCATTATTTTGTTAATTATTTTGTCTTTCATTCCTCTTTCTTTGATCCCGTACTTACGACATTTAGAAGAGCAGAGTAGTATTTTATCTGTTTGTAATACTGTACGAAGTATATTATATAGTGATATTGCTTTCTAAAGATATAGAGTAATATAATGATCCAAATGCTGAGGGAGAAGTATCCATTATTCCTGATATTACATTAAATCAAGGAGTATATCATTGAAGCATTTTTGCAATTCACACCGTTTTATTCTATTTCTGTGGTATACAAATGATGTACATTAAGTCAGCTTCATAATGAGGTCATTGAGTAAATGATGTAAATTGATGCAAATGATGTCATTTGCATAATGATGTCATTACATAGATTAATTAAGTCATGGTGGAATTTGGTTTGTTCCTTGCACTCTGTTGTCTCGAGGTCTCTATATTCGTGGTCTTATTTGACAGAATGTTTTTGCTAACACAAGCAGTTGAAGTCTTGTATAAACTGCAGGTGTGCCATTCAATCTAAAAGACAAATTCAAGATTGAATTCTCAGAACAAGATACATGCTGCCAATGTATTTTTAGTCATGAAATTGTAGTTGTGTAATTCTGTCATTGCATAAAGCTTTATAGAATTTTATAGACATTATTAACAAGCTTCTTTGGCTGGTTTCCCATGTAATAAATCAAGGAGCTGATTTGTGATACTGTTGAGGGCAGAAGACAGATCTTTTCTATAAAGCAAAGCTAACCGTCTTAAAAAGGGATGTGCAATCCACTGTGTTTCAAGGATACAATATTTTGTGCAATTCAGGAATGTATGGTTTGGCCTACAGATTATATCCATTCAGGCATTTCAGGGTTGGCCTGGCAGTTTTTCAAAACGTAATGCTCTGAACAGGAAGCATCTTATATTATGGAGTTCCAAGTTCCAGACTTGTAGCTGTTCTTTTCCTTATGGAAAACTCTTGTCCAAAACATCATCAAGTATTTTTAGTTTAAGGGATTAACTTTTGGAAAACTGTAGGAATAGTCAGGCTCACATAGCTCTGAGAAATGAAAGTTCAGTAGATGAGTGCATATGTCTGCTCCTAAAAATGTTTACTTAAAGCAAATTAACAAATAGGCAACAGTGTGCTAATTAACATAAGGATGTCTCCTTTTTGGATGGAACGTTTTGGACTATTCGAAATGATACCATACTGTGTCCTTGCTCTCTTAAATTAACTTGCCTTTTTCCCTTCATAAAATGCTTAATCTCTTGTTGTTTATAGGGTATCAAAAATAATAAGACTTGGAAATGCCTCAAAATAAAATTGGATGCATTCTGAAATTTTTCTTTACAGAAGGATATAAATTAAATAAAGTTGTATTTTATGATATCCCTCTCATTATTCTCTTTTAAAATGTTAAATTTGAAATATAGATTTTTAACAGGCTCTCACAACATGCTTTCATTTTTTTTCTTAACAGGAAAAATAAAAACAATAGATATTAAATTAAGTATATAACTTATGAATCTTGTTTTGCATCACTTGGTTTACCTTTTTAAGCAGAGAAGCAAAACACACTCCACAAGCCCCATGCAGCCTATTGGCACACCTTCTGTAGCCACCATAATCCTTTAGATTAGGACAAAGTAAAAATTTTTTAAAAAAACTCTTAAAACTCTGCCTTGATATGCATTAGGAGAAAGGGACAAAGTGCTTATTTATGCAAAGCTCTCACCCACATTGGGCCGATAGCTATTTTTGCAATGCGGTCTTTAATCTGTGTTCCAGAGCTTGATGTGGCCCTTGAGGATTCACACTCATTCAGTGCAAGTAGTCCTCAATTTACAATTATAACCACAGTCATTGCAGTCATAAGTCAAGGCATCACATGACTAGATTTGAAATTACAACCATTTTAATGATGGTCATTAATCAAACTACATATTCATTAAACAAATCAATTTTCCCTAATTGCCAGATACTGGAAGTAAACATTGACAAAAAAAAAAGTTGCAAATCATGGTCACGTGAATGCAGGATGCTGCAAATGGCCATAAAGGGGAGCTGGTTGCCAAGTGCGCAAATATGATCATGTAAACAGGTTGTAAGTAGTTCCGGGTAGATCCATGGTAACTTCAAATGATACTTAAGCAACCATGACGACCTGTAACTCTATTATCAGTACTGCAGTATCATCTATGTAGTAACATATATGATTGCTTTGCTAAAGTAGCATAATTCTCATACATCAGGTGCTATTTGGAGAAAGGGAAATACTTTCATATTTACAAAGTAGCATATAATTAGCTGCTTACCTGATTCCCTGTGACAACTAAGCCACACCTGTACACGTAACTGTATATTATCTACCCATAGGGACCTTCAGATCACCTCAGGGATACTAATGAAAGTACCTCTTAGATGGGGACATCCTGATCCCATTGTCTCCTACATCCTTCATCCCATGCCTTGAGAAGTCCTTTGGCACCTAAGTTATACTATTTTCAATGCAGTACTGAATAAAAACTACTTTACCTTTAATTCCAATGTGTTCACCAATCTTAAAATCTTATTTAGATCTTTGTAATAATGTTTTTTTTCAATTGGGTTTATTTTGATTTTATGCAGTTGCTGGTTTTTTTCCCCATATGAATCTCATCTTCTCTTTTACCACTTGTAATGTTTCTAAATGGTTTGTTGTACAGCATCCAGACAACACCTCCAGTAAAATAAACTGCAAAGATTACCCAAATCTTAATGTCAAGATCTAATATTCTCCTCTCCCCATATTTGGTGTCTATGACAGGGAATGGAGAAATGTAGAGAATGATTGTGTGAGAATGTAGTCTAGGACAGGGGACTCCAACCTTGGCAACTTTAAGACTTGTGGATTTCAACTCCCAGAATTCCTCAGCCAGCCAAGGAATTCTGGGAGTTGAAGTCCACAAGTCTTAAAAGTTGCCAAGGGAAGACATTTAGCAGATATCTGCCATTTGAGTAGCATTTTCCCACTGAGCATTATGATTACAGTGGTCCTAAAAATCAAATGCGGGCAAAAACATAGAATATTCTTTTTTCAAGGGATTAAATTATTGGTCCCTTTTTTCTTTTTTTTTTTCTTTTTTTTCTTTTTTTTTTTTTTGCACTTTAGCTCTTTCAAGCCAGCCTTTGGTTGGAAACTGGTGTTGTTGACAGATACCAAATCAGAAGAAAAGTAGCATTTATTTTTTTAGCAGCATTATTCATCATGGACTTCTGGGTGTGTATATGTGTGTGTTCGGGCATGTATGCACCACACTGTCTCTAGTTATGGCTCAAACGAGGAAGAGGGGAAGGCCTGAGATTTCCCCCCCCCCGCCTCACCCCCCCAACTCTTCTCTTTCTTTCTATGTGGGAGAGATGTTAAGGCAGTGATATTAAATAGGGCATCCAAGGAGGAGGGGTTTCCTCTTCCTCCAGTGCTCGGCTCAGTCAGATGCTATCCCTGCAGCTTTGGACTGATAAGCTAAGGAATGCTTTTCCCTTATAAACAGTAAGTGCATTGCTGGTCGTCAAGGGTCTGGTGAGAATAAAATTGTACGATGATGTCGGAGCCTTGTCTGTGTGCTGCAGCGGTCTTGGGGGATGGGCCCAGCGCTTGCCAGAATGGATGGTGATGTGTATGTGGTGCGTGTGTGGTCTCTGGAGGGAGGATTGGACAAAAGGTGGGGGGGATCGCAAGCCAATAAATAACATTCAGCGGCTTCTCCCTCTTTGTTGAAATCAACCCTTTGCTTTCCTCATCATTGCTGAAAGAGATTAGTACCTGCCTGTTATGAGTAAAGGAATTGACAGCATGACAGTTCTGCACTCCCCCCCCCCACTCCCACACGGCCACCCCATGGAATCTGGCATGAGTAGAATCCATTTACACAAAGGCTTGTGGTTGCACATTGCTCATGATGTCTCTGTGGAAACATGGTAAATCTTTCTCCTATTTGGAATATTTATTTATTTCATTTTTATCCTGCCTTATGTACTAGTTTGGCCTTCATCAGATTGACATCAGACGCTTTATAATGTTCCAGGTCCCTTGATCTTGTTTTGTATTTTTTTTATAAAGATTTTATTAGTTTTTCTCTTACATACATGTATTAATTTTTCAACCAGCGTGCTGTCTGGATTCAAAAGCGCTAATACATAATCAATTCCTAATCCTTGGTTCTTTCCTCTAGCCATTTGTAGAATGACTCCCAGATTTGGTAGTATTCTGTCTCTTCTTTATCTTTCAATCTCATAGTTAATCTGTCCATCTCTGCACATTCCAGTATTTTTTATCTTGTTTTGTATTATCTGCATATTCCATATTGATATACTGTAACTTTGGACAGGTGGTAATTCCAAATTTTGAAAGATACAACTGATATAGGGGAAGAAAAGAATATGGCTCTGGGAATATCACTTTTAACAGATTTAGGGAAAGTGGAAAAGTTGCAGAGAAGAGCAAGATGATGATCAGGAAACTAATGGGTTCCTCCAACAGCTTACTAATTTAGGGATATCAAAATATGTGATCAGTATCCAGGATCCTATTTCAGCCTAGAATTTTGCTGCAAATTGAAGTTTTCTAATACAGGTAGTCCTCGACATATGACCACAATTGACTCCAAGATTTCTTTTATTAAGTGAGACATTTGTTAAGTGAGTTTTGCCCCATTTTACAACCTTTTTTGCCATAGTTGTTAAGTGAATGACTGCAGTTGATAAGTTAGTAACTTGGTTGTTAAGTGAATCTTAATTTTGCTTGTCAGAAGGTTGCAAAAGGGATCACGTGACCTTGGGACATATCAACAGTCATAAATATGAACCAGTTGCTAAGCATTTGAATTTTGATCACATGATCATGCTGCAAAGGTCATAACTGAAAAACCGTCATAAGTCACTTTTTTCAGTGCCATTGTAACTTTGAGCGGTTACTAAATAAATTGTTGTAAGTAGAGGACTGTACTTGGAAGCAAAAGGGCTGTCTCTGTCAGATGTAAGAAAGTACTTCTGGGATAAACACTTCTATACTAAGGTGACAGATGATTCAGAAATTAATATATTTATACAAATTACCTGTCGGAAAGAGTTATATGGCTCTTTCGAACCATATAGTTCTTTGCTCTAAAGGGGTGTCAGCAGTCAAGTAGTAATTTGATTGTATGGTTGCTTCCCCCATCTTGATTGGGTTGAACTTCAGCTTTCTCCAAATGTTGGTTGGGATGACTTGAGTAATTCTCCAAAATAGCTTCAAGGCAGCAGCTTGGGGTAAGTTACTGCATTAAATGCAAAGCTTGATGTCTATTGAAATTCAGTTAAATGAAAAGTGACATGTCACAACTCTGCACAAATATACAGACAGCCTTTCTTACATGCTGTATGGTATTCTTGATTATGTATCCTTTCCTCCTTCCAGAGTGAAGAAGTTGAAAGATACCTTTGCTTTCATACAACAGCTGGACAGAAACATGAGTCATCTTCATATGTGGCTGGCACGCATTGAATCTGAGCTTTCTAAACCTATTGTTTATGACATCTGTGATGATCAAGAAATACAGAGGAGACTCGCAGAGCAGCAGGTAGGGTGGAAAAAAGTAGAACTGAAAGAGTTTGGCTAGTGTTTATCTCGATTAGTGTTCCTGGGATCATCCCCTTCTTTGTATACCTGTGTTATATATTCCTATGTCCAAGAGTTTGGTAATGTTTTTATTATTTGAATTTCATGCATCGTCTTCAGTAATGGTTCTGTTCAGTTTTCTTCTACATTTTTATACTATAGAGGGTGATCAGCCCATCTGGGTCTGGTGCCTTATTCATTTGTATTGCTTCTTTAATCTCTTAAATTGTTAATTTCCATAAGATTTATCTATGTTCTTGTGTAAAATTGTAGGCTTTAAATTTTAAATATATGTTTCTAAATTTCCTTTGTCAATTTTTTTATCTGGAATATAATTTCTTAATTTTTTTGGAAATTCCTCTATTTTTTATTCTAGTATAGACTGTAATAATTTTTCTTTCTCTGTTGCTCCAAGCATCCTTCTTTTTCTTTTCTAATTAGATAAGCCAGAGGTTTCCTTGATTTGTTTGAGTTTACAACCTAATTTTGCTTGGCATATTTTATCTTCTGCTGAAGTTCTACAGAACTAATTCTTTATTTAACTTTCTTACTACTTGTCCATCTGGACTGGCTTTATAAAGCTTTTCTAATTCCTTTATTTTCTCTTCAAATTGTGATTTCCATCTATTATGAAATATTGCATTTTCCAGATGTGGTCTTTCAGAGACATTCTTCTTTGATTTATCTCTCCTGCCAAAATAATATTTCCAATTATTTATAGCTTCGTTAGCAACTCAGATTGAGGCACTGGCTTTAGTTGTGGTGCAGTGATATATTATAGCACCAAGAATTGTCTACAAACTCAGTATGCACCCCAATCTAGTCACACACAAAAAATACTGGATGGGGGATACTCTCTAGTAGTATATCTAACATAGAATACTGAAGCAGAACCTCTAAATTTTAGACACAGTTTATTGAAGAACAAATGCAGAATAAACAACTAGGAATGCTGCTGTTTTTATGCCCTGTTTGTAAACTTTAGAGGTATATGTTTGTCTACTGTACTAGCAAAATGTTGAGTTAGATCATTCTATTAGCTTCATATAGAAGATCTTGTAGTCCAGAAAACCAATCACTTTACTTGGAAGGCCTATAAAAAATTAAAAGTGTCCAAGATTTACAATTTTCATTGAATGCTTTAGGTGTCTGAATCATGAATTGCTGTGGTCAGCTTCCACCTTGTTTCTATAAAATAGGAAAGAAATGAAAGAAAGCTCCGTAGAAATACTTATATTCATGCCATTTGCAATCTTTTCAATGGATCTTGACCAGAAGAATACCTGGATACATTGTGTTGCATTGGTTCTGTCTGCCCTGTGGCCTTCTAATTTAATCGATAGGATAAGGGCTTCAAAGGAAAACTTTACAATGTAGGCTAGATGGTGTTTGTTAGTATTTGATTGATTACAGGCAATTGCAAATCATTTATACATTGTTGCTAAGAAAGTTATATGGGTGCATACATGAATTTGCCATGTGTTAAGCCTGATTCAAAGGAGACTAGATTTTTGAGGATATACAGGTAAGGAGGATTGATAGTAGCAGGTAATACCAAGATTGTGAAACTTTTAAGGCATAAGAATAACATTTTCACACAAGAGTTCACTGTTTATAGACCTTTGAAAAATAATGTCTCTGATGTCTGTTCAAATATATTATTTGTATATCAGTGCTTTTAATTACAAAAACGCAAAGGGGAAAGTGCAGTAGCAAGATGTCACTATGCACAGGATGATATATATATAGTTTAATATTTTAATATACTTAATTAATTAAATTTTCCTCCATAATAACCTCAATAATAAATAGTGTAATGTTAAGGAGAAAAGTTAGATTGCCACTATTGGGTTCTATGTTCAGCTTCTTATTTGAAGAGTATATGTACTTATTTGATCTCTTGCCAGCAGTCTGTCATAACTAATCATATGGCTAATATATAACAATCATTAGGAAAGTCTTTGGGGATATGGAATGTTTGATCTTCCAGTGGCTGCTTCTACTGTATTGTATGAAACTCATGCTATAACTGGAGATGGCTTTTTGCTCATGGATGTAGGACCTGCAACGGGATATTGAACAGCACACAGCAGGTGTGGAATCAGTCTTCAATATATGTGAGATCTTGCTGCATGATTCTGATGCTTGTGCCAATGAGACCGAATGTGATTCAATACAGCAGACAACAAGGAGCTTAGAAAGGCGGTGGAGAAACATCTGTGCCATGTCTATAGAGAGGCGTATGAAGTGAGGCATTATTTCTTTTCTTTCTCAAAAACAAAAATCCACATTAGTTTTATGAACAATGTCTATGAAAAGTCCAAATAATCTGTTCTTGAAAGAAAGAACAGATAAGTAATTTACTGTGTAGGAAACATTAGTTCATGCTGCAGTTAATTCATTGGTCTCTGTTTCATTCTCCATATAAAAAGAAATTATGTGAAAATTTCTATCTGAGATATTGCTCTAGTTTCTAAGTAACCTGAAACTAAAAACCTCAAATCTAAGGAAATAGTATAATACATTTATTGTCTGATACGAGGGAATGTAAATGTTAATGGTTGATTCAGTTCCTTGCCCCTAGATGCAGTAACTAAAGCTAGAATAAATTGTTTAAAATGTTTAAATGCTACAGTAGATATTATACAAAAGTGACAAACTTAACATTTGATTAACTTACATACTTTACCTAGGCTACAAGGTAAGATTTTCCAGGCACAGAAACATGTACTACAATTATATATTTGGTATGTACGTTTTTCTGCCATTGATATGTTGGCATATGTTTCGGGGGAAATGCCAGAATACAAACCAAGACTGCATAGTTAAGATTGAATACTATATTATATTTCAGTCTACAAACCTGACATTCCAAGTCTTGGGACTTGGGATTAAAAGAAGAAATAGCAACTGGGTTATGAGGAAATAGAATGGAATGCATGCAAATATACATACCTGCACTTTCTATAAAACATGAAACAAGTCTTTAAAAATGTCTTTTTGAATGTAATTCTTCAAGTTAAGGTCACATATATCTTTTTACATCCAGGTGGGAATACATTTTACTTAAAACTTAGTTTGAACATTTTTCATTCAGGATATTTCTGAATGACAATAGAAGAGAATATATGCAGGTCAGGATATCCAGCTCTCCGAGTGTGATTGTTTGATGTTGATTTTATAACATCATCCATGCAAATGCTAGGAGTATTCCTGAATGCACTTTTTTAGTTGAGTTGAGTATAGCTTATTGGATTTCATTTGGTTCAGTTTAGATTGAAACATAAATGAAATTTGGTGCAGGACATGTCTTATAGAAAGGGATTCATATTTGGAAATAAACTGTTGCTGCTTGTTTCTGCAATAGGATTGAGGCAACTTGGCGACTATGGCAAAAGTTTTTGGAAGATTACTCTCGTTTTGAAGTTTGGTTGAAAACAGCAGAGAAAACTGCAGCCTATCCCAACTCTTCAGAGATTTTATATGTAACTGCCAAGGAAGAGTTGAAGAAATTTGAAGTAAGAACTCCTTTTGTAGTTTTTCCATCTTTGTGTATAGATGCCAATTAGGTAAAATTTTTAAATTGCAATATCAAACATATCCTGTATTTTAATTCTTCACTTTTCTTAGGTAGCAGCTTTCCTACTCAGTATTTTGAATGCATTAATTTTAAATCACTTGGAAAAAATAATATAAAATACATTTTTTTCCTCAGGCATTTCAGCGGCAAATTCATGAGCGACTAACCCAGCTGGAATTAATCAATAAGCAATATCGGCGGTTGGCCCGTGAGAATCGCACTGATTCAGCTAACAAGCTCAAGCAGATGGTTTATGAGGGTAATCACCGATGGGACAATCTTCAGAAACGTGTCACAGCAATTCTCAGGAGACTTAAGGTAGTTGCAAAGAGGTTTGGAGATAAAGCAGGTATCGGAGGTCTAGATCAAAGGCCCCCAACTTTTTAGGCACCAGGGACTGGTTCTGTGGGGAGAGGTTTTTCCACGGGTCGGAGGGGGCATGGTTTCGTATACTGTCTGCATCCCATGGATGGGCTTCACTTGTTTGCACAGCCCGGTTTCTGGCATGCCGTGGCCCGGTACCAGTCCACAGACTGGGGTTTGGGGACCTCTGGTCTAGATAATGTGTTCTTAAGGGAACAAGAGGGAAGAAGTGTCTGTTGAATTCTGTAGTGCAGAGTTGGCAACTTTAAGATACAACTCCCAGAATTCCATGACCAGCAGGCATCTTAAAGCATCTTAAAGTTGCCAAGGTTGAGAAACACTGCTGCCGTGGAACTATCACGGAGATCTGAATTCCCAGGTGAAAGTATTTCAGTTCTATACTTACTCAAAGTTGCACAATTAGAGAATTGTAGTATCTGAGATCAAATTGGTGTAGTGTTGTGGTTAGTATAGCAATAAGACTTATATAATGCTCCATAGTACTTTACAACACTCTCTGAGTGGTTTATAATGTCAGCATATTGCCCCCAACAATCTGGGTCTTCATCTTCAGGATGGAAAGTTGAGTCAAGCTTGAGTCAGTCAGGGTTGAACTCTAGGCTATGGACAGAGTTAGCCTGCAATACTGTATTCTAACCACGGTGCCATGAGTGCTCTTATAGTCTCCCTACAGGCATTGCATATTAGAGAAAGATCAAAATGTCCTGGGTTCAAATCCATATTTTGCTGTGGAGTTCGCTGACTGATTTTAGTCAGTTAACAGCCTCCTGATTGTAATGGACCACCCCCGATCTGCATTCATTTCGCCGGGACCTGAAAACCTGGCTTTTCGATTTATCAGGCCTGGACTGAAGGGGTTTTAGCTTTTTAATATTGTTTTAATTGTTGGGCTTTAATTAATTTAATTCATTTTAATTTTATATTATCTTTTTATATTGTCTTTTATATGCTGCCCTGTAAACCGCTCTGAGTCCTTCGGGAATAGGGCGGTATAGAAAACTAACTAACTAACTAACTAACTAACTAACTAACAAACAAACAAACAAACAAACAAACAAACAAACAAATAAATAAATAAATAAATAAATAAATAAATAAATAAATAAATAAATAAATAATGTGCTGTGCTTGTTAAATAAAGAAAGAAAACAGTTTCTACCAATCCTTGACAATTATAAACTAAAGGTGGGTAATCTGGTCCCTTCCAAATGTTTTGGATGACAGCTTCTGAAGTCCTTTACCATTGGCCTTGCTGCTTGGGTCTAATGGGAACTCAAGTGCAAACTATCTGGCATGCAGTGTGTTATCTAACTGTGTTAAACAAATTATTGTTATTGTTAACTTATTTGGATGATGCTAATATTTCCAATGCTTATAGAGAAGTTAATACTTATGGACATTTATAAGCTTTAATAAAAGACTTAGAAAGGTTCATAGGCAAATGAATAATGCTGGGATTTAACAACTATAAACTGATCACAAAAGTGACTCTGCCTCAATTTTCCAACCCTTCTAATGTGCATGAGACCTTGTTTAATATACCTTAAACTACTATTTCTTTAGCACTTGCTTTATTTGGAGACATTAGAGATTCAGTCTACTACCTCTTGTATGCACAAATTTTGATTCAGTTCTGAATTTAAATCATGAGGAGAACTAAATGTGATTAGAAGGTCAAACTAAGAAGCAGGAGATTTAGCTTCAAATCCTTTTTTAGTCATTACATTCATTAGACCAGTCACACGCAGATTCAAGCTTAACTGTCTTGTAGGATTGTTGTGAGGCATGCAAAAGAATTTTGTATACTGCTCTAAACTCTTTGGCAGAGAAGAAAAACCCAAATCTAATCATTACATTTATATAATTAACTAATAACATTTGAGTGACCTTAATCAGAAAGATTACCAAATATGCTCTGTGAAATTTACAGCTTGAGATACAAGCTAGAGTGAATGAATTTTTGTTTTTGCTTCATTGGTTCCTGATATAGCACATCAACACACTTTAAGATGTTAATAAATAGCAGTTTTTTAAGGACAGTGTGTGTTTTATGATAACTATTGCATTGAGTATCTGTATTATTTTATTGCCTTTAGCACTTTACCAATCAATGGGAAGAATTTATGGGAACAAAGGACAACATCATCCTGGTGTGGTTAACGGAAATGGATCTGCAGCTGACAAATGTGGAACATTTCTCAAAGAGTGATTTTGATGACAAAATGCGGCAGCTTAATGTAAATATTGACTTCTTTTTAAAAAAGGAAATTGTTCTGTAACAGATTGGGGGAGATGGGTTTCAGACGTCCTACTGATTATCTGAGCCTGGTGCTTGTATTTGTATTTGGTGCTTAGTATATCTACTAAATTCACTTAAACTCTTTGATAGGAGCCCCATAAATTTAAAGAACACTATTTAATCTGCTCGCTATCTAAATAAAAAAAGCTACATTTAGGATATCTGTAATAATAAGTTTGAGGTCTCTTTTATATCAAGAACTGATCAGTCCTTTCTCACCACCAGCCATGGTCAGTCCGGCTTAATTCCTTCTTGGTTACTGCAACATATGAGACTAGGAAATCCATGCTTGATATTAGCAGGACCATTCTTGTATCAGAATAAAAAAATTAGCTTCACTTATATTGTCTCTATTGGGCTGATTTCCCTTATCCAGCTCTTGCACTCACCATCAATAAAAATCTTAAGTATTTTATAAATTTCACCTTTGGTTTTGGCATTCAAGAGGCTATACCATTGGCTTAAGAAATTAAATGATCCTAGGAGCCTCATTTTTTTTATTTGTATATTGTAGGTGATTCCCCCAATAATTCCACCCAAATGAAGGACTTCTAAATGGCTGATAGGGAGCTAAGCTTGTAAGCCGCCCTGAGTCTTCGGAGAAGGGCGGGATATAAATGGAATTAAAATAAAAAAATAAAATAAAAATAATTTAATTTATTCAATTTAGTTTGGCTGCTCTCTCCAAAAGTCTCTGGATGCTTACAAAATCCATATAAAGAGTAAAACAATTAAAAATCACAAAAACAGGCAGCCTGGGCTGAAACAACTAGAGCAAACAGTACAAAAAGACTATGCTATGAGTCCAACCAATAAATTATATCCATATTAACCTCAGTCTAGGAACATAATACAAAAAACAAAGATTTGTGTGTGCGTGCACATCATCAATAGTAACTTCAATATAGATTTCATTGGAGAGGTTCAAGCTATATACATATTTCTTTGTGCACAAAAATCTATTTAAATTAATTGGAAGTGATATTTGTATAGGAATGTGTATGGGATTCTACCAGATTTAGAGCATATTCTCCATTCGCATTTGGCCAAAGCTCACATATAATCAAACACAAACCAGAAATAGTTTATTGGAAGTACTGTAGCCCCAAATTCCAACTGCTCTGCGGTTCCCAGAAAGCAAGGCTTTCCTCTTGTGTATCTCAGTAAGTGAGGAAGTGTACATATTCCTTATGTTTTGGGGTTGACCATGTCTCTTAGCCTTTGTTTTTTGGGGTTCAGAAGGCTAGTTTGCCACATCTTCTTTCTCTCAGCAAGCACCTGAAAGATCTAGAAAGCAATTTGCATCCCAAATCAATTAAAAGTGATTCAGTTAATAAATTAAGATTTCTGTATTCAGGGTTAGAGAAAACTTTAGAAAAGGCAGAACTTTTCTTGAAGAGTGGACATACAGCTTTATTTGCTTTATCTATCTTTTCACCAAACTTTTCCACGCTGAAATATTCTGTGCTTCTTCTTATATGTTCCTAACCTCTCTTTATGTGATTGATTAATCTGAATTGCACTAAATTAATTAATCTGTGCAGTAATACTTAGGAATTATAATTATCTGTGTTTTAAACAGGGTTTCCAGAGAGAAATAATGCTAAATACCAGTAAGATTGATGAGCTGATTACTTCTGGGAAATGTCTGATTCAAAAAAGTGAACCAGAGGATGCCATTATACTCGAAGAGGAACTAGAAGAATTTTGTAGTTACTGCCAGGAAGTGTTTGGCCGAGTAGCCCGATTCCACCAAAGACTGACATCTTGGCACCCAGTAAGAGCTAAGGAAGTTGTATCTTTGCTGGAACCCATGTTGTGTCTTTGCCAATAGATTCATTTTCAAAAGCCACGTAGATAAAGAATAAAAGGAATGGAAAATGTATTCTCCAAACTTCCAATAATTAAAACACTGGGTTTTTTCCCGAGTTAAGGAAAGGGTTATTATTATATCCAAACTGTTTTTTCTTTGATTCCAGGGCACCTGGAATCTAAGCAGGTAGGGTCTAATTAATGATTAGATGTAGATCATCTGGGAGGCCTGTCTGTCTGCTCTGAATTCTAAAGAGAAAGACTATATGTATGCATTTATGTATTTGGATGGGTGGGTATGTCTGTGTGTGACAAATTAAACACAACTTTAGAAGACGGAATAAGAACACTTTGTTCTAATTAAAGGGCAGGTTATTTATTTTAAAAGGTTTTAGCAAGATTTAATCTCTAACAGGCTCACAACTTTTTGTTTCTTAAGGAGAATATTCAGTGGCAGAAGAATCTAGGCCTAAAGAAGAAAAGATATTAGAGCTAGGAGGGATGTAGGCTTATGGTAAATGCTTTGGTAAATGAGATCTTGTTCTGTCACCCTTCTCTCTTGCCGCCCTCACCTCTAACACAACTATTAACTTACTTGTACCTACCATTCCATTTTGGGGAAATGCAAGGCAGTTAGAAATTGAGAGAGAGAAACTGAATTATTTTCTTATTTTGTCCCCATGTCTCTTGTAGAATGTAACAAGGGTCCACATGTGGCCCTTTATTTTAGAAACAATACCTTTCCACTGACATCTACATCCAGAAATTATACTACTGAAAAGTGGTGTGTGTGCCACCAAATGTCAGAAGCATGCCTGGTGACCATTAAATGGCGTTTTGATCACAGATTGCCTTTCTCCTTCATAAACAATATCTCCATTCGAGTATCACTGCTAAGAAACTAGCATTTTGACTGATGGTTTAAATGGTTTAGAACAGTGTTTCTCAGCCTTGACCACTTTACGATGGGTGGACTTCAATTCAGTTTGGCTGGGGAATTCTGGGAGTTGAAGTCCATCCATCTTAAAGTTGCCAAGGCTGAGAAATATTGGTTTAGAAGAAAGAAGGGAGTAGGTAACTAAGAGTCTGTTATTGTTGGGCAGCTAATAAATTCAAATAAGTAATCCTACTTTGGAGGATTCCCATTTTTCTTGAACATTGAGAGCACAAAGTGGTTTCAGAATTAATTCATGTTAATAGTTGTGTTCAATATCAGTATTTCTGTTGTCTTCTTGAGGGACTGGAAGACGAAAAAGGGACTTCAGAAAATGAAGCTGATTCAGACCATGCAAGCGAGATGCAAACTGATCCTTGGCCAAAGAAGATAGTGCAGGAGGGGCCACCCTCGCAGCAGTCTCTCTGTCACCTCCTGCCCACCGCAGGGGGTCCCGAGAGGTCTGGCTGTGAGACCCCTGTCAGCGTTGATTCCATTCCACTGGAGTGGGACCACACCGGAGATGTGGGAGGCTCTTCCTCCCCTGAGGATGAGGAAGAGGATTCATTCTTCAGCGCACTCTCAGGTAAATTCCAACCCACCCTCCTATCCAGAAATGTTAATACACACCAACACACAAACAGTTACATGATCCAAACACACCTAGCTTTTAATTAAAATTTAATTAAAAAATACAATCCTGGCTTGCATAATCAGAGGCATAGAATCAAGATCACGCAAAGTATTAGTGCTGCTTTATAAAACCCTAGTGAGACCACACCTGGAATACCGCAACCAATTTTGGTCACCATATTACAAAAAAGATATTGAGACCTTGGAAAAAGTTCAGAGAAGAGCAACTAAGATGATCCAAGGCCTGGAGACTAAAACGTAGGAAGAACGGGTGCGGGACTTGGGTTTGGCTAGTCTAAAGAAAAGAAGAAATAGGGGTGACATGATAGCAGTATTACAGTATTTGAGAGGCTGCCACAAAGAAGAGGGGGGTCAAATTATTCTCCAAAGGACCAGAGGGCAGGACAAAGAGAGAAGCAACCTGAAATTAAGGAGAAAGTTCCTAACAGTGAGGACAATTCACCAATGAAACAGCTTGCCTTCAGAAATCTTGGGTGCTCCGACACTGGAGGGTTTAAGAAGAGACTGGACAGTCACTTGTCTAAGATGGTATAGGTTCTCCTGCTTGAGCAGGGGGCTGGAATTCTATTCTATTCTATTCTATTCTATTCTATTCTATTCTATTCTATTCTATTCTATTCTATTCTATTCTATTCTAATTTTGAACCCTCAGCAATTGAGTTTTGCATTGCTCCAAATTTAGTCATACCCATTTTATATATTACACAGAACAAGATGGAAAACTAAAATGAAAGCTATCCAGACATAAGAATTAAAGACAAATTTGTTCAGGTTGCCTTAAAATGCAACGTTGCAAATTAAAATATAATTCTAATAATTTGCCCTATGAGAGCCAGTGCAGAAACTGAAATACAATAATTTTTCAGTATTCATTCCCTAAAGCAGGGGTCTCAAATTGCCGGCCCACGGGCCAGATGTGTCATGAGGAAACCACGCTCACCCCATTGCCGGCAATGGGGAAAAAGTTACAATACATCACACGACGTCACAAGACGTCGTGAATTTGACATGTCTGCCCTAAAGATTATACTGTAATGCTGTTCTCCACTGAAAAAGCTATACATAACTAGGTACTAGGGGAGAATAGATATAAAAAGATACATTAGACATACAAAAATGCATTATAACACATTGTCTACAAAATCAGAACACTAGGCAGAACAAAAATTCATATATTAGAAAAAATGGGATAGAATTAGGGTGAGAGTGGAAAAATTAAGAATGGATAGATGGTGAAATAAACATATTTATCCGTCATATCTGAACTGAACAATTTCAATTCTACAGCTGTGGAGAATATAATATTTTTGAAGGAGAGGAGAGGTTCTCGGCAGTGAACTATACCTGACATGTTGACTTGAAATATTTTTATTTGTAACTCTGGAGAGCCACTGTTAGTCATATTGTACTGTGCTGCATAATATTGATAAATAGACCAGCTATAAATTAATTTGCTTATGTTGGTAAAGCATCATTGCATGCCAAAAACTACCACATCAAGTGAAACATTTAGCATAGTGCTTCCTGATATGCTAGTTACTTAAAACAGAGAACATGTTATGCTGATAAACATGTAGGGGGGGGGGGAATGAACTGTTTCTCTTTCTGTATTTCAGCTCCTTTTTTGTTCAATTTGTACTTATTTATTTTCTTTATTAAATCTACGCACTGCCCTCTTACTATCTAAGTGACTCAGAGTAGTTTACAAATTACTTTAAGAAAAGTTTTAAATGCATAGATAGGAAAGCAAGAAGTAATTGTGAGGGGAAAAAACAACGCTGTGTAAATATTTCACCCCGGTAGAGGTTCTGGTTTTCTGTTTCCCATGTGGCTCTTCCCAAATAGAAAATCAAGCGGAAATTACTGTGAACTGGGTCAGTCAACGTGCCTGGGTAGGATACACTGTATATATGTATTACTTAAGGAGAAAGTGATCCTTCTTCCTTAAAGCATTTGCAGTTGCCTCAAATATTTTAAAAAAAAAATTCAGAAGACATTTTTAAAATACGAATGTGGCTTTCCCCAATCAGAGCCTCACTGCAATCATTGTTTGAAAGCCTTGTATTTGAGTCTTTTGAAAACTTTCTGATATCAGCAAACCTTGGAGGAGACAGAAATCATAAACATAATAAAGGAGAAACCATTGAGGGCCTCTGCCCATTTATTTATCCCCTTTACCTACGTACTTAGTGGCCTTTTCTTCTTTTACCTTTTCTTCTTAGAACTATTAGGACAATTAACAGTTTTAAAAGAATAGCAAAAAGAAATGAACAGTGAATATTTTTACAAGGCCATATAGCTAAATTGTTGTTGCCTTTATACTTTACTTCAGGGCATTTTGACCACTAGTTGTATTTAAAAAAAGAATGCTAAATTAATAGATATTTAACAGGATCCATCTGGGGCTGCTGTAATGCTACATTCTTGCAGGGTGGGAAGGGAAGAGTGAACAGACTCTTTTGCAAAGCAAATGGTGACGTTATTCTTTTTTCAGATGTAGAAATCACTGAGCATCCTGAGGCATATCTTAAAATGACCACAAAAGCTTTGAAAGCAGCTTCTGGTAGGCACCTGCTACTGCATGTGTCTCAACATGACAGTTTCCCTGTGCCGCACGCTGTGCTCTTCACACCTTCCTCATATGCAGGTTTCTGATTCCCTAGCTTGTATCAACACCATGCACCAATTGGCTCATGGTGGATTCTCTTTTTTGTTTTGTTTATTTAATGCTACACCATCCCCACATGTCTCTACCTAAGTTAAGACGATGCATTTTTAGTTCTCCATACCGGTATAAAGGCATCAAGGCCTTCCTTGCTTGTTCCTCACCATGTGGCATGCATCGACATTTTTGCTGGTTCTTTTCATCCGTAGGACAACTTAGCTTTGCTTTAAAAGCTCCCTTTGCCATTCAGTTTAGGGTCTGACAGGACAATCTGGATCTTTCCTTATATCTGTAGCCCAAAACAAATGAGAACTCATTACTGTTTAGCAAAAACTAAGGTTCAGATACCTCCTTGAACAGAACCTGATACAAATGTGAAAATCTTTGTTGACCAATCACATTCTCAGCCCAAGAAGCTGAATATATTTTGATATTTCAGACAGAAAAATTGAGTGGCATCTCTCTAAAAGTCTAATGGTAAAAAAAAATATAATACACTAAATTACCATTAGGTGACCTATAATGCAATCCCCAAAGCTGCCTCCTGAAATAAACTACCTCATTCTGCTTACTGCTGGCGCCATGCATCAAGCCTAGAAGCGCTTTTCAACCTTTTCCAAACTCTTCTTTTTGATGGTGGTAAGAACTCACATATTCTTTGGGCATTTTCAGAAAAAAATATCCTCATAACTGCATGGCTCTCATTTCACTGCCCATGAAACACTGCTGAAACATGTTTGCAAACAAGCATGCTTTGCAAAGCAAATGGCAATATTATCCATTTTTTGTCATGCCATCCTTCCATCTCTGCAAATGCTTTTAATTATTTTTCTCCCTTCATCCTTACATCTAATTTTCTGTGGCTTTTTTTTTAACCATGTCGCACAACAGGGAAATCTGCTGAAACTCACATATGGCATCCTTCAGAACACCCAGTTTGCCGAAAGCATTCATACAACCAGGAAGAGATGGTTAGAAGTATCTTACCAAACAACGAAGAATCCAGCACATTCTACAAACCAGGCAATGTAAGTCTGGGATGCCTATATATCATGAGAAAATAGGGATATAAAAATTATGTTCCATTTATAAATTTCTCAATAAGTATAGATGGCTGTGAATCTGTGCTATAAATTTGAGAAGATGATCCATTGCCAGAAGACTTATTTACTTTTTGATCTGGGTATTTCAGGTGAGCCCTAGGAATGTAGATGACATAAAAAACATTTCCATGATCTTGCCTAGTAAAGATTCTCAAGACAGCCAGAATTTCATTGGTGTTTCAGCCATAGAGAAACAACCAGGTATGTTAGCCATGATTCCTGTTAATTTTTTAAATATATTTGTTTACATATGAAGGTAGCAATTATTTAGGATTTATTTTTTCTCCATGTAATAGCATCATCAATGTTACATTTCTCTTAACTGAAAAATGGGGTACATAAATACATGAATGTAAGCTCCTTAAATCTCAACAGAGAGAGAAAAGGAAGGGGAAAGAGGCAACTGTAATATGAATACATGCTATTAATTTAAAATACAACCATCAGAATATCTAATATACAATGGAAAGATGAGCAAACTGAAATTTAGATGAAAAAAGGCAAGGGAATTTGACAGAAAACAAAATTAAACATTGATCAGACCAAAGATCTCCCAAAATTCTGAGATGTTCAACTTACACTGAAACATCATTACGGAAGGTCTAAATGGATTTCCCAAGTGACAAACATTTATAATCTAAGCTTTACAAAGGAGAAAGGTCTATTTATATGTTCTTATTGCTTCTACTCCAGATTTGGTAAGATAGAAAGTACCCTGAGTAAGTAGTTGGGAAGGAGCACATTAAATAAAATAGTCCTTCTGATCCCAAGAGTGTCTCTGCCTTTATTTCTGGCTTAATGTTCACACACAGGAGAATTAGCCTGGCAGAATCCAGAGGTAACATAATAAATTTCTATTTTAGAATAATCCTTCCCCTAAATCAGGGACACACTGGCTGAGGAAAGTCCACAAGACATAAATGGGCCAAGTTTGAAGACCCCCTGTAATAGAGGCACAGCCTTTAAAATGCTATCCTGAAATTGATTCAGATTTCATTCTCATATTGTAATTAGTTTGTGGGACTAGTATAAGTTGAATTCAAAAGAGACCGGCGTGTGCCCAAAATAATGTTGATCTGAGTCAAAGTTGTTGGGTGTTGTTTTTTTTAACTGAATAATTTTGTATTAAACTTCAGGGGCTATTGAAAGATGGGAACTTATTCAAGTTCAAGACCTAAGCAACAAGCTGAGAATGAAGCAAACGTGGCAGCAGTGGCAACAGCTGAATGCTGACCTTACCAACATTGATATTTGGCTGGATAAGATGGAAGAGGAAATGGAGAGGTTGCAGGAGGCAGAACCACAAGCAGTCAACAGTATGCAGGCCATAGAGCAGAGAGTCAAGAAACTGAAGGTGATTTTTAAAAAAAGCTGAAAAAGAAAAACAATCTCTGTGGTCAACATATGCAGCATATTGCTTGTTCCGACAGATTGCCTAGCCTCGCAACCTTTTTTTTCAAAAGTAGATAATCAGATATTGCTTGGTGCTTCTTTCACTTTGCCTAATATAGATAGCCTTCGACTTCTCTTGCTAAATATGACAATTGTTAAGTGAATTTTGCCCCATTTTATGATCTTTCTTGCCACAATGCTGCCAGTTGTTAAGTGCATCTGACTTCCCCATTTATTTTGCTCTCCAGAAGTTTGCAAAAGATGATCGCAACCGTCATAAATACATGCCAGTTGCCAAGCGTCTGAATTTTGATCTTGTGACGCTGCAACGGTTGTGTGAAAATGGTCATAAGTCCCTTTTTTTCAGTCTCATTGTGACTTCAAAAGGTCACTAAATGAATGACTGTAAGTTAAAGACTAGCCGTATTCCCACAAAAGTGCTGTCTGTGCACGTGCATGTAAACGATGCAAGCTGTGAATCCCCTCGTTCATACCCTTGGTGCAGTCTTTGTCTCTGGATGTTGCATTTTTTCCATTCTATAGAGGTAGTCCTCGACTTATAACAGTTCATATAATGACCGTTCAAAGTTACAATGGCACTGAAAAAAATGACTATGACTGCTTTTCATAGTTACAACCTTTTCAGCATCCTTATGATCATGTGATCAAAATTCAGATGCTTTGGCAACTGGCTCATACTTATGACCATTGCAGCACCCCGGAGTCATGTGATTTCCCCCTTTTGGAAATATCTGGCAAGCAAAGTCAGTGGGGAAGCCAGATTCACTTAACAACCAGGTTACTAACTTATCAGTTACAGTGATTCACTTAACAATTGGGGCAAGAAATGTCATAAAATGGGGCAAAACTCATTTAACAAATGTCTCACTTAACAACAGAAATTTTGGGCTCCATTGTGGTCATAAGTCAAGGACTACTTGTAACATGCTGATGACAATAGGGCTCTTTTGAGTCAGAAGTCCACCTGAAAACCACTTGATACAAAAAGGACATCCTGAAGTTCAGTCATTAAAAAGCTCTCATAGTATAACGATAGATTCCAGTGAAATGAATGGATCCAACTTTCACACAGGACTTTACAATAATCAGGATGCCAGTACTAACAATAATAAAATCAACTTTACTAGTTTTTATTTATTTTTTATTTTTTTTATTTTAATCCCATTTATATCCCGCCCTTCTCCGAAGACTCAGGGCGGCTTACAATCTAAGCACAAATCAAATGTGCTTAGCAATCTAAGCACAAATCAAATGTGCTTAGTTTTAAGGTAGTTTATCACCTTTTCTGTCTAATTTGTAGAATATACTATAGAATACTGATAATCGATTTGTAGAACACACAGAGAGCCAGTGTGGTTTACCTAAGATGGTGGTCTGGGTTGATCAGAGTCCAATCTTAGTCATGGAAAGTCACTGAGTGTCTGGACCAATCACCTCTCAGCCCATCCTCCATCACAGGATTGCTATAGCAGAGAAAATGGTAGAGGAGGTAGCCCTATGAATGTTGCATGAGCTCCTGCAGTAAAGGTATATACTGCAGTAAAGGTATATACATCTAATAAATAGAAGGATTTTTTTCCAATTTTATTTTGGTGCTGCTGTTTAAATCATAATTGCTGCTTATTTATTTTTACAAAGAACTCAAAATTTGTTTTTTCCTTATCAGGATATGTTTAAAGCCTATAATAACTACAAGGCCCTCATACTGTCCGTTAATCTGACCAGCAAAGATTTCAAGCAAACAGATAGCACTGGATGCAAGGAGCTTCAGAATAGACTTCGACGGGTAAATTTACGATGGGAGAAGGCAAATATTTTACTGGAAAACTGGAAGAAGAATTTACAAAAAGCTCTCATTCATTGCCAGGTAAATAGCACAATTATGTTTGTATCTTATTTTTAATAAGTTAAAATTAATAGGCTAGCAAATGCCGATGTACAGGGAGCCTCAATGTTTCTTCAGTGACCATTTAAAATTATGATGAATGAATAGTGGTTACTGCCAGTCCTTGGAGTTCTGGCCATCCCAGAAACCAGTCCTCCCATAGTCACATGATTGCAATCTAGGCACTTAGCAACAAGTTCACACTTAAAGTCAGTTCCAGTACCCTGCAGTCATATTAGCACCATGTTCAACCTTCCCAGACAGCATCCCCAGAAAGTCAGTGGGGTAGCCAGCAGGGGAAATCACAAATCCCTGGCATAAGCCTCTCCCGGCTTTGTACTTTCCCACAGCTCTATGTTGCTTGTGCATCCAACTTGTGCCTCCCATGCAGCCCCTCACATCGCATGCTCCCCAACCCACATTGCATTCACTTGCACTTCATGCATCCTCCTCAACCCTCATCATGCTTCTAACACACTACTGCACACCCTCCCCAACCCAGACTGCACTTCGGCTGCACACCTCTTTGCTTTGTCCCCTTATCCAGCACTAGCTGCTTACCTAAGACTTGCAATTTCCTGCCCTTGTGACTTTCATTGCGGGAAGTTGGCAGGAAGTTTCCTCATCTAACAACACCCAACAACATGGGATTTGGTTAATTATG
Source organism: Vipera berus (assembly GCF_964194415.1). Lineage (NCBI taxonomy): Eukaryota > Metazoa > Chordata > Lepidosauria > Squamata > Viperidae > Vipera > Vipera berus. The sequence continues at coordinate 30,153,167 of NC_138202.1, forward strand.
ACAATTGGAACGGCAGGAATCGCCACTGCTAAGCAATGCAGTTACATTTTACAACTGCCTTGCTTAATGATGAAAATTCCAGTCCCAATTGTAAGTTGAGGAGTATTTGTAGTTTTAATGAATCAGCTGCCACAAAGTTACATCTTTAGGTTAGTTAATGTGTTCTTATACCATTATTTTCTGAAAAATGGGCACTTGTTTCTGCAGGATTTTCATGAACAGAATCAGAAACTGCTGCTATGGCTGGCTGCTGCAGAGACACGGAGGCACCAAGCACAAGTTAAGGATCCAAATGCTGATCCTCATAGAATACAGGAAAGTCGGAAGGAATTAATGGTAAATTTGGAAAAAAAAACCTGAAGCATCTGGAGATAAATTGTTGCATCTCTATTATATTCAGCACTATCCACTGGACCTCCCTTTGAACAATGGGACTTGCTCTGTTCCTCACTACAGAGCTCATAAATCGCTTCCATAAATTTCATTACATCTCCAAATCAGATTTGAAAATGTACAGTAGGAATCAGACCCTAGATAAACCCAGAAACATATACCATCAACCCGGTTCACCCATCATGTAATTCATATTATGGCTTATTGTGATTTTGTGTTAGCATGTTGTATGAACCTAGCTGTTCTGGTTTATAAATAGTTAAGTTTTAATGTTTTTCCCCTTATTTTGCCCATTATTATTATTATTTTGCTTAGTACTACTTACCTTTTGAAGTGCCTATAGCATGTTTTGCAGACCTATCATTATATCATAGGTCATTCATTCTTGATTTAGAATTATATATAAACAAGGGGTTCAACCAACCATGGTTATTGCAACCCATTGTCTATTTAGTGTAGGGGCCAAGCATGGTTGACTCACATGTATTTGATCGGATGTTGGAATCCCAAGCATCTGGTTTTGGCTTTGGGGCATTGGAATCCTATTTGGTATCCTAATATATGTTTAATTCATATGAAGCAGAATTCATTGGAAAGTATTGTTATATTGTTCGCATGTATAAAGTCCAGATGTTCAGCTGCATCTCTAATCCAAGAATCTCCTGCAAATACTACGATCAGCCAGAGTGAGGTGGGTGGATGAACTAGTGGTATGATTCTCTAGGAGGCAGCTTCCTATCGTTATTAATGTTTCCTCTTACATACTTTTAAGCAACTGGAAAAAGAGCTTGTGGAACGGCAACTTCAAGTAAATACTCTCCAGGAAATTGCTGCATATTTGCTTGTAAAACTTGATGGAGAAGAATATATTGAAGCTAATGAGAAGGTCCATGTTATTGGGAAGAAGCTTAAACAGCTTCTTGAAGGAGTTTCATGTGACTTAAAGGCCTCACAAGGAAGACAGGTAGGCTGGACTGTATGATCTAAATCGGATTACTCCAATTCTAACTTTGGAGAAATAACAGAGGCAAGGCTTTCTTCTTGTTGTTCCCTCCTAGGACATAAGTACATTTCAGGTGAATGGGGAAGAATTGGATTCTGGAACCTGTCATCAATTATCAGAGAAATCTCCTGTTTCTAAAAATCAGGCAAGTTGTTTGGTGGTCATTTCGTAAAACAATTTTCCCTTTAATTTGTTTCTTTTTCTCTGTCATCATTCAGACTTTATAGGTAGTCCTCAACTTACAATCATGCATTTAGTGACTATTCAAAGTTACAATGGCACTGAAAAAGTGACTTATGATGGTTTTTCACACGACCATTGCAGCATCCCCATGTTCACCTGATAAAAATTCAGATGCTTTGCAACTGGCATGTACTTATGACAGTTGCAGTGTCCTAGGGTCATACAATCACCTTTTGCGATCTTCTGACAAGCAAAATTTCATTTAACAAGCATGTTACTAACATAACAACTGCAGTGATTCACTTAACAACTGTGGCAAAAAAGGTAAAAAATGTGCCAAAATTTATTTAACTTTCTTGCTTAGCAATGGAAATTTTGGATTCAATTGTGGTTGTAAATTGAGGATTACCTGTGTATGCTTTTGGGTGCTGACTCTCATGATTTTGCCCACACAATCAAGCAAAATCTATTGTTTGTGTGCATGTTAAAGGATAAATTATCTATGCTAGTATATTCTTGGGACCCCATGATAACTAACAGTATAGAAGCCATGGCAGTCAGGGGGGTGGGGGATGCATTGTACAGCCTTAATACTGCAAGGCTGACTGGATTGATATGCAGTTTAAATATGTGTGCATTTGGTATCTTTGGTGTTTAAATTTAAGACAGCAGTAGTAATCACATTTTAAATATCTACAGGTTGATGAAAAGAAGTTCCTGCAGAGTGATAGCAGCAGCAGTGTCAGGTAATGTTTTTCAGTAAATGGTTTCTTCTGTGAACTGAAAATTAGTATCACAATCCTACAATAGCTTTAGACTCCAATAAAAAATATTGATTATTTGAATGCAAATTTGCTTAACTGTAGGAAATGCTGAACAACTTAGGATCATGTAGAAGGAAGGAGAGGTGATGTAATTCTTCCCACCCACCCACCCACCCCCCAAAAATCCCCAACAGCTCCAATGGATGAATGAATATTTGCATTTCCCTTAAAATAGAAATTCATTTGAGTTTGAATTAAATTCATTGGATTCTCCTTCAGTGACATAAATTGTGTCAGAAATATGGAAGGGAATGAAAGAGTCAGCCTTCTCTTCTTCTGCCTAGTTCAAAGCATGGTAATTGCATGATCACAATGTCATGTTGAATTCAATTGTTAGACAGTAGTTGTATGGTTGCTATAGTGTCTAAGCATTTATAGTTTTCACAATGTATGACTTGCTGAGAAATATTTATGTCACTTAATATTAAAAACCATGGGATTTGGTGTAGAATTACAAGCATTAATAGTTCAAACCACAAAAATAGTTCATTCTGAAGCAATTCTTAACAATACTTTGCAAGAATTCAACCCAGAAATCGTTTTTGACCATGACATTTGGTATGCCAAGTCTTGAAGAGGTGCTGCCAATCAGGCAATTTAGGACTAGATGGAATCATAATCTCACTTGGTACAAGAGAGTTTGTAAATTGTGAGGTCCTTGGTGGTCTCTGAACTTGATTGTTTTCTTGCAGATGTTACCAACTAGTTACCAACATCATCAGTGCCAGAAGGAGAGAGGTTTGCTTTCTGTTTATATACAAGTGGCTTGCCCTGTTTATAAGTTGTCCTCTGTTTGCAGGATGGAGGGGAAGGAAGAGACCAATTCATTTGCACCCAAGAAGAATGCTTTCTTCTATCGTGTCCTACGAGCAGCATTACCTTTACAGTTGTTCCTCCTTCTCTTGTTGTTTTTGGCCTCCTTGATCCCTGTCTCGGAAGAAGACTATAGCTGTACTCAAACCAACAACTTTGCTCGTTCTTTTTACCCAATGCTACGATATATTAATGGACCTCCACCAACTTAAAAACACTCAATTTTTTCCCAGTCAGTCAAAATTAATATCTTCTATGGAGTCTTCTTTTTATGCTGCTAAAGTTTGTCCAGAATCTCAGTTTCTTACTGACTTCCACCAAGGCTTAACAAGCACTGATGAGTGACATTGACAATATTATGTAGAGATCCCTATTCCACTCAACAAGAATCAAACTTCAGCTTCAGCTTCAGCTCATCTTCTGAGAACATGCTATTACTTCTCATCACCAAGATAAAGATCTTTTAGCAATTTCAGTACTTTGATTGGGTGGGTAAGAGTTGTTAAATACTTAGAGCTTTGTACAGGAAAGCTGATTCTTTATATTTTTGAACTATAAGCAATGTACTTTATACTTTTTGCACAGTGTGTGATCAATCAGTGATCTTCATCCCAGAAAGAACCAGTGAACACAGAATTTACAAGACTGTGTCTTGTTAGCATGAAAATAATTTCTCTAATCAAAGATAAATGCATAATCCTTTAGAAGGATCTACTGTATAAGCCCCATTTTAACAGGTAGGAGCTAGAGTTGCACAAAGCATGGCTGCACTATTCTGTCTTTTCCCTTTGTTTTGGTGAGTCTTGCAGAGAACTTCCTGGTGGATTGAACCCATCATTTTTAATGTAAAAAAGAGAACTCCTTTTTCACAGTGGTACTTTGCATGCAGGGAGATCTCTTTCTGTATTTTTTCTATTTTAGTGGAAAGATAAGTTCAATTTTTAAAATATTTCTTACACTTTAGAATTTTAGGAATCTTACCTATTCAGTTCATGAATATGTATGTTTCCCAGACAGATTTTTATAGTACTTAGAATGTCTACTTTGTCTGACGTCTCCTTTTGTACGGTTTTTATAAAAAAAATGAAAGTGCTACATGTAGGTAGCCTTTATTTATAGAATTTTTTTTAAAGAAAAAAATAATTAGTGTTGATTATCTCACACACAAACAAATGGTTTTTGTAGAGATGTGGCTTTTTAATCAAACCCATTTATGTTTAATTTTCTTTGAATAACTTACAGCAAGTCAGAAATTATTTATGCAAGGGCAAAATCATTCCTGTAGCCAATACAGCAGTATATATGTACCCAGAGAGTATGGGGGCTTTATCTTCTTTCTCTCTTGATTCTAAGAATTAGCATATGACATTCTTGGACAATTCTGATAATGAATTAGAGGAAATTGCAGATGGAAATCAGTGGGAGTCTAGTAGCACTTTTTCTGACTTACAAAATAAGCTCATGGAAGCTTATTTATGTTAGCGGCAAAAGGTGTGAGCAAGCTTCTGATTTTTTAACTACCATAGATTAACACAGCTCTCCTTCTCAATGTTTCCAATGGGGAAATTGCAGGGAATAAACATAAATGAAAATAAAATACATGCTGGCTCTTGAATGGGAGAGAAGGAGGGAGGACTAAATGGAGAGAGGCTTGTCCTACAGAGACCCATGATGTGCCTTCCATACACAGACAACTCCTGTTAACTTTAGCTGATACACAACATCTCTTCTTGTCAAAGGCTCTGTATCAATGTCTACCAAAGGAGTTTTTGAATTGAGGCATCAAGAGAGGGACATTATTTTCTTGTCACTGCTTAAGGCCTTCCTGCAATCTTTTTTGAAAATAGAATGCTGGATTAAATGCCTTCCTAACTTTCAAGCAGGATGCTGCCTCATCAATAAGAGTTATCACATTTAAAATGAAGTGGAATTCATCTGATGGCAAAAAAATGATTGTATTTAAATCCAAATTACCCTGCTTCTGTGTACAATTCAATCATGTTTTCCTTATTAAAATATTGCTAATGTTTGCAGTAATTCTGCCTTTGTCTCAATACTTTATAAAATTAAGTTTTCAGAGACAGATTATAGCAAATGCTACATCTGTTGGTTCCTAAATTAGATGTAAGTGTTCCTATCTCAATAGTAGAAAGCGTGACCTTGTATTGTCTTACTATAATTAAGTTCTGACCTTACATTCCCATAACAACTGAATCCAGAGACAACCTGACATATTTATATTCCTATATGTACTTCTTTCTCCTACACAAAACAGATAACATCTCATATTAAAAAAAAATTGCACAGGTGATGAGTCTGTAGTCCAGCAGATGATAGGTGGCCATGACTGTCAACGTTTCTAAGCATTACTTATGCTGATTGGTGGTTACAGGGCTTAAGGTTTTAGCATCAGGTACCCCCTCATGGGAGTTTTCTTAACTTTAACAAAAATAAAAACACTTGCCACAATTTAGCAAAAAAAAGCCTAAAAAGTAATAGCCAAAAAAAAGCAAACTATGATTGCAGTTCTATTGTAGTTTGTCTTAGATCAGGGGTGGGGAATTATGGCCCTTTTATGATTGGTAAACTTCAACTCCCAGAATTCCTGAGCCAGCATGGGCCATAGTTCCCCATCTTATCTTAGATAATAGTAAGCAGCTCTACCCAGTGCTTTTTTTGTAAAAAAAAAAGGTGTCGGAACTCACACATATCATACAACCCACCTTGCCTATCCTACAAGGTTCCATCCAAAAAAAGGTGCCGGAACTCTGTTCTGAACGTTCTATGACAAAAAAAGCCCTGGCTCTACCAAAAATTAAGGTTTGGTTAAGCACTATCCTATTAAAACAGACATGTCAAACTTGCGATATCACATGATGTTGTGCAATGTATTCTGATACATTTTTCCCCATTGCTGGCAATGGGGTGGGCATGGTTTTGTCATGATGTGTCCAGCCCACAAGCTGGCAGTTTGACACCCCTGCAATAAAAGATATCATTTCCTTCCAAAGAAGTACCACATATAATAATTCAAGGCACTGTTAGATAAATTGTCTCTTTTCTATGTGGCTATTTTTCTCCCACTCATATGGACACAATATAGGATAATGTACAACAACAAAAAGTATTAATTTATAGAAGTCAGCTGCAAATCCACATGATCTTAAGAGTAGGTCATAAAGAGATCAATCTGTAACTACCTTGAAAATAATGTGGCAATTACCAGATGTCAGCAGGGATTTTTCAAGAACATGTTTTGCCACAGCAATCTTATCTTATTATTTGATCAGATAACTTCCTTAATAAATTGTGGGGTAGCTGCAGATTTCAATTTGACATTTGATAAAATACCTGCATTCTGAACAATAAGCTAGTTAAGTTGGTGTGACAAATGACTACATAGCTGGCTGAGAAATCGGAGTTAATCAGAATCTTCTCGTCTCATAAATGTGATATCAAGTGGGTCTATAGGCTGGTTCAAAAAAACCCAAGAAGGTGGGTACAACTGCATGATCAAAGCCTGTTTTTTACTTGCCAATGACCCAGGACTTTGAACATGTGGTCACACCTACCATCTCGACTCTTGTTATCCCCTTAACTCCCAGATGTCTGCAAGTATGAGTTAAGGAAACATACAGACACCCTCTTCACGAAGTTCTGTAAGATTCAGCTTGTGATTTTTTCCTACAGAGGAAAAAGCCAGTTCCTCTCCATCTTCATATGCATCATCCAAAGATTTGACTGCCTGCCCTATAACTACAATAAAATGATGGATAGATGGGGGGGAGGTAGATAGTCAATTTTATTCCTGCTGACTGCCTGGATGAATTTCTGCAGTTTTCTTGGCAAGGTTTCTTTTGGAAGTGCCATTTGATTCTGCCATTGCCTCCTTGCTAGGGCTGAGATAGTGACTGGCCCAAAATCACCCAGTTGGCTTTTTGCCTAAGGAGGGACTAAAACAAACAGTCTCCTGATTTCTAGCCTGATCCCTTAACTACTAGACTTTCTTAAGGAAGAAAATAAATAGGAATTTACCCCTTTTATTGCCTGTCCCTTGACTTCCTCATTTGACTTATGTTTCCTTAGTTCAGGGGTGTCAAACTGCCGGCCTGCGGGCCGGAGCATCACGGAGAAACCGCACCCATCCCATTTTCGGCAATGGGAAAAAGTTCCGATAACGTCGTGTGACGTCGCGAGTTTGACATGCCTGCCTTAGTTGGATATTTGCCCAGTCAAGTTTTTCACCAGCATATGAAATGGTAACCTGGATGGTTTCAAGAAACTGTAAACAAACTAGCAAAATAATGCAAAATTCAGCTCAGTTCTCAAGCAATTTGCTTCATTTATTCTTTCACCTTTGTGCAGGAAATCCATATTTATAAGCCAGGATTGCTTATAAATGTGTGTGTGTGTGTGTGTGTGTGTGTGTGTGTGTGTGTGTGTGAGAGAGAGAGAGAGAGAGAGAGAGAGAGAGAGAGAGAGAGAGAGAGAGAGAGAGAGAGAGAGAGAGAGAGAGAGGGACGATATTAAAAGAGAAAATCAGGTGTTCAATTAAAGAGCAAAGTCCAAAGGTCCAGTAGATTGCCAAGCATCAAATCTCTCTCCCCATCCCCCAGCTAATGCAAAATCAATGAATGTGAGTTCTTTAGAGGGTGAAACAAATCTTGAAAAATTTGTAAGCTAAAATTTGATTGGGGGGAGTGGGGACCACAGAAGAAAAGTGACTGTTTCAGCTGCAACTTCGGCTCATTTCATAGCATTTCAGCTCAAGTGAATGACAGTGGCAGTCCTTTCCTTCATTAATCCCAAAGTTGCAGCTTCCAAGACATAATTAGCAACCTATGTTCATGATTAAAGCTTATTTATCTTGGGTTTTTTTACACCTAGAAGATTCTACATTAGAAGATTCTAATGGTGCTTCCTGCTTCATGTTTATTGATTCTAATGAAGATTCCCTAAATCAAGATAATTCACCATCTTTTTTCCCGTGGTTTTTTTTTTTCATTTTTCTTTTGTGCTACTCAGAAGCCCAACATGATTAGCCAGTGTGTTACTGTGTTAGCAATTCTCCATCCAGGAATATATGAGACTTCAATGATGGCTGGAGCTGAACTGGAGTCTAACTTTCCATAATGTACCAGCACAATGTTTTATGTCATCACCAGGTTCTCTCCAGGAGGCATTAGCCAGTAGCACGCCAATTCACTTACAGTGAATTGTAGAAACCTCTCCACTGTCTAAGGGCCCACTGCCAGTCATCCAGAGAACTAGTTGGCCCAGGAGATACTGTAGAATCCTGCAGGGTCAGGTGTCCACACCTCCTACTCTCATTTACTGGAATAACAATAGCCTCCCGAGTTCAGCTGGCTCTGCTAGGAGGTTTCCCTCCACCATGCCACTTCCTTGAAACTAGTAGGGAAGGTTCTGGCATTCCCAATGAAGCTGCTGTCTACTTAGACTAGGGATGGGGAACTATGGCCCTTTTATGACTTGTGGACTTCAATCCCAGTGTTCCTGAGCCAGCCAATTCTGGCAGTTGAAGTCCACAATCATAGAAGAGCTATAATTCCCCACCTCTGACTTAGACAAAACCTCTCAGCACTGGTATCTAACAAGAGGTCCCTGAAGTTCAAATACCACAGTGCTTACTACTAATTCATGTCCCATCCATTCAGACCTTCATCAAATCCCAGGGTATTCATGAATGCTTGAGCCCACTTCAGCAGGCACATTTGTGGTAATAAGTGATCTGCTGATCTAAACCGTATTGATTGATTAGTAGATGAAGGACATCCAAACCAAGAAGTAGACCCTTGAGAATGTTAGTTCTGCTGAATAAGATCCTACATTTTTCAACTATCACACAGCTTATGACATACCTAGCATTCTTGACTTTGAAAGAGGCCTCATCTCCCTGAAACGAAGGAAAAGTTTCAATCTGGCCATTGCATGCATGACATATTTAAATATTGATGAATTAGTTTGCCTAACTCCAAAATGGCAGAACACTATGTGAAAGTTTAGCATCACTATCAGTTGTACCTCAATTACCCATCAGTCCTATTTTCAATGGGTGTTCTCCTGGAGAATTTTTTTTAAGATAAGGCCACATTTATTTAATAATTAGCTCTCAAACCAGAAGAAAAAGGCCACTTGAAACAGTCATAACCACTTGTCTGAAGAACTAATTTCATCCTTTATGCTAGGAATTATGAGAGGACTGCTACATAAATGTTCCATCCTCAGTTGGATAAACACATAAGTTGATCCATAATGGCCTTTTAACAGATGGAAACAATCAAAGTATTCTATCAAAATGTACCTGGAGGGATCCAATTCTAAACAACATCAGGAGAGAGCAGATCCTTAGCACAGAGGTCATACTGAGTGCTTCAGCTACAACTGTTAAATTGGAGGTGTTTGTTCAATACTTCTATCTTGTATATGGCGTCATGCTGTAAATATTGCAGCATCAAACGTTACAAATCTTTTCAGATATTACAAATGGAAGCAGGTGAGTTTGGTTGGAATAATACTTTGTGTAAGCCATTGTTTCTCAACTTCAGCAACTTGTAAGATTTCAGCTCCCAGAATCCCCCAGCCAACATTGGCTTAAGAAATAATGGCTTAAGGCATCAGCAAGCACATTTGTGGTAATACGGACAGCACTTATTTTTATTACTTTTATTGTCATGTGGTTCTGATACAGTGATGTCATTAGAGTAGCTGAGAATGGCATTTGGCCTAATTCTTTTGTAACTGGGGGGAGTGAGGAACTTTGACTTGCATTTTAAACACAATAAGTTTACTTGTTGTTTCTTAAAAAAATACAGTAAAAACTCATTCAATGCAACTTCAGTAACAGACCTGTGATCTCTTACAGTAACAGAAAAAGGGTTATTCACCCAGGTGTAAACCTGCCTATTGAATTCCTGGTTGTGCTGAGGCCTTTTTTTATTTGAGATTTCCTCCTCCTAAAATATTTTTCTCACCTGAATGGCAAAATTTAAAGGTCAACCATCATAACACGGTGAAATAAAGAGTCTAACAATAAACTAAGAAGAATGAAAAAGACAAGGACCTTATAGAATATTGTTTTTTATTTATCACTTACATCCTACAAACACATTACTTGGGGGGGGGAGGGACAAGCTCTACATTTGTAGAAAGCAGCTGAAAAAGTGTCAAATTTCACACCTTATCCCAAATTTCGCTTATGTTCACAAAATACTTGGAAAGGCACCAAAAATAATTCCAAAAACATTTCAGTTTTCAAACCGCTAACAATGAAAGTACATGTTCATAGTTATCTTATGGTTTACAAAACACTGTAGGCAAGGAATGCTATGCAGGCACGTGGCAGGAACTACAGAATCCAGATATCTTTAAACTCCATTTTGTGCAAACAAGGCTCATTCATTTAAAGGACTTTATTTTCTAAATAAATGTGATAAGCATTGAAGTGGGAAAAGAGCAGTGAAACAATGCAGATCCACAACAAAATACCTGCCAAAACACCAAGGTTTGGAAATAGCCAACTGCTCTTGTATTTTGATCAACCACTAGATCAAGCAGGGGCTCCAGATTGGACCTTACTTCTGGTTCCCAAAGCCATTTTTCAACCATGATTCAAAATGTATGCACTTTGGGATTTTGGTATCTGTTAAGATATAAAAACACATTATCTGAAGATAATTTGTTAGTTAAGTGTGCCAATGCATTGACTGGGTTAGGATTAGGGTTAAGTCATCAAATTGATCTTTCCAGCCCCCAAATCTGCCTGTGGGTCCTTTCAAGTCAGCCCAACAGGTCAGAGAACATAATTTGATAGGGTGACAGAAATGTTTTTCCACAGGTACAACCATGAAGCTTCTTTTTAATCATTTCAAAGCTGTGCAAGGTTAAACAATTTTTGCATCTCCCCAAAGAAGTAAAGTATATCTTGAGAATGCATTACTGTCACTTTTTTGAAGAATTCCCTTACTCTTTCCATCTACCTTTCTTCACTTATGTTTATCTCAAGTTTGTCCTGTTGATTTTAAAGAGGACTACACAAAGGATTAAGGTTTAAGAGGAATTAAATGTCTCTGAATTTTTTGGGAAGGCCAATAATTTCAGAAAAGCTGTTCTCTTTTATTTATAGAGTTATAATAATGTAATAGATTTGGGGACAGTTTATTGTCATTGAGCTTCTATATTAGAAGTCACTGAGTTTCTTTCAGTGATAATAATCACACTCAAGTTGCCTGTTGTGGATTTCTAATGCAAATGTTAATAAAATAAACGCACATAAGATACATCAAATGATTCCATATGTGCTCGCAGGAATTGCATGCTGAAATCTATGCCCACAAACAATGAACTAATATTCTTTACATCACATACAAGCCAATGAAATATTGCAATGTAAATTTTGGAGAATATTGATGGGATCACTGTAGTCAAAAAGGACTGGATGACAGATAACCAATTAAAATATATTAGAAAACAGAAAAATGGGGAAGATGTTGGTAGCCAAATGTGAGTCTGAGAGTTGTGACACTAATGTATTGGGAATATTCTATATCTGCACATGGTTTTAAAGGCAACATTAACTCTTTAATAAGACATGTACCTGGCATGCAGAAATATTTCATTTGGTCCATGCATCTCCAGATAGTTCTTCTGTCTTCTGAGACCCCCAAGAATAGTCCAGAAATTATTGTACTAAATGGATTAAAACTTTAGAACATGCATTCTCCAGAGTTAACATATGTAGTTTAAAAGAAATCTGGCATTGTGACTATGGACAATACTCCAGAAAGCTCTCAGTCTGTATAATTTACTGCTTTGTCACAAATGCTGGAAATCTTATTTAACTATCTCTTAAAACTTCTGAGATTTTAGTAAAGATTGCCCACAAATTTTCAAGCAGAGCATTCCTTGATATAGGAATAAAAGTTAAGTTTCTCAAGAATTTGAACACTCTTACTATTTTTGCATTGTTGAAGAATTACATTTTATGCACAGCCTTCACATCTATCTTCTCCTATTTTCCTCCCAAACTGAAAAACCTTCTTGGATAGGAAGTGAAACATTTTCAAAGAAGAAAACCAAAGAAATCCAGTTGCCTTTTGGAAAAAAGCACCTTTGGGACAACCATGACCTGGATGATTGAGAAGCTCCATTGACATCTTGTCCTATTCATTCCATATTTTATAAAGGCTCAGAACTCATGGACAATAAATGCCTGACTGCCTTTTTTGCATTTCTCTATTAAATTCCTTCAATCTTTATGTTTAGCAGATGATTTTTTTAAAAAAATTCTTATTTTCCTATTACATTAAAAAATAAAATAACATATTGATGCAATAAACTTACATGTCCTTCAGACGTTCCTGAGATAAATTTCAGCAGTATTTCCTTACAATACCTTCACAGATACATCTACACACAATAAATTGGTCAATGGGTGACTGTAAAAACAAATGGCAATGTGTAAATGTGCTACCACAGATCAAACACTAGATACGTCAGTAATAACCAAATGCAGTACTGTCTAAGAAAAAATCTAGTAATTGCTTAACAGTGTCAAATAAAACATTTGGTGTCTATATAATTGTTCCTATAAGATAAAGAAAGCAAAATGAAGAGAAAGACACTATATGGGAAAGTGTAATGAATAGATGAATTGATGATGAGAATGAGGAAAAAAACTGCAAAGATGAAGGGAACATGGGGGGTGCCATTTCCTTAATAGTTCCTCTCCATTTTAGACAACTGTGTATCACATGGTAAAGCTAAAAAAATACATCGAATTTTGAAACTGCTCATCTTTCTCACATAACAATTCTATCAAATTTCTCATCTTTCTGGTTGCAAGTTTTCTTTTATTTCATTCTTAATTAAGTAGAAGAGTCACACATTAATCCCATTTTTTTAATCCCATTTATATCCCGCCCTTCTCCGAAGACTCAGGGCGGCTTACAATCTAAAGCACAAATCAATGTGCTTTGTGGATATGTACAAATGGGGGGTATTCTTTCTTTAAGGAACACATGTTTATACACATTTGCCTAGCATCCAAGCTTTTTGAAAATAAGTTCCCCCTAGAAAAAATGCATTTTGAGGAGAGTTTTTCTTTCAATTTTTGGCTATATTTTTCTGAAAATACATATTCTTGTTGTGAAGTTGTTTTGAACTGTGAACTATGTAACAACATTCTAAAAATAATTCTGACTTCAACATCTTTAAAAATTTTGAATTGCTCACATACAGTATTTCTAAATTAGCCCATTTATCTGATCTAAGTGGAGATCTGTAAGAGTGACACAGTTGAAGGCATACAACAGCTGCTGCTCAAGAAAGAAAGGGGCAAAGCTAAAGCTTTTCAGGTGAAAATTAAAGGTGTTCCTTTAATAAGGGAACAAAGAAATGTTTCTTTAAGGCAATGAAAACATATAGCAAAAAAATCCAGTAAAGTACTTTGGGCAGAGACAAAAGAGGCTTAGCTGGATTAATCTTGAAATGTAGCCATATTTCACTGTTGCAGAAACTTTGAAAGAGTCTGATGTCCCTTTGCAGACGCACAGATTTGTTATGGCATCAACCTCAATGGACAAAGAACTCTACTTTGCAGGAATGGTTGTGGGCAATCTTATACTTAATTTACCCTATTTGATTTTTATGTTTTCTTTCCTCAAGATAAAAATGAAAATAGGAACCAGAGACCACTGGGGAATCAAGCTGAATTGATAAGCTTATCCCCAAACTCTGTTCTTAAATTCTGCCATTCCTGATGTTATCACATGCACAGTTGGGTTCTATAGTGAAAGGTGCATGAAATCTAATTCAGAAAAAAATGCATTTATCAGACATTGGGAAAATTACAATGTTGAACTTTCTGCTGCAGTCTATAAACCCCAAACACTGAACACTGAATTTTGTCATTTGCACCATTGTTTCCATAAGCGCACAGAAACATTTCAGCCAAAACTCCCGTCCCCTACATTGGGTTTCCTAGGGCACAGGTCTGCAACCTGCGGCTCCGGAGCCACATGCGGCTCCCAGTCCTCTGCCATGTGCAGTCCAAAAAAAAAAGTGGGACTAAAAAAGTTCAACCAATCAATTCAAATATGCAGGGTAGGTGCATATCTCGCCTTGGCTCCACTCTTCAGTCAAACCCTGTTCTGCGCATGCGTGCATGTATGTGCATGTGCACACATTTTTTTGCGGCTCCCAGTTTTTCCTTTTGTGAAGGAACCGGTTCCGAGTGGCTCTTTCACTGTTTCAGGTTGCTGACCCCTGTCCTAGGGCAATGTATCTAAACTTTAGCAACTCTAAGATGTGTGGACTTCAACTCCCAGAATTTTCCAGACAGCACAGGAAGTATTCCGGGAGTTGAGATCCAGACATCGTAAAGTTGTCAAGGTTGAGAAAAACTTCTCTAAAGCAAAACTAAAAATTAATTTCTACAGGTAATCCCCAAGTTACAAACATTCACTTAATGCTTGTTCAAAGTTATGTGATGAACGCCCCCTAGTGCTTATGAGCAAGTCCCAAAGTTATGAATATTGCAGCACCACGGCAGTTGTTCGCCCTTACAAGCGAGCGCAGTGGCTCTGCAACATTCACCCTGGTTATTCCCTCCCTCCCCACCCCTGCCTGGGTCTCCCTAGGCACCAGGCCTTCAATACTCACTCTGTGAAGATCGAGATCCTTTGCTTTCTTGGCTGCTCTAGGCCTTTGGTGCATTCGCAGAGAATGGAAGCCTAAAGTAATGCAAGATCAGTGGGGCGAGATCTCATGCCACTGAACTCACATGATCTCATGGTACTTTAGTCCTCTGTTCTCTGCAACAGAAATGGAACTGAAGCTGGGGAATGCTTCCACATGCCTCTGGAGGCTGGACTGTGGCTCTGGAGGCCTTTTCCAGGCTGCTGTGGCTTGGATCTAAGGCCAGAGGATGCTTCCAACCCCCCCCCCCATGCCCCACCTCTGCACACCTCTCTGTGCCCCAATCGGGCCTGGAAAATGCCTCCAGAGCCCAGATCGGGAGCTCCAGAGGCATTTCCCAGGCCTGATCAGGGCACTAGGGGGGGCAGAAGTGTTCCCTGGCCTCAAATCTGGGTGGCAGCAGTCTGAAAAAAGGCCTCTGGAGCCTGGATCAGGCTGCAGGGGGCACAGAAAGGCGTACCCCAGCCTCAGATCCGGGTGGCAGCAGGAACTGCGGCAGAGAGAAGACAGATCTTTTCCAGGTGAGTCCGGCGCAGCAGGAAGGGAGGGGGAAGCATGGTATCTTAATGGGTCAGTGAGGCCTTGTGGGTCTGTTCCATCCCTATATTTTACAAACTGCCTTACAATAGTTTATATGTACTATTAGAGGAGAACGTTGTAATTCCCCTCAGCCAAGGCTTCTGGTGTCCAATTGTCTATGATTTTACTTTCTCCACGTTTTTCTTTTGTTGTACTTGTACTTTGGTCTGTGACTGCAACCAAATAAATATATATAGTTTATACAAGAAAGAATGAATGGATGGATTTTCATGACTGGAGAGGATGAAATTAAATCCAAGGATGTTTAGGACTTTAAAAATCAAAAACTATTAATTGTACCCCAAATAGAACCAACAGCAAGAAGGGGTGGAAGCAGGGATATAAGATCTTCTCAGTATTGTGCCTAGTTATGAAGGTCTACCAATGAGAGTCCAAATGCATGTAATGGTGCCATGATGTAAATACTGTGAGTTACACACTTGTCTTAAATGAATATCACTACCTAAAGGTAGAACATGTGTTTCACTATTTTATATACTGTGGCTGTTACTGAGTTTAGTTGCCCCATTTTCTATCAGCTGAGGTTTCTGGACACTTCTTAAAGAGAACCCAACATGAAGAGCAGTACAATCAGGCACAGTCTACTGTTTCCAGGTCTTGTTCAGCGATACTAAATCTTACATTCCTAAGAGTATTTCCTAGGCTAACTTCTTTATCCCAAGCCCTTACATACAAAACTCACATACGATGCAGATCATTCTACAAGCTTTAGAATAATGTATGCATTTAGGTATTCATATGTTGACAATAATGCATGCACAATTCCTTAACTGTCCTTAATTATGCCATCAGCTTTGACTAGCTTTTATATATTTGTGTAGAGCTGCCTCCTACAATGAGAAGCTGGTAGGGATACATGAATATGAATGACAGGGCTGAAGGATTGGCACATGGACATGCATAAGGTGGTTGATCAGACACATTCTGTTTGGTCCTCCATTTCCAATTTTGTATTTCCAGGTTTGTCTGTAAACACCTGAATCTTCTTATTCATATAAAATAACCATAATTATTTTGATCTTTAGTACTTCAAATATTACATCACTATTCACAAATGCTGAATATTCATTGCAATAATTCCTTCACAACAATAGCAGTATATTGTACAAGCTTCTTAGAGGAAATAAAGCCACAGGTACTTGAACATGGAACTCAAATGCAAGTTAAATGCTTAGATAGCATTCAAGACAAACTGGGGCTTTAAAATGCTTCCAGTTCATTTTATCAGAATGAATCTAGAAACAAGCACTCCAAAACAAGGCTTTGCAATTAAATATGAAGACCTGCTCATTATTCCCCTTTACCAACTTATCTAAAGTACATTTGCACAATGGAAAAACAAATTAATGTCCATTGCAATTAACAAGCTGAACGACATGCATTTTTAATGCAAGCAGTTTCTCCTGTTTGCTCTAATGTGCAGCTTGATGCATTGATGAACAGCCTCATGTCAAGCTACTCAGTTTCTTATCAGAAGTTGCCTCTCTTTCTGCCCTGACAGATATTCATTTGTGAGATCTTAGGTTTTTGAGTTGTCCAGCTCTCCTTTAAAAAAAGAAAAAAGAAAAAAAAGCTTATATTGGCATCTACCTAGGATACCATGAAGCTTAAGGCTGTTTTGGCAGTTAAACAGTCTCCTCTAGAAGGCACTCCAGAAATGCAACATTTGATAAAACCACAAATCATCAGCTGTTTGTTCAGTTCCAACCACATGGGGCTTTTCTAAAACCGTCTAAGTTGACAGACAACATTCAGTCTGAAAAAGATTAACAAATGGTCCAGTAAAAATTGTAAAGATGCTGTAGTTTTCTTAACAGCGAATATCCAAACTTTTGATCTGGATATTTCTTAATTCTTTTTTTCTTTGGGTTATTTCCTGGATTTTGACTTCTATGAAGTCACTGCTGAATTCCATCTGTTGTCTCTGTTGGTTCCAACGGGCTATTCTCAAGATTGGAGACGGGTGTTTTCCTGTTACTGCGGACAGTGTGAGCATTGAGCATCTCCAGCAACAAATCGTAGACTGGTACTACATTCTTGCACTTCATACTAAGAAGATGCTCCATCCCTTTGTTACTGTAAAGAAAACATTGTGATCAGAAAGAAGTCCTGAGATTTAAAATACAGAGATGCTCTAGGACAGGAGCAGCAAGACTTTTAAATGATCCACACAACTGCACAATGTTGCATAACAGAATATAAGTACTGGAAGGTATTTTTTAGATTATCTAGACCAATTCCCTTCTCAATGCAAGAATTCTACAACAGCATCCTTGATAGAGGACCACTTTGCCTGAATAATTCCAATAAAGGAGAAACCACTAAATCCTGAGATCTTGCCAGCAATTCAAAACAAAAATGGATTTAGAATATAAAAATTAGTAAAAAGTTAACATTAAGAACTTTAAAAATAATAAAACTTCAAAACAGAAAAGCACTTGAAATAAAATTTATAAAATAAAATTGAAATTGCTAAATACTTCATGAATGCATTCAGGAACACTATGAAAGATTGGACTATCATTTGGTCTTCTAAAATGTTATTTTTCTTTGGCATGGCACCCACAGGAATTTCATTATAGGCTCCACTTCTATAGCATTGGAAACTGATTCTGGAGATGAGACAGCAGTATCAACAGACATTTTCATACACATAAACATTTCATTTCACTCATAAACCACTTTATCTCCTGAACTGTTGTGAAGCTAACTTCTAGCAGACTTGAAAGACTAACATTGAACAGGAAAGACTAGGATGCAATAGTCCTTTCAATGGGTGATCAGTAGAAAAATTCAAAAACAGAACTCAAGCAAATCTGCCACCAGGAGTTTCTGGTGTTCTCAAAATTGTGGCTCTGGGCAGCACACTTAGTATAAAACCCAAGCAAATATACAGTACATGATAAGAAAATAAGAAAAGTAATGGCAGTTGAGAACAAACCCAACTCTTATCATAAAAAAGACAAACTCACAGTGACAGGCTTACCTAACCTCCTGACCACATGCCTGAAGTTCAATTAATCAGTTTGTGTCTATTCCTTTTTTAACGTAGTTAGATTGCAACAGATATTGAGAAAGAATCAGCTTGTATCCCAGAGCTAGGAGGCAGGGGGGAAGCAAGATCAAAGCCAAAAAAAAAGGCCACCTTCCCCCCCCCCCCAAGCCATCACATTGTGTAGTTCTGGTTTCAGAAAAGACAGAATAGACCCAGAACCTGACCATTTCAGTCCTTAAAATGAAGAATGTCACAAGGATAAGCAAGCTGCGAGCTGATTTGAAACAACACAACAACTGATTTGTTGCGAGCTGATTTGAAACAACAAAACAACACTGATGGAAGAAAACTCTTCATTTTCTATAAATTACTGGGTGTATGGTTTCAAACTTAAAAACCAATGACTGGATATATACTGCTCAAAAAAATAAAGGGAACACTTAAACAACACAATGTACTGTATTTAATAGTAGGATGTCTTATCTTCTCTTCCCTTTATTTTTTTGAGCAGTATACAAAGACTTGATTTGGAGGGGAAAGAGCAGGAAGATTAGATGGAGCTCACATACATTATGGACACACTGGAAATCCTAGATCTAACTGCTATTTACCCAGTAAAGTAAGTGGAAGAAGAGAATTTAAAATGCAAATTATCATTCTGGTTAATGTACAGTAGTTTACTGGTTGAAGTAAGGTCTGTCCAAATACTGCTGGTCAGTTACCATTTTGAAACAATGTTTTTCTCAGTTTCTGAGCAGCCAGAAATTGGGTTAATGGAAAAGTTTCTATAAAATGCAAAATAAGCCGAAAGCTGGCTTGGGCTATTTTTTACTTTCACCGATGGAAAAGTCAATATTCATTAAGCCAGTTCCACGTAATGTCTCAACCTTTTTTAATGTGTCCTTTAAAAAGTATCAATAAATATTCCAGTGCCAGGTCAGTGTTTTAAGACAACCACTGAGCAGTCTTTCATTGCCAGCACAAAGTAAACAACGCATATGGAAGAGCTGTGTGGAAGAGTTTGGGGGCTGGGGGGGGGAAGAACCAGGTAATCTAATCAAAATTAATCTGCTCTTTCACCAAGAAATAAAATGAGGATTATTAACGGCATTGTCTTTCAGCTTTTTGAAAAGACTGAGGGTGAAACGAGTTGTTCTAGTTCTGATAAGCAACCCAAATGAGATTTGCCTCTATAGCTGTCTGGTGGAATTCTGGAAATTGAAGTCCCCACATCTTAAAACCACCAAGGTTGAGAAACACTCCCTGAAGAAGCAACTTTATTCTTTTGATGGTAGAGCTGTCTCTGCTTCCCTGTATTTCTTCCATTGAGATGGGGAGAGCTTTCTTGCTTAGGAAATTATATCACCAAAGAGATGCTTCTAGCAACTACCTGTTATCATTGTTGTTATGTTGCGTAGTTAGACCGATCAGGAACTGATGACAGGACAGCGGGTAAACAACTCAGCTTTATTTGTGGTTGGAACAGCCAGACACTCCACAGCTCAGCTCCTTTAAATACTGTTGCCGGCAAGCCAGCAGCCAATCCACATCCTTAAAAGGTCCCGCCAGAATGGCCTGACCAATAGGATGGGAGTTTGACACCACCTGTTGTTGCCGGGTGTTACACAGCTGATGCCCGGCTGAGCTGTCAGGTTAACATATAACACTAAGTATATAACAATTGTTGATTTTTCTTCCTTTCTTTTCAAGCCTGACAACCAGAAGTACAGGTAGTCCTCGATGTATGGCCACAATTGAGCCCAAAATATCTGTTGTTAAGTAAGACATTTCTTAAGTGAACTTTGCCCTACTTTATGACCTTTCTTGTCTCAGTTGTTAAGTGAATCACTGCAGTTGATAAGTTAGTAACCCGGTTGTTAAGTGAATCTGGTTTGCCCATTGACTTTGCTTGCCAGAAGGTCACAAAAGGGGATCACATGACCGTGGGACACAGCAATGCTCATAAATATGAACCAGTTGCCCAGCGTCTGAGTTTTGATCACATGATCATAGGGATGCCGCAAAAGTTGTAACTATGAGAAATGGTCATAACTCACTTTTTTTTCAGTGCTGTTGTAAATGAACAGTTACTAAATGAACAGTTGTAAGTCGAGGATTACCTGTATAGAATCTCTGAATAGCAGAGCCTGTCCTCTTTGCCAGAGCCAGTTATGTGCATCCAAGGACAGCAATAGAACCTGCATGACTTTTTTTCTTTTACATTTAGATGTTCATTAAACTGATACCTCTATGGCAGGGGTAGGCAAACTTGGCTCTTTTATGACTCGTGGACTTCAACTCCCAGAATTCCTGAGCCAGCAGTCCATGAGTCATAAAAGAGCCAAGGTTGCCTACCCCTGCCCTATGGGCTACAGTCCAAGCCAACTCTAGCCAACCAAACTGGGCTAATTCTCTCTTCCTTATGGTTTGTCTTTTCTTTAACCAAGGTGGAGTCTGGATAGCTGTTCAAATACTTGGTGTTTCAAGGAGAGCATTAGCTTCTGAAAGGCCTCTGCACAGAAGGTTGTTCTTTTAAAGAATGGCCTTGAAATGGCAAGCTGACAAAAGACTGGGATTTGATTCCACAAGGCTGCTTATTTAATTAAATGTATTAGCCACCTAAATCCAACGGATGGTCCCTCCCAAATCATTGGAATCCCTGAACATGCTGCTCTGTACAATGTGTGCAAAATTGTTC
This sequence comes from Vipera berus, assembly GCF_964194415.1. Taxonomy (NCBI): domain Eukaryota; kingdom Metazoa; phylum Chordata; class Lepidosauria; order Squamata; family Viperidae; genus Vipera; species Vipera berus. The sequence continues at coordinate 30,174,391 of NC_138202.1, forward strand.
AAGACTAATTTTTATTGAAGTCCCACTGTGTATCCACTGCTGTTACAGTGATGTATACAATTTAGAGGTAACAAACACTTCAATAGTATAAACTTGCCATTAAATGTTATAATAAAGTATTTCTGGGCATGGGGCTGTGCAGAGATCTAAACATTTTCATAATTGAACAATATGGTATTTTTGTACAATAGGATGCACTTTTCTTTCAAGTACTGCTAAAACATTTAATTATCAGCTTTGGCAGCTGAGTATATTTCAGCAACTTGAACTTGGCCTTGTGTTTTTTAAGCAAAATTTCTGAATGAAGGTTTCTTTTGGAAAAGATAACTATTATCACATCATAAAAGGCATTGCCTTCCATGAATTTTGTATTATTTGGTACCATAATTTTTAATATTTTAAAAATGATTAAGTAAAAACACTGCTCAGTCCAGCACTCTTGAAAGTATATATATGATCCATAATATTAATGGACATTTACAGTATATTAGTTTAATTTTGACTGACTTCTTAAAAATAAATTTCTTCTTTTTTATTTATATATACCCATAAACCCTCAAAATTATGTTTTAATTGAACCTAACATTTCAATTCAATATATCCTTAAAATGTACAGAATTACAAATCATCTGTGTCAGATGACATGATTTGCATGCCTGAATATTCTGTCATTAAAAAATAAAATTCCACAGATAATGTGTTGGATTAAATGGAAACTGAGGCAAGTTTTTATCATTTAATCTTTTTTTAAGTTTCAAAAGAAACTAAGTGGCCTTTGAGAAACGACATACATTTTTCTTTGGAAAGCTAATATGCAATAGCTTTAGTTACCTATTGGTCTCCAGAAACAGTCCAGAAAAATGCTGCTTTTTCTAAGCAGAACACTTTGTTTGTAAGACAATTCAGAATGTAATAGTATAGTACCCAATATACAAGGGATTTATAAGTGTTACATGTGATGCATTATGCAGTGAAATTGCTATTTATATTATCCACAAATTCTGTATTTACAGTTATATCAATAGCCCACGTACGTAAAAAAGCTATGAAATAATTAATCAGGAGAGACGAAAACAGAAATAAAAAGTAACGCAAGGAAATTATCTCTCCTCCTTCACTCTCAGAGGAAAAAAAAGTTAACACGTTGCAAGAAGACTTCTCCAACACCATCTAGAATGGTCTTACCTGGCATGCCGAACGTGAGAAAGTAGCATCAACAAATTTGCCAAGCGAGTTGTTTGTTGGGGTAAAGGGACGCCACTCTTTCCAATGACCCACACCAAGGCATCTGTCACTGAGTTTAGCAGATCGTTCAGTTTTTTGTTACTCACAGGTTCTTCTGTAGAAGATGACAGTGGATACATGCCTACGCAAGAGTAGCAAAAATCAATGTTAACTAGTTATTATGAATCCCCCTTCCCTTCCTATGATTAAATCTGAATTAGACATTATTCCTCTTGGGTCTATATTGTTCACAACGAGGGATAGGTTTCCAGGATTTAAGATGGGAAAATATAAATGTTTTCAACTCAGCCTGAAAATTCTGGAAACCAAACCTAGAAATCTTTACATACAGAGCAACTACTCTGTAACTAAGCTAGAGCCATAATAATAAGGAAACGAACCAGGAGAATATTACCTGGTACTTTTTTTAAAATGGCGGAAGAATTAAATATTCAAGATAGTTGGAGGTTGAGAAATCTGAATGAAAAGCAATTTACATACTATTCAGGGTGGCATCAATCGTGGTCCAGAATTGATATGGTCTGGACAACGAAAGAATTAAATTCAGATATTGATGACATAGTAATAGACATTAATACTTGGGCAGACCATAATCCCATTATAATTAAATGGAAAGAACAGAAGACAACAACAAGGAGGTGGACTCTAAAAAAGGCAATCCTAAACCAAACAGAATTTAAGCATAAGATGGAGGAACAAATGCGGACATTCTTCCAGACAAATAAGAAAGAGGAGACTAGCACTCAAAATTTATGGGATACAGCCAAGGCAGTTATGAGAGGAACTGCAATTGCGTACATGGCCAATGAATATAAAAAGAAAAGGCAATATCAAAAAAAGTTTAGAGGAAGAACACAAAAAAAAAATAGAATTAGAACTACAAAAAACCCCACAATATAGAGATCTAAAACAACAGCTAGATTTAAATAAGCATAAATTGAATATTATAGAAAAGGGAGAAATGGCACAAAAAATAAAAAGCATTAGACAAAAAATTTTTGAACAGGCAAATAAACCCAGGAGATGGTTGGCCTATAGATTGAAAAAACAAAAAGATAAAAGATGTAATAGTAAATAATGCAATCAAGCAGGGAAGATGGTACATGAAAATGAAGGGAAAAAATGGGTGATGTATGAATTCTTTAAAAATCTTTATAAAGAGGATGAAAAGATTACTGAGGAAAGAATATCACAATATCTTATGAAAGCAGACTTAGAAAGGTTCCGGAAGAATTTCAAAATATATTAAATAAAGATATAACAGCCCAGGAAATTATAGAAGCTATTAAAAAACAAAAAAGTAATAAAACACCTGGCCCTGATGGATTACTGTCCAAAATATATAAAAACCTCCAAGAACTTTTGGTCCCAACCCTATTGGACATATTTAATGAGGTACTAAATACAGCAAAAACTCCAAACTCATGGAAAGAAGCAATCATCTCACTAATTCCTAAAGAAAACTCTGATTTGACTTGCATTAAAAACTATAGGCCCATTTCTTTACTGAACACGGATTACAAGATTTTCATGACTATAATGGCAGAAAATTTAAAAAAATATTTAGCTGAATTTATCCATACTGACCAAAACAGCTTCTTGCCTAAAAGACAAATTAGATATAATGTCAGGATCATACTAGATATCTTAGAATATTATGAATTACCCAGCGAAAAACAAATGGCATTGATTTTTGTCGATGCTCAGAAAGCATTTGATAATGTCAAATGGAATTTTATGTTGACTCAACTCAAACAGATGGAATTTGGGGGAAAATTTATAAATATGTTTAAAGCAATCTATTCCAAAGAAGCAAAAGTAATCATAAACAGAGAATTAACAGATAGCATTCAAATACAAAAAGGCATGAGACAAGGCTGCCCACTATTTCCTCTATTATTTATTCTTTCTTTAGAAGCACTCACAAGAATAATCTGAAAAGATAACCTGATTAAAGGATTAGAAATCAGAAAAGAGACATTTAAATTACAGGCTTAGGCAGACAATTTAGTTTTCATTCTGGAAGACCCCTTAGAATCTGGAACAAGATTATTACAGGTGCTGGAAAATTATGGAGAGGTTGCGGGATTGAAGATCAATAAAGAAAAAACTAAAATGTTAGTTAAAAACATGTCCAATTTACAAGAAACTGAGCTAGTAGAAAAAAAATAATATCCAGACATCTAAAAGAGTAAGGTACTTGGGGATCCAACTGTCGGCAAGATGTATTACACTCAAAAGAGAAAATTATGACAAATTACAGCAGACCTAGACAGGTGAAAAAACTTGCAGCTCTCCTTTATGGGGAGAATCGCAACAATCAAAATGAATATACTTCCTAAATTACTCTTTTTATTCCAATGTGTACCAATTAAATTAGGTAAGGATTTTTTTTGAAAATTTAAACAGAATTACATCCAAATTTATCTGGCAAGGTAGAAAACCAAGAATTAAATTAAAATTATTACAGGATGCAAAGGAAAGAGGAGGGCTCAGCCTCCCGAATTGGGAAAAATATTATCAAGCAGCAATAGCGGTATGGATAAAGGATTGGATACACTTAAGGAACAGAAGACTACTAACATTAGAAGGTCATGACATGCAAATTGGGTGGCATGCTATAATGTGGGACGGAAAATATAAGGCTCATCAGTACTTCCAGAATCATCATATTAGACGGGCACTATTAGACGTGTGGATAAAAATTTAAAAAAATAATTATATAGAAATCCCCGATTGGCTATCCATATTAGAGATATTCATGCACCCCAAATTCATAAATTTAGGAAGAGTAATCACATATAAGGATCTCTTAGATGCAAATAGAGACCTGAAAACAAGAAAAAGTCTATTAGAAGACGGCATAGAGTTGGAATGGTGGGCATACTTACAAATACAGTCATGATATAGAAAAGACAAAAAAGAACCAGGGATAAAATTAGAGCATACACAACTAGATAAAATTCTTCTAGGAACAGAAGATCGAATGATAAAAAAGATATATCAATATTTATTAGAACAGGATTTGTTAGAAGAACAGGTAAAAGAAACAATGTTAACCTGGAGTAAAAATTTTGGTTACAGTATTGACCTAGATAATTGGCAATCACTATGGGATAGAAACAGGAGGTTAACGCTAGCCACCTCCTATAAAGAGAATCTGTATTTATATACCGCCCTTCTCCCGAAGGACTCAGGGTGGCGAACAGGGCAAATGTATAAAATACAAAAAATACAAAAGTTAAAAGGAATTTAACATAATGCCCAAGGTAAAAAACAATAAATACAAATATTAAGAACAATAAAAAACCCAACCCACCCCCCATCAGGCCAAGCTGGCTTGTTCAAATAAATGCATTTTCAGATCGCGTCGGAAGGAGCGGAGGTCGGGCGCCATCCGGAGCTCAACCGGCAACCGATTCCATAGCTCCGGGGCGCCCACAGAGAAGGACCTCCCCCTGGGGGCCACCAATCGACATTCTCTGATCGGTGGCACCCTGAGGAGGCCCTCTCTGTGGGAACGCACAGGTGGCACAGATGGCACCTTCCCCCTACAAGGTTAGCAAAAATAGATAAAAAAAATCTCACCGACGTGCTGGAAGTGCAGAAGGCTTCCAGGGACTTACTATCACATGTGGTGGGAATGCTCAAAAGCACAAATTTTTTGGCAGTGGATAAAAAATTGGTTGGAAGAAATATTAGTACAAAAAATTGATTTAAAACCAGAAACCTTCTTATTAGGGATTATTAATGATAAACTCAGCAAAGCATCTTTCTACTTATTAGTGCATATTTTAACCGCAGCAAGATTGGCATATGCCCAAAAATGGAAAAGAAAGGAAACACCCACCGAAGAAGAAATAATAGATAAAATTTTATCCTGCGCTGAAATGGACAGGTTAACCCTAGAGATCAAAAATAAGACTGAAACTGAGTAATATGAAATTTGGCAAAATTTGTACGATTGGTTAGAGATAAGGAGGATCGTTGAGATGGCTATTGTTTGATTGGTTGATAATGTAAGGATTTCTTATTAGCACCTATATCAGGACACAACTGAAAGATATGTAAATATAACGCTGATGACTGAAAGACAGTTTACTAAAAAATTTACAGATGTTATATGTACAGTTTGTTATATTCTGTCATAGAATGTATTTTAAGTTTTTGTTATTTCTTTCTGTAACATAAGGTAATACTAATAGTAGTGTTGTAGCTAGGGAAGTTGAATCATGTCCACTTTTGTTTTTAAATGTACATTTAATAAAATTTTCTAATAAATAATAATAATAGTAACAACAACAACAACAACAACAATGTATCAGAAAAGCTGAAGAAAGAGACAGCTATTTCTGGCTGCACAAGACCAAACCACAAGAACAAATGCATACAAAGCCAGAATTGAGAAGACAGCTGCTTCTGCAAAGAAGCTGAAGAAACAGTAGATCCACCTGATTAGCTGCTGCAAGAAGATTGCACAGACTGACCACAAACAATGCCATAACAAAGTAACAAAAATGGTCTATCAGAATATCTGATAGAAATATCATTAGCCTGCAGGGAAGAACTGGTGGGACCATAAAATAAAGTAATAGGAAATGAAAAAGCTAAAGTGCTCTGGGACTTTAGATTTCAAAAAGACAGGCACCTGTCACACCCCAGACTTAACAATTGTCGACAACAAAGACAAAAAAAGTCTGTATAGTGGATGTGTCAGTACCTGAAGACAGCAGAATGGAAGAGAAAGAAGATAATAAAGAAAGAAGATAATAAAGAAAAAAATAAAATACAAAGACCTGCAAATAGAAATAGAATGACTGTGGTAAAAAAAAAGCAAAGGTAGTAATATAATAATTTAATAATTTAATAATTTTATTTATATAGTAGACCTCTTTTACCGGTCTACTATAGAGAGCATCCTCTCGTACGGTATTGTGGTTTGGTATGCTGGTCTGACAGCCGCAGACAGGAAAGTATTACAGAGGGTAGTGAGCACAGCACAAGACATTGTGGGCTGTCCCCTGACACCACTGGATGACATCGCCAGGGCTCGTTGCCTTGGAAGAGTGAGGAAGATTCTCAGGGATGACTCACACCCTGGACGGTATCTCTTTACTCTCCTACCATCCGGTAGGAGATATAGGAATATATACAGCCGTACCAACAGGCTGAAAAATAGCTTTTATCCATGGGCTGTTAGGCTTTTAAATGGGACATAATCTCTGTGAATTTATGCAGAACTGACTTGGGAGGCCGGTGTGTGGTGTAGTTGGTTCACGTGGTGTGGTAGGATGGAGGGTTTGTTGTCACTGTGTGTTGGGGGGAGAGAGCACGGGGGGAGGCTCAGCTAATCTCAATGTACACATGTACTTTGACAATAAAGGTTTATTATTATTATAGTACTAATAGATATAGGCCCCTTGGGCACAATCCCAAAACAACTGGAACACCATTTGAACACCATCGGCATTGATAAATTCACCATCAATAAATTGCAAAAGACAGCTTTACTAGAACAGCTTTCATCCTACAATCTAACACCGTCAAACATCCACATATCCCAGGTCCTTGGGAAGGACTCAATAGGCAGACAAAAACCAATCTGAACATCTGGCTGACTGTTCAACAGACCATAATAATAATAATAATGTCATGGTTCCGACAGATGAAATTCTTAAAAAGAACTTTGAGGCATTGTTTACCTTAATCGTTTATTTGAGAAACAAAATATCAGCACTACATAGTTAAAAACCAAAACTGAATTCACCACCACCACTCCGGGCACAAAGTAGCAAAGCACTATTCCCTCCTCCAATTAATAGTCATAAATCACATCCCCCAATTAGCTTGAAGCACAGGCTTTCTCCCCAGCTCTTCAGCCCACCAAATCTTTATCAGCTCTGGATGCAATAACCTTGATTCCCACGGCTGAGTTATTGTAGTTATGACTAACTGGACTCTCATCCACATCCCCCCTCCCAGCATCATCTAACTCTAAAAGTGAAAGAGACAAGATGGCTACATTACCATCTGTTGTCAAAGCAAGAACATCTGATGTTAGCAGCGTTGACAAATGTAATTGAAAACATTGAATTTTTAGCAAAGATATAGCAATAGAAATTGGTCTAGAACCATCAGGATGAAGCCTAAATATCTGGGCATTCTACAGCTGGATAACATAAAGTGTGGACAAGTTAAAAATGAGATTAGTAAAAAAAACATGCAAAGAGTAAAAAAAATTGCTAGACAAAACTGAATGGAGGAAACACTATTAGAGCTGTCAATACTTGGGCAGACCTGAGATACAATACAATGCTGGAATTATTAACTGGACACAAGCCAACCTGGACAGTTTGGACTGAAAAACAAGAAAATTGATGACTATTCACTATGTATCATATCCCTATAGTAATATTGATAGATTAGACCTGCTCCTCAAAAATGGAGGCAGAGGTTTTCCTCAGGTCAAACTAACTGTTAAAGAAGAAAAGCACGAATTGGCCTATGATGTAAAAGACAGCCAAGAAGAAGCATCAATACAAGTTAAAAATTGGAACTTACTAAATTTTCAGGAAACAAAAAACGAATATCAAAATAATGTAATAACAAAATAGAATACTGGCAAGGAAAAGTATTACAAGGTCTGTTTCTACAAAAAGTTTAGGGGAAAATGGATAACAATAAAACCGGGCAATGGCTTGTAACTAACATTAAAAAAAAAGAAACTGAAGGGTTGATTTTAGCTGTGCAAGAGCAAGCTATTTAAGCTCATGCAATCAAGGCCAGAACTGAAAAATCATGAAATTTCAAAGTGCAGGTTGTACAAAGAAGCGGAAGAAACAGTAATTCATATTTCAGCTCATGCAAGATCACAGGAACTGATTATAAGCAATGGCATAACAGTCACCAAAATGATTTACTAGGACATCTGTAAAATTATCACGTACGAGTAATGAAAAATTGGTGGGAACATATAGATTAAAAAATAGAGAACACCATTAAACAGTGCTGAGAACAGACACCATATTAGCTTTGAATGAAAAAATAATAATAATCCAATCTCCATTATGAAGCAGCAACTGGGACAATGAACTTCCTCATTTCTGAAAAGTTTCTCTTGAAAATCCAGAGGAAAATGGTGTTGGGAGAGGAAGGGGGGAAGAGTAGTGGGGGGGGGGGGGAGGAAGTACTGGCGTTTAACCCATGTTTCTACCTTACTGTAGTTACAAAGTATATGAAAATTACAAACATGCACACTGGATCTTATCAAGTACTAAATGTATCTGAACGATGTTTTCTAATAAGTAGGAACAGTTCCCTCCCACAGTTTCCCTCAAATACCCTCTTGGGCTATAATACTGCACAACTGTGACCAAAGAAGTAGCTGACATCTAGTAGCTCCTCACTTTTTCATTTCTGCACTATGAGCTATGCCTGTGAAATAACTCATTACTTAGTTCAGGAAAATTTCAAGTTAAGAGACTACTTGAAGGGAGGATTTCTGATATTCCCAATTGTCTATTAAATATAAAATACACAGTTTGCACCATAACACAAAATACATTATTTGCATCATAACTCCACATAATGTGATTTGCATTGTTTTATAAAAATGTTACATTACACAAAGACATTAATTGCCACAAATTAATGTAACTGTCTAACATAGATAGATGCAAAAAATATCCATAATGGGGGTGGTGGAGGAAATGACTGGACAGAAATCTGATCCACTACATGTGAAGTCCACTAAATAGGGATCTGTTAAATCAGAGATAAAATTTACAGATTCTTCCAAATCTCCCTGCTAATTCCAGCCAGATCAATTTCTTCCTGGTTAGCTGGCAACCCTAGTTATATAAACATGCATGAGTTGGAAAGGCTGCCTTTTGATGTGCTGATAGCTGAGATGGTTGCCCTTTCCAGGGTGAAAAGTGAGAACCAATGAGAAGAAAGAAATGGGCAAGAGAATGACCTCAGTCACTCAATTTATAGGTATCACTTTTGGAGTCAGCTCTACAGAGCTTAGAATAGGATGGCAGCAGATTGGCAGTTTTCCAGGAAAGTAAAATGAAGTGTTAAATGTTTAGCTTGTTTAGTAGCTGTGAGGTCAGTTAGACCTACACTGGCATTTCAGACACTGTGTTGCAAAGATGGAGAAGTTATCTAAAGCTATTCAAAACAGGAGTTGGCACACTGCTATGGATTTTCAACAGAAGTTTGTATTCTTCTGTCTTTAATTCACATACATACAGATACAGCAAATGCAGACGCTATTTATGTTGCCAGTGGAATTGCTCCATTCAAATTGGTTTAATGCTGATGCCCAAATTGGTTTAATGCTGATTTACAGGTCAGTTGGGGGAAATGTACTATTTCTATCATTCATTCTCTCTCTCTCTCCCTCCCTCTCTCCCTCCCTCCCTCTCTCTCTCTCTCTCTCTCTCTCTCTCTCTCTGTGTGTGTGTGTGTGTGTGTGTGTGTGTCTAATATATCTCTCTGTCTCTGTCTGTCTGCCTCCCTGCTTGCCTCTCTCTCTCTCTCCATCTCTCTCTCTCTCTCTCTACACACACACACACAAACACACACACACACACACACACACACACACAAAATCTATCATCTATCATCTATCTCTGCCTGCCTGCCTGCTTAGCTAGCTAGCTTGCTAGCTAGCTAGCTAACTATCTACCATCTATAAAATCACTCAACTATTTATGCAAAAGTATCTCAATTTTCCACTGCATTTTTAGTGGTCATATTTATCTAGGAACTTAATATTTGAATAAATATTCAAAGAATTTATTCACTACCTCTTGACAGAGTCTCCTATTGCCACCTTGGCCATTTAAACTAACCATGTGAGACAGGAATTCAATCCACAGAAACATTAATTTACCTTCCTCTGCACCCAAAAGGCTGGATGACATCTACACCGCCATGTAATGAGGTCCAACAGTCCAGGTGGGGATGCAGCTGTGCAGCAAGGAGGATAGTACAAGAGCATTTCTCCCAGCTAATCCCTATCTCCAGGGTCTTCTGAATTATAATCTCTACCCTGGTGGGACACCTCCTTTCCCCTTTCCCTAACCCACAAAATTTAAAAAAAAAACCAAAACAATAACATTTCAGGAGATTTCAGAAACTCATGAGCTTTCAGTACGGTAATTTAACATTTTTCTATTAGATTTAATATATTTTTAGAATTCTGTGGATGCTATTATGAGAGTGTGTTGTGCATACAATGGCATCTGCAGGCACTGTAAATGACACTATGCTCAGTCTAGCCAAAAGTCTAGCTGTTTATTTCATGCTAAGAATTAGCAGGATATCACACTTCCAAAGTCCACCAAATTGTTGCTGAATGTTGGCAGTATGTTCTGGGAGACTGAAGTTTTCAAAAAGCTGGGTCGTTGGCCACATATGGCTCACAAAATACAATTACCTATTCCTCATTTGCAGTTGTATAGATTTGGGGGAGAGTGGGACGGGGTTAGGAAGGAGATCCTTTGGTTATTTATCAACACATGCTTGTTTATTCTTGGTAGCAAGATCTGAAGAAGACATTATCTATTTCTTCTTTTCAAAAAAAATCCAACAAAAAGAATATCATAAAATATCTATCAAGTAGAAAAGTTGCTGTTCTTAATGTGTTGTATCTGCTTACAAATCATAGACTAAGGTGTACATTTCAGAATGCATGAACATTAAGATTTAATTACTTTAAATGATTTAATACATATTAATACAACTGTATAAATTTAAGTCATATTTATATTGTATTGATATCAGAACAGTAGACCATTTTTAATAAAATATTTGATTTATGAGTCACAATGTATGTTGTACAACTCTCATTGATAAAAAAAAATCTAGATGTCGTAAGACCAAATGATCATACTGATAAAAAAACACAGCAAAAATAAATATTTTATGTATTTATTACATACATACATTTATTCTATGTATGTAAAATCTTGGGAGAAAAAAACACCAGATTAAAAAGAAAGCTGTTTTGTGGCCAATCAATCAACCAGCCAACAACCAAACAACTAACCATATTTTACAGCCTGGCACCCTTTCCAGGATACCAGGCTGTGACTTTAAGTCACACAGTTCCTACTATGGTAATTAGCATAACTGGTAATTCTGCCTTATTTTTTACTTTCCAACTCTATTTTGTTCAGACCAGTTCAGGGGCCTCTTGGAACAAAGTTTTGGTAGCTTGCTGATATGCCATCAAAGATTTTTTTTTCTTGGCTTCTTTGCATTTGTTAACAGTTTCAAAAAAAGATTTAACTACTCTTGCAACTGTCCCATCAGAAGATATATTTTACTAACTGCCCCTCCAATACACATTGTTTATTCATTTATAGTTCACGTTTCTACACTGTCCATCTCCCTCAAGGATCATATAGATTGTGTGTATACAGGGAGAAAGAATGTTAGAAAAGCTTATGCTTCTACTCTTTGTGAAGAAAGATAGAACTGTTGTTGAAAACAGAGCAGTGGCAGGTGGGTAGGATAATAAGCACAGTGATTAAGTAGAAGAAATGAGCATTGATTGGCTGTTTTACACCAATGCTCATCTATTTCCCTTCTTTGGAATCCTTGGAAAATCCAGTTCATCTTGCAAAATATGGTATGCAATTGGAGAGACAAACAATCATGAGACCAAGCCAAGAAGGCAAGCAATCATGAAATCAGCATAACAGCATTTATGCGCAGTTCATAAATAGCAGCATACAGTATGGAAAGGCTTTAAGAATTTGCAACTCTGCTTACTTTGCAGCATATATTCATTTTGTCACTCTTTATTTCCTTCTCAATATAGTTGCTTATTCAACCTTTTCTTTGCCCATTACATTGTTCCTCCATACACACTGAAGTGTCCAAGACAAAATGCTTTAGAGCAAAACAATAGTTTACAACATCCTAAAAATACTAAGGGTGATTATTTTCAGTCAAGTTAGCTGAGCTAATCAGCTAAATTAACTAAACAGTTGTTAAGAAAATGACTCTGAAAATACTGATACCCAGTGTACATTTTAAATAGAAAAACAGTGTCTCACATGAATGCCTCATTCAAGATAATGCCATAATTAATTATAAGAGTAAGCCAAAAGAAATATATTCATAATTCATACACCATTTAAAAGTTTATAAAGTTCACCTACTTTCAACAAGAGCTATCTAAAAGTTTCCTAAAATAAAATTTGAAAATTTGAATACAGATATGTTTTCAAAGCTTTTAGAAGCATTTCTACCAGATAGGCACTTGAGTTTAATTCTGATGATTAGTTTCTCAAGCACAATTGTATCTATCACTGATTCATATGCTTGTTGGGTTGATGAAGTAACTTGCTCAATTTGATCATCTTGTATCTGGAGGTCAATCAAAGGAATAGCCCCCAGAGATTGTGGAGAAACACTGATCTAGAATATACAAACATAATTCCATAGAAACAGCTAGGAAAACAACTGGTCGCACACTCACAATCATGCAGAATGGCACAATATAGTGACCTTGGTCTTAGGTATAAAACCATTATAATATAAGGAATGGAAAAGCACTTCGGATGTTTTTATTTCATTCATGTTAACAGCTCTTGTGTCCTTTGAATTTTTCCTACCACAAGCCAACTTTTTGTCACAATAATAAGCACAGCTTGACATGACTGAAACTTCTACTCACTGGAATTGAGAAGAATCATCGCCTTGACACAGAGATATTCTTTGTGCTGCAATTTCAGCTCTCGGAGCCTTGAAGTTGTTGCCAAGAGCATGTCAAATATTTCCAAAATTCCTTCTACACATTTTCCCTCTTCCCTAATTTGAAAATAGTCAGAGGATTACTTGACATACAAAGCATGCTTTCCATCAAAATACTGCATTTTATTCCAACATACATCACATTTGGCCTGTATTCAGTGATTCATAGTTTACGTACACTGTATGTATTTTAAGCATTAAATGTAAGGGTTCAACACAAAATTCTTATCTTTATTTTATAAAAGGTAAAATCATACCTTCATTACAATCTAATTCACGATCATATTCTTTTAACTTTCTTGCTTCCAACAGTTTCTTTTTCTGTCTTGCTGCTCTGATGCTTAAAACCTCCTTCTAAAATAACTATATTTTGTTCAGCCTAACATCCCACACATATTTCCAGAATGACCAAAAATTCCAGCCTTGTTTTGACTAGTGAAATCACAACTGTGCCCTCCATACAGTTTCTTGCAATCTGAAAAAGCAGTAGTCAAAAAATCGTTTGTGGCTATAAAAAGATTGCCCAGCCTAGCACTTGACTGGTACAAAATACTTTCTAGAGCCTTTCCAACTGAAAACTTGTTAAGGAATTGGTAACGCTTCTTTTAATATCCTTGCCAGTAAATCTGCAGAAGAGAATGGGCAGGGGTGAACTGAATGTTAACTATGATAGTTCATGCAGGAGAAAATATTTGGGCCGTCCTGAATTGGGTTTGTTTGCTAATGCATTTTCATTCAAATTGTAACTTCCAAACATACGTGCAAGTCCAACAATACTTAATTCTCACCTGTCAAGCACAAGATCTGGTGCAAATATGAGCTTCCCTGGGTGATCAATGGATCTCCACATTAGACCCACCATTAATACTTCCAACCAACAGCTTTCCAAAAGCCTTACTTGATCATATAGACTCAGCTCTATGAAGCCTTTAAAAGAAGGAGGAAAGGAAAGGAGAAGGCATACTTACATCATGAATAACCAAATACACACTCCTTTCCTGTCCCTAGAACAATATAAATTATTAAAAATTCAAAGTTATCTTCTTGATTCACTTGAAATTAGAAAATCTATGACCTCAATTCTTAGAAGTTTGTCAACTGTTGATTCCAAGTGATGGACCCTTCCTTCCTTCAACTACTATCTATACTGGGTGGCAGACATATGGATTTTGGCTTTATCAATGTGATTAATTAATAAATAAATACTGTACATACTGGATACCCATTGTAAGGGGTTCTACCAGACATGTTAAAATTTTGTAAAAGAAATTACCTGAAGAACAAATGTAAAGATAAACCAACCATAGCTGAAATCACCTTTACCCCCAAGGGCTGAAAGGACCACCAGGTCTTTAACAATTTCCTAAGTGACATAATGGATATCGATGGGGTGTGTGTGTTATAGTTCCAGACAATAAGGATCCTGGGTCCCAAAGGGTAACATTGTTTAACTGATGGAACATATTTAAAGTATATTGTTTTTTATTAAGTCAATCTTCTATATACTTTAAAATGCTAAGGTATTTATGGGGACAATGTAAGAAGTGAACCACAAAACTATTTGATCCTACATCTATGACCTGAATAGGTATTTCCCTATTTTGCCTTCATTTCCCGGTTTTTTTCCTGCAGCTCAACTGATATTTCATGTATTTTAGAATCCACATGAATCAGATTAATTATCCTTTGAGGGAATCTTCAACACTTTCTTCTACATTTAATTTGCAATTTTGTATGCTCTTCTAATGCTCCCATTTCAGTTCCAGACTAATATGTACTTAGCTCCCTGAAGTTATTACTAAATGAAATAGGTAGATGATGATGGATAAAGAAACCAATTGCTTATCTAAATGTTCTTTCTTAGGAACATGAAGGGTGAATGCCTTTAATAAATTTAATGGTAGACTATTTTTGTATTTTCAATCTGCAGACAATAATAGCGACAAAGTCTCCCTTTTGTATAATGCTGCACTTCACCACATTTTTAGGTCATAAACAAAGACAGAAATAATAGAAGGAGATACTACTACTACTACTACTACCACTACTACTACTACTACTACTACTACTAATAATAATAATAATAATAATAATAATAATAATAATAATAATAATGGGAACTATGTCCAAAAACTTTGCAAAATACATCAAGAAATTGCAGCTTCCTGCAATAACTCCAGCAAAGCTACAAAAAACTGCGCTACTTGGAACATCTTACATTTTAAGGAGATACCTGGTTGATATCTAGGATGCTGGCAGCAACCCGTGTCAACCATTAGTGCCAGTCAATTTGAGTGTTCAGTTGACTGAGTTTCATGTTTTATGAATAAAAGCATAATAATAATAATAATAATAATAATAATAATAATAATAATAATAATGATGATGATGATGACGACGATGATGGAAGTCATCTAGTCCAACCCCCTGCTCAGGCAGGAAACCCTGTATCATTTTGAACAAATGGCTGTCCAGTCTCTTCTTAAAAACTTCCAGTGTTGAAGCATTCAAAGCTTCTGGAGGCAGGTTATAAACCACAATACTGCAGATTAGGAAAAGATCTTCCCCAAATCTCAGCAGAACAGCAGAGCTGTTAGCTCAGACATGTCAAACACAAGGGCCGGATGCGGCCCATGAAGTGGTTTCATGTGGCCCGCAAACCCATCCTGGAAACAGGGAACAGCCCCTGCTGCATTGGTCCCGCCCACTAGGTACGCACTGGGGAGGTATCACCCTTTGTGAGGAATGAAGAAATGCACCATTGCCTGGAAGTGGCCAGCACATGGCCCTGGCTACTTCGGGCAGGCTAGGGGCTGGGCAGCATTGCACTTCTCTTCAGATTCATGCCACCAGGCTCAGCCTCTCAGCACTGTGAGGAGAGCACCCCGCTCCCTGCCAAAACCAGGCAGGCTGGGGGCTGGGCAGCATTGGGCATGTAACATCGACTCTCATGCTGCTCATAGCAACCCCTCCCCCTGAGCCCACCAAGCCAGATATGTGAAGTAGGTGAGGGCCATGTGCTGGCCACTTCCAGGCGATGGTGCATTTCTTCATTCCTCATGAAGGATGACACCTCCCCAGCTGCATTTCTTGCCTGTTTTTCTCCCTCCCTCATCTCAAATATTTTCCCACCACTCGAAGGAAGGAAGGAAGGAAGGAAGGAAGGAAGGAAGGAAGGAAGGAAGGAAGGAAGGAAGGAAGGAAGGAAGGAAGGAAGAGGGAGGGTCTGAGGGAAGGCCTGCCTTAGTCCTTTCCTGCTGCCCTTTCACCATCCCCTTGCCCCCTCCTCCTGGCCTATCCTGGGGGTCTCCCATCCAATTGCTAAGGAAGCTTTGGATACAAAGCCAGGTCTCTTCACGTGGAGAGGGAGTAGCCCTCCCTCTTAACTTTGCCCTCATACCCATCATAAGCAACCTGGCTAAGGAGATCAAGCACAGCAGCAGCAGCCTTGAGGAGGTAAGTGCAGCTGGGCACCCCCTTGGGGAAGTGGGGCTGGGCTTAGTTCAGCGGGTGCTTGAGGGCTGGGCTGGGCATTTGACCTCTGTGGCACCATCCAGCCCCCCCACATGGCCTGAGAGGAACAGTGAGGCTCCTCCAGTGAACCATGCCTTGGCACTTGCCCTGGTCCCATCTCCTTCTGCCACAGACCCTCAGATCTGTCCCACTCCTGCCCAGGCCCCCATAGGTACCCTTGATGCGAATGATGTAGAGCTGGCTATGCCCACCCAATAGGCCACATGCACTCCAGCCATGCCCACCCAGTAGGCCACGCCCACCCTGGCCACACCCACCTGGCCCCCCTAGGACAATCACAATGCTGATGCGGCCCTCAATGAAATTGAGTTTGACATCCCTGCATTAGCTATTTATTTATTTGTTTCTTTATTAATTTATATGTCACCATCTCGTTGTCCAAAGCACTTCCAGTTTTAAGTCTGGATGAATGTTCACACAACACTCTTCTTACAAACTAGAGATGAATAAACTTTTTAAACTAAACAATGAATGTCCTCTTTGAATACAGTGTCAAGGTAAAGGTGTTAGTTTTAAATAAAATAAAATTTAATAAATTCAATGCAAGAGTATAATTGTTGATAGCCACATGTTTAGTAGTTTTAATATTTTATCTCAATAACATTTATAATTTAGTGGCTAGCTTTTAGAGATTTTGAGGGCTACGTATCTTAATATGTGCAGTATCGGTTTTTTAATATGATCACACTTCTATTCTGCCTTCTAACTTTCTCGCACCACACATGTATCCTACAATATACATAAAGGTAAAGGTAAAGGTTCCCCCGCACATGTGTGCTAGTCGTTTCCGACTCTAGGGGCCGGTGCTCATCTCCGTTTCAAAGCCGAAGAGCCAGCGCTTGTCCGAGGACATCTCCGTGGTCATGTGGCCGGCATGACTAGACACCAAAGGCGCACGGAACGCTGTTACCTTCCCACCGGAGCGGTCCCTATTTTTCTACTTGCATTTTTACGTGCTTTCGAACTGCTAGGTTGGCAGAAGCTGGGACGAGTAACAGGCGCTCACTCTGTTACGCGGCACTCGGGATTCAACCCGCCAAACTGCCGACCTTCTGATCGACAAGCTCAGCGTCCTAACCCACTGAGCCACCGCGTCCCTTACAATATACATAAAGAATGCCAATTTGATTATACAGATTGAATTTAGATAGTGTTTCTCCTGAGAGTCAGATTAATAAGGAAAACAGGACACTCTGAAACAAAAGAAACAATACTGATGAAGACAAATGTTTGTAAAAAAAGAGGTTTGGAGGCTTAGTCATATCTGTGGTAGACCTATGAAAATCAGTAGAACTTCAGTTAGTCATGGTTACATTAAGCCACATTTATTTCAAAGTGCTGTTCTAAATATGAATATGTTTGGATCCAAGTTAGAGGGGTTGTTTTTTTTAAAGTGGGAGGGAAAAAATAACAAGTGCATTTACTACAAAAATGGATTGAATTGGAAGGGCAGCAGAATTACACACTTTTTACCTCCATCACCGTGAGTGACAAAATAAGCAGGAACAGTAATAAAAAGTGAAAACGAATTCATTTCCCAGCTGAAATGCGAATGTCTAGAATTTTCCAATGATCAAAGTAAAATTACTATCATCGGACCGCCATTCAGGACATCAATACCTCCAAATTTCATTTAAGACTTTTAATGAAAAGGCAGTAGGCTGTAGGCAGTAGACAGTAGACTACTGTATTGTTTTTGTGCAAAGTAAGTCCTTCATTATTATTATTATTTTAAAAAACATATATTTTGTTTTTCAGTTGCAAAATATTTTTTATTTAAAAAACATTTAGGGAAAAATTTAGTTAAATTTTGTTAACTGTGCTCAAACTGAAAACTGAAAAGGGGATCACATAATCTTGGGATACAGCAAGGGTCATAAAAATGAACCAGTTGTCAAGCATCTGTATTTGGTTCACATGATCATGGGGGTGCTGCAAAGTTTGTAACTTGGAAAAATGGTCATAAATCACATTTTTCAGTGCCACTGTAACTTTGAATGGTCACCAAACAAATTGTTATAAGTGGAGGACTACCTGTAGATGCAGAAACTGTGTAGCCACCTGTCATGATGCTTTAATAGGAACCTATTTTCTGAGCAGAAGGTTGGAGCTGATGGCCTAAAGCAGACTTGTCAAACACAAGGCCCAGGGGCCGGATCCGGCCCGCAAAGTGGTTTCATGTGGCCCATGAAGCCATCCTGGAAACAGTGAGGTAACGGCCTCCACTGCCTTGGCCCTGGCCCAGAGACCCTCCTTCTGCCAGAGACCCTCAGATCTGTCCCACTCCTGCCCAGGCCCCCATAGGCACCCTTGATGCGAATGATGTAGAGCTGGCCACGCCCACCCAGTAGGCCATACACACTTTAGCCACGCCCACCCAGTAGGCCACGCCCACCCTGGCCATACCCACCCGGCCCCCTGAGGGCAACCGCAATGCTGATGCGGCCCTCAATGAAATTGAGTTTGACACCCCTGGCCTAAAGGCCTTTCTTAACTTTTGATTTTATAAAGCCACTGTTCTTTAGTAGAGTTTTTAATTATTCAGTCTGAGCTACCACAGTTCTAGCTATTTTGACTTCATTACTTGAACGTCGAATTAAACCTTGCTGACAACATACAGTCAAAATGGTCCAAACCATATTTAAATGGGAGCCATCTGCAGATTCAAGATGTGCCCAGGATCTGCAAACAGAATGACGATAAGTCTTAAAGAAAAAGAATATGACTTCCACTAAAGTTAACCTGGTCTTGTTAATAATTGCTGGTAAATAAGGGCTTCAGATTTACGTATCCATATATGATGCCAGCAATAACTAACATGGAGTTTCTATTTAATCATCCCCAAAGATCTCATGATTTAAAAGTTGTGTCTAATTTGGGGTCTTTTTTGTTTTTTCCTTATCCCTTACCATACTTTTAATATTGTTACAACAAAAAGAAATCAAAATACCTTATTTTTAAGGTACTATTTAGCCATAGCTATTTTTCTCATAGAGCTAGGATTATTTCTACTTTAAAAATGTAAAAAAAACCAACCCATCAAATTAGCTAACCAGGGTTTTCTAAGCAAACTAGGAAACAGGACCAGTCATAGCGGATCAATTGAAAATAATATTCTTTATAGAGGAGAAGAAAATCTTAGACATTGGGTAAAGTATATAGTTAGAAGATTAGATTATTACTAGATTAGATTATTAGATTATTTCCTCACACTGGGAAGCCACTGCTATCTAAAGATAGCAATAGAGAAATCCAAGTTTTTAATACAAATGGGTAAAAATCTTTTCAAAACAGGAAATTGGGTTCTAAGTGTAATGTTATTTTTTTAAGTGTAATGTTATTTTTTTTAAAAAAAAACACCTCAGGGACCCCCAAGTTGCCTACTTGGAACAAAAAGGACCAAATATATCACCAATTCAGTGGTGAGAAAAGAAAGATTTTACACTTAGGCAAGAAGAACCAAATGCACAGGTGTAGAATAGTTGGTATCTGGCTCCACAGCAGTAACTGAAAGGGATCTAGGAGTCCTGGTGGACAACCACTTACCTATGCTGCAGCTGCCAAAAAAGCAAATGTAGACATAGGTTGCATCAACAGAGGGAAAGTATCACAATCACCTGAAGTATTAGTGCTGCTATAGACTGCCTTGATAAGACCCTATTTGGAATACTGCATCCAGTAGTGGGATTCAGCCAGTTCATACCACTTTGGCAAAACCGGTAGCTAATTTTTTGTTGCCCAGGCCCAGAATGGACTTCCAGAAACGGCATCCACGCAGAGAACCAGTTGTTCACATATTTGAATCCCACCACTGACTGCATCCAGTTCTAATCACCATGATACAAAAAAGATGTTGAGACTCCAGAAAGAATGCAGAATAGAACAACAAAGATTATTAGGGGACTGGAGTCTGGAGTCTAAAACATATGATCAGTGGTTGCAGGAACTGGATATAGGTAGTCCTCAACTTACAACAGTTCCTTTGGTGACCATTCAAAGTTACGATGGCACTGAAAAATGTGACTTATGACTGTTTTTCACATTTACGACCTTTGCAGCATCCCCAAGGTTACGTGATCAAAATTCAGATCAGGAGCGCTTGGCAACTGATTCATATTTATGACCATTGCTGTGTCCCAAGATCATGTGATCACCTGATTAGCAAAGTCAATGGGAAAGGCAGATTCACTTAACAACTGAATTACTTACTAACTTATCAACTGCAGAGATTCACTTACAAGTAAGGCAGGAAAGGTCATAAAATGGGGCAAAGGTCACTTAATAAATGTTTCACTTAACAACAGAAATTTTGGCTCAGTTGTGATCGTTATTTAAGGACTACCTGTATGTTTAGTCTAATGAAAAGAAGGACTGAGTTGACATGATAGTAGTCTTCTAATAATTGAAAGGCTGACACAAAGAAGAGGGAGACAACCTATTCTCTAAAGCATCTCAGGGAAGATAAGAAGTAATATATGTAAACTTATCAAGGAGAGATTCAACTAGAACCAAGGAGAAATTTCCTAATAGTGAAACAATTGATCAGTAGAATGCTTGCCTTCCGAAACTGGAGGTTTCTAAAAAGAAATTGGCCAGCCATTTGTCCAGAATGATATAGGTTTTTCTGCTTGGGCAGGGCAATGGACTCAAAGACCTCCAAGATCCCTTTCAATTCTGTTAATATCAATACAAGTTGTTATACTGTGAAACTTCAGAACAGATTCTAGAGTTTCTATGTTGATGATGTTTCCAAACCTATACGGGTAGGTGACAAGCAACTGCCACAATCCTCAAGGACTAAAAAACAGGACTCTAGATTCTGCAAGAGAAAGATTCCACTCTGCCCTGAAATGAAGAAAAGCTGAGAGACAGGGATTGGATACTCCCTACTGAATGGCATTGAAGAGGCAATTTATTAGCTGAACAGCTTATCAAGAGAAGCATGCTGGCTTCCTGTGGTACACACTTTTGATGTCATGACAAGGTCCCCAAGACATTTTAAGGCTACTTCTTAGAGATGCATGTGGGACCAAATGGCATAGTTAAGCACAATACTGAAGATGTTGCAAGGGCCTTTAAGGCACTGGGAGCATAAGTAGTATTTCTCCAGTCTACTTATTAAAAGATCAGCCAGGAAAAGTGAGGAAAATACTTGAAGTGAAGGAGTAGATGAGATTATTGAGCCAAGCATTCTGACTAGAGAATTATGGGAATTGAAGTCCACATATCTTAAAGTTGCTAAGATTGAGAGATACTGCTTTAGAGAACAGAATCAAGATTCAGGACGATCTTGACAAACTTATACTTTAGGCAAAGTCTAACAAGATTAAATTTCCACAGTGATAAATGCAAAATCTATTTGCACTGGGGGGGTGGGGTGGGGGTAATCATGTTCTGTACCAGCCTGCTACCGGCCCTGCAGAAAAGGCAGGGACAACCCCTTTACAAACGGCAAGAGGCTGGAATAAAGCCTGCCAAATTTAACATAAAACAGACACCAACCATGAAACAGAAGCTATGAAACAGGAACTATCCAAGCGGTTGCCTTCAGCAAACCAGGCCTCCCACACATTCCCCTTAAATACAGCTCAGGGCGTGGCCTCTCTCTGCCTCCTTCTGAGGTGCCCCATTGCCTTCCTCTGTTTACTCCTGATTGACTGCCTCCTGCGTCAGGCGTCCTTGAACAGGGCCAGCTGTGGGTCATCTTCATCCACGCTGTCAGGCTCACACAGCTGGGTCTCCACCAGGTGGGAGGGGCCTGGCTGAGGGCTCTGCGGAGCCTCAAAGCCATCATCAGCAAGCTCTTCAACACCCCCCTCCTCCTCCTCTGAGTCATCCGACCCAACTGCCGAACCCACAGGCTGACCCTGAATCACAACAAATCATAGGTATGACTATAAAGGGAAGCAATACAAAAAATCACCACCAGATGGATTCGTAGCTGGCTGACAGGCCGTACTCAGTGTGTGGTCCTCAATAGAACTGCATCTACATGGAAGGAGGTGTGTAGTGGGGTACCCCAGGGCTCTGTTCTGGGCCCAGTGCTCTTCAACATCTTCATCAACAATTTGGATGAGGGGACAGATGGGGAACTCATCAAATTTGCAGACGACACCAAGCTGGCAGGAATAGCCAATACTCCAGAAGACAGGCTTAAGATATAGGAGGATCTGGACAGACTCAAACACTGGGCACTATCTAAGAAAATGAAATTCAATTGTGAAAAAAGTAAGGTTCTACATTTAGGCAGGAAAAATCAAATGCACAGGTATAGTATAGGTGGTACCTTGCTCAATAGCAGCAACTGTGAGAGAGATCTTGGTGTCCTAGTGGACAATCACTTCAATATGAGCCAGCAGTGTGCTGCAGCTGCCAAAAAAGCCAACACAGTGCTAGGCTGCATTAACAGAGGGATAGAATCAAGATCGCGTGAAGTACTAATACCACTTTACAATGCCTTGGTAAGGCCACACCAGGAATACTGCATCCAGTTTTGGGCACCACGATGTAAAAAAGATGTCGAGACTCTAGAAAGAGTACAGAGAAGAGCAACAAAGATGATTGGGGGACTGAAGGCTAAAACATATAGGGAACGGTTGCTGGAATTGGGTATGTGTAGTTTAACAAAGAGAAGGGTGAGGGGTGACATGATAGCAGTGTTCCAATATCTTAGGGGCTGCCACAAAGAAGAGGGAGTCAAGCTATTCTCCAAAGCACCTGAAAGCAGGACAAGAAGCAATGGATGGAAACTAGTCAAGGAGAGAAGCAACCTAGAACTAAGGAGAAACTTCCTGATAGTTAGAACAATTAACCAGTGGAACAACCTGCCTCCAGAAGTGGTGAATGCTCCAACACTGGAAGTTTTTAAGAAGAGACTGACCAGCCACTTGTCTGAAATGGTATAGGGTTTCCTGCCTGAGCAGGGGGTTGGACTAGATGACCTCCAAGGTCCCTTCCAACTTATTATTATTATTATTATTATTATTATTATTATTATTATTATTATTATTATTATTATTATTATTATTATTATTATTATTATTATTATTAAAATGATCTGGGTGACTCACAAGCTGAATATTAGCTATAATGTGATGCAGTTGCGAAAACAGCAGGTGTAGTCCTATACTGCATCAGCACAAATATAATGTTGAATCAAAAGAAGTCCTTGTTCCTCTTTATTCTGCTTTAATTAGGCTGCATCTAGAATATTTCATTCAGGAGACATAGTAGTGTCTTCAAATATTTGAAGAGTTTCATATAGAACAGGATTCCCCAACCTGTCTGACTTTGCAGACTGGCAGTGGGGAGGGAATGGGTCCGTGTGAGTAGCAGGCATGAGCACACACAGCTCCATTTGCTTGAATGGCAGACACATGTGCCTGCCACTCATGCAAATGGAGCTTGAGTGCAGGCATGAAGTCACTGTTCATGCGAGAGGGGATGGAAACACACCCGCCCGCCACTTCTAAGGCTTGGTTCCGAATGATTCAGTAATGGGCCACAGCCCAGGGGTTGGGGACCCTTGATATAGAACATGGTCCAGAATTTTTCAGAGTTGGTCCAGAAGATAGGGCAAGAAAAGAAACAGTAGTTGTGAATTATAAGACAATAAATTTGGTTGAACTTGAGGGAAAAAAGCTGGACAGTAAAAGCTGTTCAAACATTGAACAGCCTGTCTTGGAAGCTGGTCATTCACCTGCACTGGGAAAGTTTAAATATGCTTTATAATTTTGTCAGAGATGTCATAGTAGCATATGCCTATACTGGGCTGTGGATTAGACTACTATAGATGGTTTCCTTAATCCTGTGAAATCTTATGTTCTGTGATTCTACTTTTGTTCCACAACAATGGCCTTACCAAGGTTGTATTACCAAATAACAATGCAATGTTTCATATGCTTTTCTTGTAGGCCCTAAGGTTTGTTTAAAAATATATTTTTGTCAATACTTATTTTTTTAAATGTCATTTAGCACAAGCTCCACTCTAAACATAGGAGTTTTCAAATTCCTTACCAGGGATCTTTTTCGCCCAACCAATCATATGGACCAATTCTTTGTCTGCAAGTTTCGTCAAGGACATCATCATGGAAGCTTCTGTAAATGGCCTGTTGGGGCGACTCACCAACACATTTGGTGGTTCAGCTTCAAGTAATATGGAGACAAACTGTTCTGGGCTTAGCACATTGCCCAATGCTTCTTTCGCTTGGATTATATTGTCATTATTCTTTTTCCCTTTGCCTACACAATGCACCAAATCTTCTGGATTGCGATGACGGCGAATGATACGATACCCACAACGCTCTCTTCTTGAACCTGTAATTTTGAAAAATAATTGACCTAATTTAATATTCCTGTAACTCAGTCACTATATTAATTATACATGGGTACCTAAAAGGTATGAGTTGATTGCCAATTTTCCAAAAGTGTACCAGATCCATGTTGGAAAATTTCCAGTTTAGTTTGCACACATCTAATCCCTATACCCAGATCAGAGCATTGTGTGATATTCAGTTCAACTAGCAAAACTATAGCAAATATTAACAAAAAATGTTTTATTGTTTCAATATTCTTATGATATACATTGTTTTATCATTTTAGAATTGTAAGCTGTTGGTTGAGTTGGGCAGCTATAGAAATTGAATGAGTGAATGACTAAATATATATAAAAGTAGGGAAATTGAAATAAAACACTAATTGTCTATTCTGTACCATGAAGTAAACAATTTAGTGATGGGGATGATATATCCATCTATCTAAAAACAAAGCAACATTTTTGCATCAAATATTTTTTTAAAAATCATCCTCCAAGGATTTCTAGTAACATGGCAGTCAAAAATAAAAACAGTAAAAAATAAAATAGGTGTTAATCTTATTGGAGGCTTATTGTTGCTTCTTATTTGGGGGGCTTTGGAAGCTATTGAAAGAGGACTTGGGGACTAAATCTGGGGCATAGGATATTATCAAGATCCTTATTGTAGACTTTGATACTCTGGTATGATACATTTTTATCATCAGAAAAGAGCCCTGGCAACAAGAGACGAGCTGATTGGAATCAGGATCCTGGGTAGATGGTAGGAAGCCAAGCAATTGATTTGGCTCTAAATCAACTATTTTCTGAATTCTGGACAAACAACATCCATATAAAGGGTCTGCATGATGCAGAAAGATGCTGCAAATTTGCTAGAGTGAAGGCACAATGTAGGTCTAGTTTGGCATAATGAAATCTTAATTTAATGACACTGCGTCCAGAGAACAAAGCGCTCAATTTCCCAGATCTGTGCCATTCTCCCATAATTAGTCTGTCCTAGTATAGCAGATCCCACAAAAGGACCATTCTACACACAGACCCCACCTCCTCCCCAGCAGTTGATCAACAACTGTATTATTAAAAAAATATTATCAAACTTTTTTCTTAATCCTGAAACTTGTTAACTAGATACACAATTCTGTTATCTGTCTCTGGGGGTCTCCATGTTTCTCTCTGTCTCTAATCTCCATGTCTGTCTGTCTGTCTGTCTGTCTGTCTGTCTGTCTCTCTCTCTCTCTCTCTCACACACACACACACACACACACACACACACACAGAGAGAGAGAGAGAGAGAGAGAGAGAGAGAGAGAGAGAGAGAGAGAGAGAGAGAGAGAGAGAGAGAGAGAGAGAGAGAAACACACATATTCTGAAATTGGATCTGATTCTTCAAATACCTGCTTGTATGTTTCTACTGCCTTTTATATGTTCAATCCAAAAAGTTCCCAACTACCAAAGTTTTCATGGCTTAATCGAGCTAAATTTACAGATACCACCACAGTTTCTGTCTTGGCATTTAAAGCTACCCATAAATACAATAGAAATGGAATCAACTCAAACATAGTTTATCTGCCTTTCTAAGAACAGTGACTCACTTTGCAAATACTGTATGGTGTAGCCAGAAAACTAGCTGCTGATCTGACTATGGACAGCAAACAAATATTTCCTGGCATCCACATGGAGCTCAGCAGGAATTTCCACCCAAGACATTTACTCTGATTCAAACAGTGTGTAGCCATAGACCATTCCTCATATCTTCCTCAGCCTTGTTTGGAACTGTATCCATGAAGCAGCTCTCTGTGAAGCCTGGGGGAGGGGGTGGTGGGTGTTGTTAAATGGAAGCTGAAGTGGAATTTCAAACACAACAGCCCTACATTTTTAAGATTCTCAGTCAGGGACATTGTTGCTGCTGTGCACACTGGAAAAGAGAAGAAGGGCAGATTTAAAGGCAGAGAAATATGAGGGGATCATAGCCTTTGCTTCACTTTCCTGTGGTCCACTATCTTCTGGCCTGCAACTACCTAGTCACAGCACTTAGAACTGTTACTGAAAGGAAGTTTAAGTACCCCTCCTGCCCATGTGCTACTCTATTCAAAAGACAAAAAGGAAAGTATAAAGTACAGATATGTATATGAACAGAACAATAATTGCATTGCTGATTTACTTCTGAGACAAGCATTTGAGGAAAGAAAGCTACTCCTACTGTAAAGTTCTGCAGCTGAAATTTAGTAGCAGATTCTTACCTACAAACATTGAGAACAATTAAGTAGTGCAACAGCTTTCCTTCAGAAGTTGTGGATGCTCCATCACTGGAGGCTTTTAAGAAGAGACTGGGCAGCCATTTGTCTGGAATGGTATAGAGGGTCTCCTGCTAGAGCAGGCGGGGCGGGGGTGGTTTTGGGGCACTTGGACTCTAAAAGGTTCGCCATCACTGATGTAGGGCATGTTAAAGACAGGCTAGGTACTTTACGCTTCACTTGTTTTCCTTCCTGCCCAACAAGGAAGGGAAACTATTCCTCCATCCTCCTTAAGATTGAATGGGGCTGAGACCAGGAAGAAGGCAAGTTTTGGCAATTGGTTAGAATGGTAGGTATAACTACTGTATCTGATAAAGCTCACTTTGGTTTACACAAATGTTTTGCAAGCTTGTTCAAAACCACCCCAGTTATCAGATGATAATCAACTGACATTTTTAGGGTCTTTTGAGGGAGAGATCTAATGCTATTCCAGAAAAGTGGTGAACCCATATTCATTGTTGTTGTTAGTTGCGAAGTAGTGTCTGACCCATCGCAACCCCATGGACAACATTCCTCCAGGCCTTCCTGTCCTCTACCATCTTCTGGAGTCCATTTAAGCTCACACCTACTGCTTCAGTGACTCCATCCAGCCACCTCATTCTCTGTCGTCCCATTCTTCTCTTGCCCTCAACCTTTTCCAGCATTAGGCTCTTTTCCAGTGAGTCCTTCCTTCTCATTAGGTGGCCAAAGTATTTGAGTTTCAACTTCAGAATCTGGCCTTCTAAAGAGCAGTCAGGGTTGATCTCCTCTAGGACTGATCGGTTTGATTGCCTTGCAATCCAAGGGACTCGCAGGAGTCTTCTCCATCACCATAGTTCAAAGTACTCAATTCTTTGGTGCTCAGCCTTTCTTATGATCCAACTTTCACAGCCCTACATTGCAACTGGGAAGACCATAGCCTTGACTATACGTACTTTTGTTGACAGGGTGATGTCTCTGCTTTTTAGTGTGCTATCTAGATTTGCCATGGCTTTCCTCCCCAGGAGCAAGCGTCTTTTAATTTCTTGGCTGCAGTCCCTGTCTACCTCCATTTCTTCCCCATCTATTTGCCAGGAACTGAGAGGGCCAGATGCCATGATCTTGGTTTTCTTAATGTTCAAGTTTCAAGCCAACTTTTGCACTCTCCTTCTTCACCCACAACAAGAGGCTCTTTAGTTCCTCTTCACTTTTTGCCATTAGAGTGGTATCATCTGCATATCTTAGGTTGTTGATATCTCTCCCGGCAATCTTAATTCCAACTTTTGATTCATCTAGCCCTGCCTGTCTCATGATGTGCTCTGCATATAAGTTAAATAGGCAGGGTGACAGTATACAGCCTTGCCAGACTCATTTCCCAATTTTGAACCAATCAGTGGTTCTGTGTCCAGTTCTCACTGTTGCTCCTTGACCCGCATATAAGTTTCTCAAGAGACAAATAAGATCATCTGGTACTCCCATCTCTTTAAGAACTTGCCACAGTTGATCCACACAGTTGATCCATACAATCAAATGCTTTAGCATAGTCAATGAAGCAGAAGTTTTTCTGGAACTCCCTAGCTTTGTCCATGATCCAGCGTATGTTGGATATTTGATTTCTAGTTCCTCTGCCTCTTCAAAACCCATATTCAATTGCAGCCTAAACAACAGCTGACAAGAATGGGAGAATTGCCTTGTGATACAGTCAAAAGAGAACTGTGTCTCTTTCCTACTTCATTAGGTCAGTTGAATCACAGACTGATCCAAATTCACTCAGATCAACTTGGAGAGCTGGCAAACATATGAAGAACCTAGTTTGAAATAACTAGACTCTTTTTCTAGAAAATGGCCTTGCTAGAGAATCCGTATGGACTGGACAAGAAGCAATGTTTCCATGCCAGTCTAAAGTTGCCAAGACCTGCCAATCTAATTTCATACCCTCAAATTCTATGTGAAAACACAGCCAACAGAATACCTAGCAGATTGTGTCAGATTGCATCTTCAGCGAAACCTGTGTCAGGATAAGGAGGATACATTAACCTTATCCAGGTAACAAACACTTAAATGTTAGATACAGATTGAATGGCTCTGAGACTCTGGATATGTTTGTAAGAGAATGGCCTGTACATCGCCCATGCATATGAGTCTTAAATCAGTAATCTGACTGGAACAAAGTATAAAGGGGAAGGAACACAGAATTTTTAATTATTATTTTGTGTATGTGTGCCTTTGTGACAGTTTTTGACCCCTGGTGACTACCTAGACTAATCCCTGCAATTTTCATGGCAAGGTTTTGGGAACATAGTTCGTTATTAAGAGCTGTGGTGGCATAGTGGTTAGACTGAAATATTGCAGGTTGACTCTGCTCACTACTAGGAGTTCAATCCTGACCGGCTCAAGGTTGACCCAGTCTTCCATCATTTCAAGGTCAGTAAAATGAGACTCAGATTGTTGAGGGCAATATGCTGACACTGTAAACAGCTTAGAGAGGGCTGTAAAGCACTATGAAGCAGTATATAAATCTAAGTGCTATTGCTGTTGCCAGTGGCGTAGCGTGGGGGGTGCAGGGGAGGCAACATCTGGGGGGGGCGCTCGCACTCGCAGCTCTCTGCCCCTGCCTGGCTCACTCACTCTCTCTCACTGCAGTGCTGGCTGTGCGAATCCGATCCGAGCCGCCAGGTCGCCGCCCACTGTGGAGGGGGGGTGCCAGGCATGCGGTGCGGTGTGGAGAGAGAGCGAGGGACTATCTGGGGGAGGGACAGTGCAGACTCGAGTGCTAAAATCCACGGGTTAGGGGGCACAAATTACTTGCCTTGCCCTGGGTGCTGACAACCCACACTACGCCACTGGCTGTTGCTATTGTCTCTTTCCTAGAGCTGAGAGAGTGGCTGGCCTAAAACCACCTGTCTGGCTCCATGCCTAAGGCAGGTCTAAAACTCACAGTCTCCCAATTGATGCCTTACCATTACACCAAACTGGCTCATAGATCATATATGCAATTTCCATAATTATGGAATAAAACTAATTTTAGTACACTGTCAACTTAATGATAAATTTGTACAAGACTTTGCTGCCCAAAAGAAATAAATGTAAATGTGGAACTTGTACAGTCTGACCCAAGGGATCAGCTTAACTTCTGTAACACAAAGAACAACCTGAGCCATGCTGACCACAACATTCTTATCCTCTCTGCCAACTAGGGCAGAGGTGACACAGTTGGCCTTCATTTGCTAAGAGATGACAGAGATAGGAGGGAACATCTCTCCACTTCCAGCTACAGGGGGTCGATAAGGATGCTGGGCCACAATTTGGATTTAATGCTGATCCTGAACAGCCAATAGGCTTCTCTATATTTTAGTCTTCTTCCACTCTGGTCCTCTCCTGCTGTACTGGATTATAGTCCTTATCAATTCCAGACAGCATAGACCACAGTATCCAGAAATTATAGCCTGATGTATCTTGACGGTGTCAGTTTGGCAAAGGCTACCATGTATGGTTCTCCTGATAGTTTAAATGTTCTTTTCTTTTTTATCACACCTTGCCATTTTAAATTTTACAAAGCAAGGGGAAAAAGTCTCTTAGTCCAAATCCAACAGAAAACCTAGGAAACCGAAATCTCAGATAGAAAGAATAATGCAGAAATTATTACTCAGAAATCAAGCACAACAAAACATCACTGAAATCTTATCTACTTAAAAACTGAGGACACTGTGTTTCTGGGAATAGACAAATTTGCCAAAAAAATTTTTTTCTCAATATCTTGTTCCAGCTTTGAATTTATTTCATCCCATATCCAGATCAATATGTACATGTTAAGGAAACTCACATGGATTTTTCGGTAAACTGTTCTCTAATACTTTCATTTGTGTATCATTTTATTACTTGAAAAATATAAAACAGTATTTGGGAAAATGCAATTTTCCACACTGTTCTGCAGTCTTGTTTGTATAAAAGGTAAAGGTAAAGGTTCCCCCGCACATGCGTGCTAGTCGTTTCCGACTCTAGGGGCCGGTGCTCATCTCCGTTTCAAAGCCGAAGAGCCAGCGCTTGTCCGAGGACGTCTCCGTGGTCATGTGGCCGGCATGACTAGACGCCAAAGGCGCACGGAACGCTGTTACCTTCCCACTGTAGTGGTCCCTATTTTCCTACTTGCATTTTGACGTGCTTTCGAACTGCTAGGTTGGCAGAAGCTGGGACGAGTAACAGGCGCTCACTCTGCTACGCGGCACTCGGGATTCGACCCGCCAAACTGCCGACCTTCTGATCGACAAGCTCAGCGTCCTAACCCACTGAGCCACCGCGTCCCCCTTGTTTGTATACAAATTCACAAAAACAGAATTCAGAAGAATGGTTTGCAACAATCCAGCCCACTATGCACCCTCACCCTCATATCAGAGATGACACTTATTACAGGTGTTTGCATACCTCAGTCCATATTCCCTTTCTTTCCGAAACACAAAGAAAACCCATGTTCCACAATTATTAGTTTCAAACTTCCTTCTAGAACAGTAATAACCAGAAATTAAGCCCTTTTTAAACTGAAAATGAAAATTAATAAGATCCTAAGAGATGCAATAGAATGATGAAAGCATCTGCAAAAATATATCACTTTCAGTCCAAACCCTAGCTCACGCTCATCAAAAGATATTAATAGCTAGCAATTTTATGAGTATTAATCTCTTTTCCATGTAAATATTCAAACTGTAATAATTTTTTTTAAATTGTTGGTTCTCTGGTATGATTTTTTTCATTTCATAAGTTCTAAACCTAAGTGGTATTTATTTAGCTAAAGAAACTTGTAGTGGAAACATTCACATGATTAAAGGTAAAGGTAAAGGTTCCCCTGCACATGCATGCTAGTCGTTTCCAACTCTAGGAGCTGGTGCTCATCTCCGTTTCAAAGCCAAAGAGCCAGGACATCTCCATGGTCATGTGGCCAGCATGACTAGACGCCAAGGGCGTACACAACGCTGTTACCTTTCCCACCGTAGTGGTCCCTATTTTTCTACTTGCATTTTACGTGCTTTCGAACTGCTAGGTTGGCAGAAGCTGGGACGAGTAACAGGCGCTCACTCTGTTATGCGGCACTCGGGATTTGACCCACCAAACTGCCAATCTTCTGATCGACAAGCTCAGCGTCCTAACCCACTGAGCCACCGCATTCCTTTCCACATGATTACAACATGCAAAAAAAGAAAACCCTTGGCAGCGTGTATAAAATGGTTGCTTATTAAATAATTAATAGAACTTAAACTATTCTGGAATATATTATGCTGCCAAACCATGATGCATATTAAATAATATTCCTGTCGTTTTGACAGTCAAATGCAGTCATTATGAAGAAATGAATGGACGCATACCTACACATGTAGACACTGACATATATAAGAAATCAGTGCCTAATTCATTTGCACATACTGTATTGCCATCCTCATCAATAAAAATAGGAAAAACAGAAACACTAATTGCATTGTGCAGAGTTAGCAGAAATGGTCTCATCAAATTACTGGTTTGTCTATCCCACTGTCCTAGTGGGTGAAAGACTCTCTGGGTTCCTTCTTTGTACTTTAATCCAAGCTTCTGCAAATGTTGCCTTCCATATGAGACCAGACTCCTGATTATACTCAATGGGGATTAATTATGAAAACTGAAGTTTCTCAAATACTGATAGCACAAAATCGGGAAAGGCAGTTGAAAACTGCCTAAGGTGTCGCAGTGGGAGGAAAGCTAATTGACAGTAAGAAGAAAAAGAGATAGCATTCTACAAGACTAAAAAAATTATTATTTGGATTTAAAGTTATTCTTAAACCTGGGGGGGGAGACACACACACATATCCACCCCAAAATTAAAGCTATATTCCATGCCCCCTCAGCTTTCCTCTACCTAATCTAGATGCCTTAAAAATGCATATTATATAGGCAAAAAAAGAGGAAGTACCTCCTCTCTTCCTGAATAAATGGTTCTGTCCATCCTGGCTCAATTGGGAATCAATATCAGAAAGTTGGCAAAAGAGATTCAGCAGCTGAAGCACTGGGACTCCACATCCTCTCAGCTCTTCCAGCAATGCAAGAAGAGCCCCCAGCCAGCGCTGAAAAAAGTAAGACAAGTTGTGGGGGAAAAATACCCGGAGTTCTGGAGGACAAATTTGAGAAGACACCTGCCTTAGTTTCTCAAGGCCTCTAAATAAATGTATTGTCTCTTCCTTATACCTTACTTTGAATCTGAGGCACTAGGTTTATTTTCTTTTTTCAATGTTGTATTGATTTTATTCCTCTCCTACCCATATTCAAAATTGTGAATTATTGTCAAGGTCCCAGTTTTAACTTTCAGGAATCCGCTGGTGTGACAAAAGTTCTCAAGAAGAAACTACTTTCATATTATTTTTCCCAAATTATTCTCAATACAAAACCAAATTGCAGAATTTAGCCCAATAAAAACATATATTCTTTAGATGATAGTCTACTTCAATCTCTAATCTTCCATTTCAGAGCAGACATTACAATTTATGAATCAACAGAAGGATTCCTGGTAGTGACTTTACTCCCCATACACAAGGGGCTATAGGACACATCCTCAAAGTGTGCATAATTGTTAAAAATTCAAATCCATTCTGGTGTTCGTAATATGTCCACTGATTCATACATTAACAGCCAGCACATGTAGTCATTTTAATTGTTGATAGAGTATAATTCGTATCTATGAAGAAAGTTGTTTCACTAACCTTAGGGATAGCAATGCAGAGTTGGTTGATGATTGATTTCCTGCATTGTGCAAAATCAAGTTTGCTTAACTATGTTTACTGAAAAAAGCCCACTTGGCTGAGTGGCTGCATCTTACTCAGTCAGAAAGCCTGGTTCCAAACTACAATGACTGCATTCATTTATGGAAGACAAACCAAATGAATCACATTATGGTTATGCAGCAGGATATGTGAACTCAGTCTGTATCCTGTTGTGTCCTTCTCACATTCTGAAGAAATGGAACTAGGTCCTGTGAGAAGAAACGTCTTCAGCGCCCCTGTCCACATTGTCTCACTATTATTCATGATCACAACATTAAATTGTTTTTCACTATCGCAACATTAGATTGGTGTGTGTTTTTCTAACAAGACTCAGGCAAGCTGCAAAAATTTAACAAGCTCCCACCAATATCTTTCTGGAGAAAACAAATAACTGACTACTTAAAAACAATAAATCCTTTGCTCCATATTAAATTTTAGACAGTCTCATCACCACCAAAAAGGCTCAAGGTTTTCAATGCCCTTTCCAATTCAGACTGAGATCCATAACCAGTTTGGCCCATGATCCTTCCAGAAACACAGACAAGGATTTCTCAAAGAAAGTAACTAAGCTTCCTTTCGAAAGCGATAACATTTTTGTGCCAGTCCCATTTGCCATTTTTCACATAACACTCCAGCTACTTTCATTGACAGAACCATGGACCTCCTGCCATAGTCCTTTGGCACACTAGCATTCCACTGCCAATTTCCATTTTCAAGAGCGGAAGCATAATTTCAGCCAGTACAGGGCATATTGATGATTTACAACTATTAAGCCTTAAAAGAATACTGTGCATTAGATCTATTTAAATCTTCAATGGAAGCAATCACTGGTCCTGTTTCGCCTGTTCTCAAATCTAAAATTATTCATTCCATTTTCTGTTTAAATATTTGATCATAGGTTCTCAGACTATTATATATTTTTTTCCTTATTACTGACGAGAAAAAAAAGCAGTGAGATGTTCTAGGGACATATTACAGAGCTACATTTTCAGATGGATTAATGAACACCAGATCCTCATTTTTGAATTATTTCTTTTAGGTATAAACATACAAGCAAAATACAGTGTAGGAGTCACCTTGTGGTGAGATGGGCAGAAAATAAATTTAATAAAGAATAATAAAAAATAAGCAAATAGGCACCAATTGCAGACATTAAAACTACTGAAGCTGGACCAAATATCTAAAGCAGGAATTCTCAACCATGGCAACTTTAAGATATGTGGACTTCAACTCCCCATGTTGGGGAATCCTGGTAGCTGAAGTCCGTAGGTCTTAAAGTTGCCAAGGTTGGGAAACCTGATCCAAAGTATGGATCTTGCAGGTCATCAAAATGCTTCTAGTCCCTCTTACATGTCTAGCCTCTCTTACCTGTCTGTCTCCTAATTTTCTATTTCCTAATTCACATTGAGACAACACTGTGTTCTTCTACATTTTTGCAAATAGAGAAGAATCACTTTCTGAAGTCAGAGGTGATATGTAATTCAGTGATAAACAAGAAAGTATATCTATGAGTAGCAAAGATTCACTCAACAAACCTAACACTTGTATTCAGATCTAGCCTTTTCTCCAAAGAAGGGTGCCACCTTTTTATTTTATTTCTTTATTTGTCAAAGAAAATTCAAACAAAGAAAACAAGAAAATCAAAATGTGACAGGGATGACAGGAAGAATTGAAATTGTACAGAGATCAGCCTTCTCCAAATAGGCCAGCTGAGGATGATGGAAACTGTATTCGAACACATCAGGAGGGTATCCAGTTGGGAAAGTGACTAATATCCTCCTTTCGACTTTCTCTTCCTCTTCCATCATCTTCATCATCTCATGAAGGTACTATTATTTCTCAGTTTTATTATGATTCATATCTTCTCAAAAGGAACCACATGGTGTTATAGGCCCTATTTTTGGATTTTTTTAGTTTGCTTTGGTTATCTATGGAAAATGTGAGATCACTATAAGATCTCAGAATGGACAGTGAAATTCTAAATTTAGTCAATGGAATTTTATTCTTGGAAAAACACGTATTTTATATTTCTTCAACAATGATCAATGCTCAGCCATTGGCTAAATACCCAGTCATAAATGTCACATATGGGTTGGTGAACTGCTGTGTTGTTTTGATTGAGATTGAAATTGTAATGAAACCTAACCAAACCATGGTGGATAAGTATGAGATTCATACCTTCATGATTGTGGGGCAGAAAATAGTTCTTACTTCACACCCCATCTCAGTGTATTGTTAATGCTGATTTATTTTAAATTAACAGATGCATGTTGAACAATAGAAAGTTTTCCTTTTAAGTGATCAGGGTAAGCATTTGGTCCCTTCTGCTGTT
Organism: Vipera berus; assembly: GCF_964194415.1. NCBI lineage: Eukaryota > Metazoa > Chordata > Lepidosauria > Squamata > Viperidae > Vipera > Vipera berus. Next base: position 30,210,616 of record NC_138202.1, read on the forward strand.
GAGATATGCTTATTTTTATCTAAGCAACCTGAAATCAAGGCTGACATACTACTGTACAGTTGCCTGCAAATAATCTACATTGTTAAAATGAGAGAGTTTAGCTTTGATTTCAATATACTGTATGTATGTATATTCCATTTTCCTCTCCCAGACTCCTAATTAGTAAGATACTGTTTTCTTCATGGAAAACAGATTAAAAGACTGAAAACTTCATCTATAGTAGAAAAGCACAATGTTAATAATATTTTTCTTTTAAAAAATTGCCTTCCTTTCTGTTACTCAGAAGTTTAGGAAAGCATTCTTGTATTTTGAAAAAATACAAACCTTCTCTCTCAAATGATTTCTTGTATACATATATGAATAAAGTAAAAATGAATGTATGTATATTCAAAATGCATATTTACAACCAGAATATTTAAATCTTGAGTGATTAACAAAATAAAGTCACAGGAAATGTTTTGATCTGAGTTTAGGAATAATTTAATATTTTTAATAATTTAATTTAAATAATTTAATATTTTTTTCTTCAAAGCCTACCAGGGTTTTGCAAGAATTAGCAATTTAGATATGTAATATAATAAACTAGAATATTTGACAAGCACTACATATATTCAGATGTTGTGCTGGATTACAACTACCATGTTCTCTAGCCAGTCGTTTGAACAGGTACCAGTTTGGGCTGAAGAGTATAGTAGTTAACAGAGTAATTAAACAGAATGAAGGTTGTACACTTAAAAATTCATTGTACACTTGGTTACTTGTGCTTGGGGTTTTGGGTTTTTTTTTGTTTATTAACAAGAGAATAAGCATTGGAAGATACCTTATTATTCATCACTTAAGTTCTTCATTTTATTATGGTTTCAAATACCTATACATTTTCAACATTTCAAAAAGTGGTTTGCACATAAACATTTTGTGTTAAGTAATAGCAGATCATTGGCTGCTATTGACGCCATGACCAGGATGTAATCAAAGCTGAAATGAAAATATAATTCAAAGTTGCAAGGAAAAGAATACAAAAATAAGTCATTTAAAAGTTGTACTATCTTCATGCCTATTCTGGAAAGATAAAAGATTCTCACTCTTATTGCTTTATGAAGGAATCCTTTGGATATCCTAAATATTTCCTCCTCCCCACCAACCAATGAACTCATAGTTCCTAAGTACGTACATTCTGTACACATTTATATATGGACAGTTTCATTATTGTGCCAGGCCACCTGTGACAGTATCAAGTAGCTTCTGGAGGAAAATATAGGACAGGATAGGAATATCATACTATTACTAAAGCAGTTGGGAAAATGCTTTTTAGCTACTACTCAGAGACTCTATTCCCTGCAAAGATTTAGCCTGGGTACAAAAAAATGTAAAAATGTCCATTCCCCAAAAATACATGCAGACATCACTAGCAACACCTGGGATGCATGGCTGCCTCTACAGATCCTGATAGGGACACATTTAATTAAAATTGTTGACAAGCAGACTATAGTAACACCTTATTAATGTGCCTAATCATTGAATGCTGGTATGCTTGAAAACTCTCTGCAGCAGTTCTTAATGCTCAGCACATAAAATGCTCATTGATGTCTGCAGAGGGATTGTTGGATGTCTGGAGATGAAGCTTGTGTGTTAGGCCACTGCTGCCCTAATGGGCAAGTGGAAATGAAGTCCAGGCTATATGGTAGATACCATAATTTCAAATGAACATCAGACCCTGGATTAAGTATATTCTTTTTGGGATACTGTTGATGTTTCTGTTTGTTTTGCAACTTTTATTGGTGTTTGTATTTATATACATCGCTTAAACTTTTTTCAATGAATCTTCTGAGACCAAATTTTTCTCACTAAATTTTCTTAGTAGTCATGGAACTGTGATGTTAAAACTGTAAGCTGTTTTAAGAGGCTTCACTGAAACAGAACATAAAATGGATATAAGAAGGTAAGAAAGATATTTCTGCATTACGTATCTCATGTACACATTGCAAGTCTCTGGAAAAGTCAGTACATAATGTAAGATGTATATGAAATCAAGCTTGTTGCATCAGCCAAAAATTTCACCAATTGTAAATTACCATTGACTCCCTAGGATACTCAAATACTTTGGCCACCTAATGAGAAGGAAAGACTCACTGGAGAAGAGCCTAATGCTGGGAAAGATTGAGGGCAATAGAAGAAGGGGACAACAGAGAATGAGGTGGCTGGATGGAGTCACTGAAGCAGTAGGCATGAGCTTAAATGGACTCCAGAAGATGGTAGAGGACAGGAAGGCCTGGAGGAACGTTGTCCATAGGGTCGCGATGGGTCAGACACGATTTCGCAGCTAACAACAACAACAACCCTAGGATACTTCTCTTAGATGTTGATTTAGTAGGTTAATAAAAATGTGACCAAGCCACAATCTAAGCAAAATACAAGTAGTAATCACACAATCTATAGATAGTTGGCAAATCAAGGAAGTTTGCACAGTCAGCTATCTCCGAAGAACAAGTGGGTCTTTATGTGGGAAGAAGGCAAAGACAGAACAACATCCCAGTAAATTCATGTGAGTTGGGTACTTATAGTCAAATAATACAAACAAGGACACACAACCCATAGATTATTATAATATTTTTGCATATTTCTGAATGGACTTGTTGAAAAACAACTGAGCAGAAGTCATGAGAATTTGAAATTCAATAATATTTTCAACTAGCTTCTTTAAAGTCTCACAGGAAACAGTTTGTGGAAGATTTCCATTCATGCCTCTATCATAGGCTAATCTCACTTTAGTACTTTCATACTTTAGTACTAGTACTTTCCTAGATGTTTTGTTGCAATTAGAATTTCCTGTCTAAATGATTAACAGCTAAACTCCCAGGCAATTCTGGAACCTGGAATCACACACATCTGGAGGAAAGAGATTGGGAACGTTGTTCTAACTGGGAAGTTAGTACAGTAGCTTAAAGTACTGATAAAAATTTGCTGGGATGAGTTCTTCACCAAATTCTTTTTCTTACCCAAAGTAAGATGAAGTGGAGCTTCAGTAACCAAACAAAGCTTCAGATCCACCTACTACTGACATTAATGGAATTTACACGTGCATAACTGTTTCTGAATCAGAGTGTGTATCTGCTTGGGAATTTAAGCAAAAAATTATATGAGAAACTCTATTAAGAGAAAATGCCCAAGGGAGCAAAGAACTTACCACATTTCATCATCCCTACTTCATAACATTTCCGGAGTCGGCAGGCCTGGCAACTTTTGCGCCTGTTTTTATCTATTGTACATTGGTTTGTTGCCGGACAAATGTAATCATTGTGCCCTGGAGGGAGGGATAAAAGAAGGTACATTTTAAAAATACTGTGATAAAATCATAGATTTAGTCCTCGTTTTGGAGAAAAGGTATTTTATATCTTGAGCTAGCTACTGGTTCTAGTGTGGGAAACACATCTGGTTAGACTGTCCTTGGAGAACCCTAGACAGAGGAAGAGTGACCCAGAAGAGTCACATGTGTCCTTGAGCTAACAAAGAGCATCCTAGCAACACAAACATGGAAAAATGTGTTCTCTCTTTCCTCATTCAGCGAAGATGCATGTTTTGTTAGGGCTGTATGTTCATTAGAGCTGTCTCATTTCATTAATTTGCTTAATCAGAACGCTTAGGATTGCAGCTTGCAAATTGAGAGGATTCAGAATGAACATGTCCTCTAACTGACAAGCAGCTGGGGAAAGAAGGATCTTCCTTAGATGCAAGGGTGCTAAGGGAAAAGAATAGAATAATAGAAGTGTTATCGGCTTATAATCTTTGAGAACTTATTTGAAAGGCTAATCAATAGAGAAATACAGCAAGTAAAAGGGCTAAAGACCAAAGGCTATGCCTCAATTCTTAATGAAAGCAGCAGATACATTTTGAAAGACCTTTCAGTAGAAAGAGGCAAATTGTGGCAAGTATATCACAGAAAAAGACTGTGATCAGCAGAAGAGGCTTCTGTTTTGCTTTTGCAAACTACAACATGACTGAATTAAAATATTTCCTTTTATTTTGGTAGGTTTCTCATCCTTGGACTAGATTTAACCTTTCTACAAAGATTCAGTAGAGACCAAGGAGAATATGGAAAAACAGTCTTTTCCTTCTGTGGAGAAATAGAGAATTACTCAAAGTAGATCGTTTTTCTTAAATTTATTTGACAACCAGGCTCCCTTTTAAAGGGGAAGTCGATAATACAAACTCTGGCCGAATGATAATGAAAGCAAATTATAGCTGTTCAAAAATGAAGGCAAATGAAGGCAAATTTTCTTAGTAACATTTTATCTCAACCTTTGTCTAGAGGCTATACTGTATATGATGTTTGGGGTTGAATGCCTGGACTTAGACCATGATGTTCTGAGTGAAATGTTTGATAAGACATCAAGGTCAGTAGGAGGTTATGGCCAAATTTTGCTGTCCTAGTTTAGCCTAAGAATTATTGTGAATATGAGGAAAAGGAAAAACATCATGTAAAAATGTAATTGGTTGGTACCAAACAATACATTTTACCATTCTACCTCTCCTACCATATAAGAAAAATCCTCAGAATCAATTTATATTAAGAATAAAGACAGATTCCTATTAGATTTTTATTTTAGACTTTGGCTACAAGAATAAGAACTTGACATGCAGTTAAGATCTAAAGGTAAAGGTAAAGGTTCCCCCGCACATGCGTGCTAGTCGTTTCCGACTCTAGGGGCCGGTGCTCATCTCCGTTTCAAAGCCAAAGAGCCAGTGCTTGTCCAAGGACGTCTCCGTGGTCATGTGGCCTACATGACTAGATGCCAAAGGCACACGGAACACTGTTACCTTCCCACCATAGTGGTCCCTATTTTTCTACTTGCATTTTTTACGTGCTTTCGAACTGCTAGGTTGGCAGAAGCTGGGACGAGTAACAGGCGCTCACTCTGTTACGCGGCACTCCGGATTCAACCCACCAAACTGCCAACCTTCTGATCGACAAGCTCAGCGTCCTAACCCACTGAGCCACCACGTCCCTTTTAGTTAAGATCTAGATGTGGGTTATAAAAATGATTGTTTATCTCTTCTTATACTGTAGATGTGTCTTCCATTTCTGAACTCCAGTGTCCTAATAAAATATAGCTGTACTTAACAATTAACTAGTGGAATGGCTTGCCTTCAGAAGTTGTGGGTGCTCCATCACTGGAGGCTTTTAAGAGAAGACTGGACAGTCACTTGTCTGGAATGGTATAGGATCTCCTGCTTAAGCAGGAGGTTGGACTAGAAGACCTCCAAGGTCCCTTCCAACTCTGTTATTCTGTTATAATCTTTATTTCATCTGTTTTCTTCATCTTCAGGTTTATAAGTTCTAACAAGCACACATCTAAAAGTCCAAAGTGATAGAGACAGATGTGATGGTTACTTGGAGGAAAAAAAGGGTGGAAGGGAAGAATACAACTATAAATCATTCCTTCTCCCTGAAAACCACTTGCCCACTCCAAATCTGCTCCCAAAATGGCCTCTTGTAAGGAAATCTAATAATTTTCTCACATTATTCAGAAATGTCATTCCAATTAAAAGGCAGCTTTGTCTCTATCAGATTTATCAAGTGGGACCGAAATGCCCTATGCACAGTCACTCATGCGCTCGTGACCTCTCGGATAGACTACTGCAATGCTCTCTACATGGGGCTGCCCTTGAATACCACTCGGAGGCTCCAGCTGGTGCAGAATGCAGCCGCGTGAGTTGTGATGGGGGGTCTCCCGATACTTTCATGTAACACCTCTGCTCCGCGAGCTGCATTGGCTTCCAGTTGTCTTCCGGGTGAGATTCAAGGTGCTGGTGATGACCTATAAAGCCCTAAATGGCATGGGTCCGGATTATTTATGGGAGTACCTTTTGACGGCGTTAACTTCCCATCGTCCTGTGCGCTCCCACAGAGAGGGCCTCCTCAGGGTGCCATCGGTCAGGGAATGTTGACTGGCGGCCCCCAGGGGGAGAGCATTCTCTGTGGGCGCGCCTGCCCTCTGGAATCAGCTCCCTGTTGAGCTCCGGATGGCTCCTGACCTTCGCTCTTTCCGCCGCGACCTGAAGACTTGGCTATTTGAACTTGCCGGCCTGGACTGAGGGACTGGGATTTTAGATTTTAAATTTTAAATTTTACATTTTAGAACGTGTTTTATTGTTTAGGGCTACTTGGTTTAATTTATTTTAATTTTTGTATATTATGTGTTGTATATAGTGTTTTAATTGCCCTGTACACCGCCCCGAGTCCTTCGGGAGAGGGGCAGTATATAAATCCAAATAATAAATAAATTTAAGGAAGGGGCTGGTTTTCATTGATGCTGTTACCAAAAAGAACACAAAAAACCCATTTTTCTATTATGCATAGAAAAATCTGCTTTGGGAAACTGCTGAACACTTTTTGGAAAGGGTAGTCTGTATAGAACAGATGTGAACTCAGTGTTTGGCAGTGAAGGTTGATTATAATCAAAGGTCCCCTGGAAAAAAGATAAAAATGTTGTCATGCCAGGTGTCCAGCATATGTCATGGCCTTCAAAAGGTTATCTTGTCCAGTTCTAAAGTGTAGTTGACCAAATCATATGCCAGGTAAACATTTTACTTTTTTCAATTACCTTAATTTGTTGCAGCCCACTTCATACTGTTCCTACAGATCTGAGGCTTAACATTCCTAACTGAAGTTACGTTGGAGCAAGTCCCATTGAAACAATGATATTTTCTTAATTGTAAACACAAATATTAAAATAAATATGGGGAAGGAATTTGTCCTGGGACTGAAACAATGTACATAAATATTTTTGAAGTGAGCAAAATCTGAGCAAATGTACCTAGAATCAAACTGTGAGATTTTTCATAATTGCCACTGAAAATGGGACTTTGATTTTTAATCAGTAGATTTCATCAACTACCTGATATACTAAAGGGAAGAAATGAGTCCAGTTTTAGTGGTGAATCTAAAAGTGAAGAGTGACTGGTACTTTTTAAGGCCTATTTTGAGTCTATTGTTTTAATACAATTGGGAATGAAAAGGAAACCTTAAATGGAATAGGAAAGAAAATGCTCTTTGATGCCCTTTCCAATGATGTTCCATTCAATGTCCATTCATTTTTTTAATTTATTAAACATATATGCCATCCCTCTCACCAAACACAACTCTAGGCAGCTTGCAATCATTCAATAAAAATGCCATATAAAACATTAAAACAATAAATAGAGATCTTAAAATTAAAATTTAAGGAGTTAGCCCTATCTCTCCAAAAGAGTTGGCCAATATTTTCCTAAATCAAGGTATGATTTATGCTTCAGGGCTGCTTTCCCATGCTTTTGCAAACATAGGAGGTCTTCCAAAGCTTTATCTTCTGTATCTATATGTTGTTTTTGTGGATTAAGTACAGATTCAGATTAATTTTTAAAATTTGTAAATATTGGAAACATTTCTTATTTAGTTAAACTTTAATATCCTCTTTTCTTTCTAATTATACACCATGTCCATATAAAAGGAGTGGTACTGTTCTATTTTTCTGATATTAAATTATCTAACACTTTATTCAAACTGAAAAAGAAGGAAGGGAGGGAGGAAGGGAGGAAGGGAGGAAGGAAGGAAGGAAGGAAGGAAGGAAGGAAGGAAGGAAGGAAGGAAGGAAGGAAGGAAGGAAGGAAGGAAGGAAGGAAGGAAAGCCTACAGTTGAATGGAAGTCTTAGTTTACCACTGTACTATAGGGCTTTCATTTTGGTTTCTCCTTGTTCTATCTTAAACCTTGTGAATATGGATAAGGTTAAGTGTTCTCCTTTTTTGTAAGCTTTTTTTCTCAAACATTACCATTCCAAGACACAGTTAGTGACAACTCTATATATATACATTTGAGACAGAGCATGTAGCGCTGCAGCAAAACTATCAAACAGTTCAGTTTTCCAATATAAAAGTATCCTTCCATAATTCCACCAACTCAGTGAATGTTGGGACAATGAAACCTGAAGAAGTTTCAGTGATTTAAAAAAAACAGAAAGCTTATAAGATGTTATTAATAACAGGAAGAAATACAGCGATCAGTAATTAATGCTAAATTATTAGTAGCTATACATAATAATTCAATTTACCATGCACATTGCTAAATCTCTTCTAAAATCTCTCTGAAATGCTACAATAATCATGCAGATGGTATAATGTTTAGTTTGGCTGTTGTTAGGGAGTATCAGTTTGTGTACTGTCCCGTAATTTCAGGTGCATGATTTCCAATATTTTGAGAAAAGAAATACCCAAAATTGTAAAATAAATTCAAACTAAACTTCACATTTTGTTTTGGAAGGGGGAAAAGGAGAGAAACTTTTCCCAAAACAGAAAAAAATAACCCAGTTCTGCAATATATGTAGTATAGCCTTAAGCCCTCTCCAAAAAGTTGTGCTAATTTAATTAAGATTTGGTCTCAAGTGGATCTGCGGTGGGATTGGGTCTAAAATTCCAAATGATAATTGTAACTACATAAATTGAAATGCTCTTCTTTTTGATTGCATCATGATCTACATATAACAGTTGTTGGCTGTCATCTTGACTTTTTTGACCCTCCTCTGCACACCTCCCTGGTCGCTCTGTGTAACTTATCTTCAGATTCTTATAAAAATCATTGCATTCAACTGAATTCTTTCCCCAGGATTTCCTGTTTTCCCTACCTTGGATGCTTCTTTTGAAGAAGGCTTTACAGCCTTCACATGACCAAACCCCATAATGATATCCGGATGCATAATCACTACATACAGCACAGAAATGTGCATCTCTTTTTGAACCAGGACTGTTTGTGGTGGGACTGGTACAGTCACTGCTGCTGTTTTTTCTTTTCAGGGTGTCTCTGGTGGCAGAAAAGGAGAAAATCTGTCATCATACAATACAAAGGCATGTTGTATTTTGCCTCCACAATGTTCTGGTTTTTTTAATCATCCACATGAAGTTTTGCATAGTGGGAAGTGCAATAAAGGAAAGCTTGATCTTGCAGAAACTTGCATGGATTAGAATCATAAAAATAGAATACTTATTCTTCAGAACGCACCAGGTTTTGCAAGCACCAGCTATTAAAACATGCAATATATTAAACTTGACAAGCATTAGATATGTGAAGTCAGATGTTGTGCTACATTGCAATTACCACGTTCTCCCCCAATCATTTACACAGTTACTAGTTTGGGCTGGTGATATAATAATTAGCAAACTGATTAAGCAGAATGAACATTGCGCAGTTAGGAGTTTATGATACACATGCAAAGTTACTTGTGCCACAGTGTTAAGCCAAGTGAAGCAGTTCTTTAGGCAGCAAAAATCAATACCACAAAAAGTATTAATTGCTAGGCATTTCATTGATTATTTTCATTCATTCATTCACTTTTATTATTTGATTTCTTATTCTATTTTTATTGGCAGGGGCAGGAATAGAGGCTTCTGAGTTTTTCAAGCTAATGTGACAAAAAAAATTGACTGGTCTTGAATAGTATAGATTTTATTTTGAGACGAAGGTAAATAGGTTCCATCTGCTGTCCTTGCTAGGGACCTCTGGCTATCCTGGCTATGGACCACATTCCTTCAACAAATATGCAAGAAGTAAGCTGTGTTCCACCAAATCAGAAATTTGACAAATGCAAAGATTAAAACACATATTTTGTTCCTTTTTGAGGCCTGAAACATTGTTTCAGCTGCACAGCCATCCACAGGGGGAAAGGGAGTAAAAAAAATCCCCAAAAACTAGAAAAGAGGATTTCACTGTGTGATCAAAGCCTTCAAAAATTTCAGTCATACAGCTGAATCTTCCACCTCAGTGCTTCTCAAACTTGGCAACTTTAAGATGTGTGGAATTGAATTCCTCCATGCTGGTTGAGAAATTCTGGGAGTTGAAGGCCACACATCTTAAAGTTGCTAAGTTTGAAAAACACGTCTCTAGCCTGACTTTTTTTTTAACTTACACACACATATCCCAGAACATCCCTGCTTATATGCACACTTTACAGGACATATGAATTACATTCTTTACTTCTGAGACAAACCAAGTGTACTCTATTCTTTCTTAAGTAAAAAGAGATTTGATAGCCTTCTCCCTTTCTTGTCAGTGATCAGGGACAATGTGCAAGTCCAAAAGGATTTGATGAACAGATGAGCAGAAGAGAAGCCACTACAGTCAGAAGCCACATCCAGATATCTGTAGATTTCTGAGTTGTGACAAATGTCTCTGGGTTTCAGAAAGGAGGAGAGGCTTAAGAGGGCATGTATCCTTTAAAAAAAATCTCTATAAAACTCAAACAGTGTTTTATATGTCACATTTGAAAACAAAATCCTTCATTAGGAAAAAAATAAAAAAATAAAATGCCCTATGCTCATTTAATCAAGTAAAGGGAGGGGCCGGCTCCATGTAGTTCATCTTTGAACTTTTAATTTAAGTTACAATTCATGAATTTTCAATACCACAATCATTGTTTCCATGGCAATAAATTGATGTCATGAACACAGCATTAAGACAGCACCACAAAAATGAAACAGAAGGGGAAGTGCAACTGTGAAAGAGAATGTGTGCAAAGACAGAGCATTTTGAAGATGAGAAATCACTCTTTACACTTACCCTTCAAAAGGAATGGAGGATTTCATTGTACAATTCCACTCAAATGAGATATTCTGTGGGTTTGTCAAGGCACTAAAAGAGTGGCCCATGTAGCCTTCCCCAACTTGTTCCTTACAGATGTGTTAGTTACTATCTCCCATGATATCTGGAGATGACAGCAATAAGACATCTGGAGGAAAGTTGTTGCAGATGACTGAGACAGACCCAAAGCTGTCTGAAATTAAAACTATGTCCAAAATTTCTATTCTTACTCCATTTTTATACTACCCCTTTTCAATAAAGAATCCCAAAATCTGTAGGTCTATGGAGATTCTCAATCAATCATCCAGGTCATGGTTGTTCCAAGATGCTTTTCAAAAAGCAAGAAAGTCCAGTTGCCTTTTGATGTCGTAGATTGTGATGTTAAAGAAACTAATTTGATGTTGAATATGATAACAGCAGCACTGTTACTGGTGGGACAATATTGGAAGAAGGATAGTTTGCCTACTATAGAAGAATGGGTGCTTAAAGTTTCAAATCTTGCAGAAATGTCTAAGATTTCTGCTTACTTGAAAGATCATTCACAGGAAAGATATATTTCAGTTTGGAGGAGATGGATAGATTATATTCAGAACAAATATGGGACTAAAAAGTTCCATTTAGCTTATGAGTAGATTTTAGTGGGATATTGTTATTGGTACTTTGTATGTAGTTATGTTAAAGGGGAGTTAAAGCACATTATGAATTTGGTTAATTGTATATTATGCATAATTTTTATTTAGAATATGATTATTATAACTATAATCCTGTATTTAGCTCTGGGAAGTGGGGGGGAAGTGGGTGGGTTTGGGGTGGGGGGGATTTGGGGATATATTGTAAAATTTTGTTTTTGTAAAACTCTTTAATAAAAAAAAGAAAGGCACCTTTGGGAATCTCAAAAGCTATATATGGTGTTCTTATCCAACATTTTATTGCTGACTACAGTCTTGCATGATAGTGGACTAAAACCTTTTTCTTTTCAGGAATGGTCAAAACCATTTCGCTAGTTGAGGCAAAGGATAAGCTGATGTCCTTCACCCATTTCATACTGCTAAATTGACCAGACTATGAGTCTTAGTTTAATACAGATGATATGCTGGTATCCTCCCCATATCATCAAAATCAGGCCAGCTAAAAAGAACCGAATGTGTTCAGGGTACATACAATGTTATCTCCTAATTAAGCAGGCTGACACAAAGAAAGTTCAGGAGGAACAAGGCTCTCTTCCTTCAGGTAGGGGTGGAGGTGTTTCACTATGCCTAACAATAGACCAGCTTTGCTCCCCATCCTACCTTCATTCGGGTATTTCACCATTTCCTAATTGTAACACAATGAATCTTCCCATAGTGAACTGTTTTTGAAGACGTAGACTCTATGTTACTTGCAGAAAAAATTCTGTATTATCCAGAAAAATTGTCATTCTTTGCTCAGTAACTTTAGATTCTTTCATAGCCACTAACCTACTAAATTTCTATACTTAGCAAGATTTTTACCCTAGAGTTCTCTAAAACCATTTTAACTTCCATGAAAATGAACTTATTTCCAAGCACAGATTTATACAATAAAGCTGAATGATGGGAAATTCAAAATAGATAGGAATTCTTAAAATGCCTCTTTAATTTAGGGGTGGTCTAAAAATCAAATTTTGAGTGCTTCAGAATGGTTAGAAAATTTCTGTTAAGTTTAAAGCACCTGTTTCAAACTAAAACAAAGCTATTACAAAGTTGAAATATGTCCAGAATGGCTAGAACTCAAAGCTGGGGCATTTTAAATGTCTAATCTCTTAGATTCAAAATGCCTTGTTCATCTTAGTAACTCAATTAAACAAAACAAACCACAGGATGAAATGATGGCCACCAATGTGGGCTGTCTTATCATGCGATTAGACAAATTAATGAAGGATAGAAAACAATCAGTGGCTACTAGCCCTGATCATTATATATTTCTCCAGCATCAGAGGGGCTGCACCTCTGCATGCTAATTTCTGAGGAAAACAGAGAGGTATTGTGTTAATGTCCTATTTGTGTATTTCCCATAGACTCCAAGTTGACCACTGTAGGATCAAAATGTAGGACTTGTTTGAGGTTCTTCTAGTCCAATTATACTGAGAGTCCATCATATGCTAATTCCATCCATTGCATATCAGAGAAAATGGATGGTCCAGAAAAAATAATTCTCCAAGTACAGGAGAAAAAAGTAAATTATTTAATAAATATAGCTCCTTTTTTCATAAAAAAAGTCAGCCTTGCAATGAGAAATAATCCCATTGAATTCTATACATCACAAATACTATGCAGGTACAATTTTGCATTATCAAAAACTCAGAAATATTTTTTAAAACAATTCTCTTCTGAATATATTTATTGCACCATCAAAATCCTTTCCCAAGATTTCTGTTCTCTTACATCATCCCCTAAATGTCAAACCAAATGTCTGAAAGTTCAAATTTCATCTCAGCTCTGACTTCCAATATCTAAACCTGTAACTGAACTGTGTTCATATATTCTCATTGAAATAAGAGTTACTTAAGAACATGGATAAATATTAAGAATTTCTATCTTTTCATTATTTCAAAGCAAAAAGGCAAAATGTATATTCATGGGGTTATCTCTGATTGGCTGTCCCAACTGTGAAAGCAAATTGTGGGTGGAAGAAACAATACTTTGATCAGAGAAGCATTTCTGGAGAAATAATTCACGCTATTTGCCCCATTTAAAACAGACGGGCCCTTCAAGCTGCTATCAGACAGATTCCAAGGAAGGCAAAAGGCTTATCATCTTTTAGGGCTGTGTTTCTTCACCCCATGACCTATATTTAAACACAATTATTCAGACATTTTGCCTAAGCATTTTGCATTCTGTTTCTTGGTCATATTACACTGGACTGGATATTTAGCACTAAATATATAATTTTTAAAATTACCTGTGCATAGGTAAGACGTGATCCACAGGTCGGGCTTCACACCAAGGGCTTTTCGGTTGCTCTGCATATAAAACCGATGATTGGCAGTGTACTGTCAGAGGAGATATGTGACCAGGGCTGGACCACAACATACTTGGACTCGCTGCCTGCCTTAAAGTGGCATTTTCTGAATCGCTGAAATTGCCTGGAATGTTATAATTCATCATTGAAGGGCTGTAGAAAGCCATGGCCGAGTAGTCGGGTCTGTTCTCCATATAACAGGATGGAATGTAGATGGGGCTGTGCTCGACCGTCAGAGCAGCCTGGCTGCAGCTGAAAGGGATGGGAGAGTTGTGCTCAGAGACGGCGCTTTTGGCTTCTCTTTTACTACATCCAAGATCTTGAATCGGTGGCAAATGAGAACATTCCTTGTGAGACGATGCACAGAGGGACATGCTGGAGTGAGATGAATGCCAAATGTCGCTTTCTTAATCAGTCATCCCCCAACATTTAATCTGGAAAACAGCAATACGTAAGGCTACATAAATAAATTTTTAAAAAGAAAATCCCCCCTCCTCACCCTCACTTCCTAGCCATGTATATCTGGGGCAAAAATATTACAATAGCACTTTTAGCAGACCAATGAGTACAGAAACGGTCCTACTCAGACATAAAAATGGTGAGAGAACCCCCTGATCCACGGCCTGTGGATGGGAAAGATAATTCTCTTGAAACCTCCCATTCATCTAAATCAGAGGAGAGTAACCTGAGGATCCAGAGCCAGGTTTTAAAGAATCTTTCACCCCAACTCAAGCAAAACTCAGTAGTATGGTTTCCCCTAATTTGAGGCAAGAAGCACACAAAAACTACAGCATCAATAAGATTAAAAAAAGAAATACAGCCCAGGACTCCCAACCCCAAACTCATTAACAAAAAATATGAAAACCTTTTGTTCTGCCTATATGCATGCATGATGTGACCCAGCCCAATTTAGATCATAGCCTCACCAACCTATTTGGCTTTTGCCCTTCTAAAAAGATGTAAGGCTTCCAGACTTCCAAAGGTTGCTCATCTCCAATCAAAATAATCTAGTAATAGCGACTAATATGAATTATCTGACGAAGAGGACAAGCTTCTCTGTAAGCACACAAATATGTCAGCGCTGGTGTTATGCCACAAAGAAATGATATACGTTCAATGAAGATTCGTCCTACTGTTGCTGCAAAGTTTCAGAGCAGAGATGCCATACCATGGTCGTTTCAGGCCCAGAAAACTGCAGGTTTCACGATTGCAATGTTTCTCCAACCCTTAAGCATTCTGCTACCTGAGGTGAAGAGCAAGCTGCCATTTTCACTTCACTTACAAGTTACAAAAGTCAACCCAACTGGCAGTTAAATTATACTCTAACACCAATAATGGGACAGTGACCGTGATTACACTTGAAAGTAGCAGGTTACTTCAGGTGAAACAGGGCGGACTATTCCCCCAGGCAATTCCTAATGGCACCCATAGATTTTGCTTGTGTTACTTACTGGAACTGGTCACAAAATATTATATATATATACATACATACATACATACATACATACATACATATATACATACATACATATATATGTGTGTGTGTGTGTGTGTGTGTGTGTGTGTGTGTGTGTGTGTGTAAATTACTAACAAAGAATTAAGGGAGACTGAAATGCATTTCTAACTTATTAGTTTTCATCAGTCAGCCATACCCTTCTGAGATTCGAACCTGGGCTGATTGCACATTAGGCAGTTGTTTTTACCTCTTGAGCCACAGGATCTCTCTCGCTTTAGTTAGCTTCAGCCCAGGTTCGAATCTCAGAAGGGTATGGCTGACTGATGAAAACTAATAAGTTAGAAATGCATTTCAGTCTCCCTTAATTCTTTGTTAGTAATTTACACAAATATATGAGCTGTCCAGTGTGACTACTGCCTGTTCGATGGCCTTCAAGATAGGCTGAAAACAGGAAATAAAGATTTGCCCCATGTTTGGGGCCTAGCAAGGTAATCTAAATAGTTAACATTTGACATATATATATATATATATATATATAGGTTTTCGCGGGTGTTTGTATGTGGATCTTTGGTCATTCGGGTTTTTTCCCACGTAGAATTGAAGGTGTAAGAGCAACGTTTCAACAGAATCCCATCCGTCATCCTCAGGCTGGTGGCTTCAGCTTCCTTCTTCTGGGAAGGGCTGATTGCACATTAGGCAGTTGTTTTCACCTCTAGGCCTAATGTGCAATCAGCCCAGGTTCAAATCTCAGAAGGGTATGGCTGACTGATGAAAACTAATAAGTTTGAAATGCATATCAGTCTCCCTTAATTCTTTGTTAGCAATTTAAAATTTACACAAATATGAGCTGTCACCGGTGTGACTACTGCCTGTCGATGGCCTTCAGGTTAGGCTGACACAGGAAATAAAGATTTGTCCCATGTTTGGGGCCTAGCAAGGTAATCTAAAATAGTTAACAAGCATTTGACACATATCTCCCCTTGCTTCTCAGCTAACAAAGCGAGAGAGAGCCTGTGGCCTAGAGGTGAAAACAACTGCCTAATGTGCAACCAGCCCAGGTTCGAATCTCAGAAGGGTATGGCTGACTGATGAAAACTAATAAGTTTGAAATGCATATCAGTCCCTTAATTCTTTGTTAGCAATTTAAAATTTACACATATATATATATATATATATGCACAGTTCAAATTGATAATTAACTCCTGCTTTTAAAGCTCCAGAGTGTATAATGTCATCAGCAACTTGTTTTTCCTCATGGGATTGTGAGTAAAAAGAAGTCTGACAACAAGGCCATGATGGTACCAAGTGGGTGGGCCAAAATTTTTACCTCATTTTAAACTTGCTTTCTGGGGAAGTTATGTTAATATATTGGGGGGGGGATTTTGAAATCACAAATACTTTATTGCTATATTTCCTTGGCATGATGTCTAGGGACCTGGGGGAAAGGAACCCAGCAGGTTGCAGCACTTGATGTGGGTTCCTAAGGGAATACATTTTCATAGAAGACAATATATCTACTGTAGCTCAGGGTTGGACTGTGGAGTCTTTCACAGAATATCTTCTGCCTATTACAACATGATTTTCTGGGTTTTTCCCCAGTAGATTACCAGAAAATGTTGACTGTATATGAATATTGGTTGATTGCATTGTATATAAGTAAGTATGCCACTTTGTTATTCTTTAAAGATGCATAATAAATCATATAAATAGAATAGTTTTCATATAATTTGGTACCTGTCTTGAGATCACTACTTCTGAAGTTTAAAATGTAAATCTTCTATCTGAATTTTAGAATACAAATCTTCTATTGATCAGAGGTCAGAAGCTAGATAACTGGGAACTACTGTAGACCCTAATCGAAACTAACACTGGCTTCATCTCATTACCTCACTATCACTACCACCCCATTCTATTGTCTAAAACAGTTTTGGCAACTGTTTTTCAATTCTTATTTTGTCCATGAACCTTTGTCTTTTTAAATGTCTTTGAGCGCCTTTCCTGCATATCCCTTGGAGTCAGTCCTAGAGGCACTAAGAAGGAAGACAATGCAGTAGGAGAAGCAATACTCTGCTCAGCCAGCAGTATAAAGGAGTAAGGGTCATACCATTAGTTGAGATACTCAGAAGGAAGGGGAGAATAGAAGTGGTCATGGTTTAGCACTAAGAATAAGCAAGAATTAAGGAGATAGATTGCCAACTATAATATTTAAAACTTCCTAGTCCCTCAGTGGAAAAGTGAAATGAAATGTGTGATAGGGCTTGGAGTAGCTTAAGTATTCCTCCTGCAACATCCTCACTCACTGAAGCCTACAAAGCCTTTCATAGCCAAGGGTCAGATCTGAAGTACCACTTGTCTCCAGTCATCTTTGCTTATCCGCCGATTCTAGCCATATGGATATGCTCCAGATCCCCTCTAGTATGTCATGACATTTAATGGTACCAAGGAAATATGCCTGTTACATCATGGCACTGATTCTATGGAACAGCATAACTCCTGAGAATTGAATGGCCCCAACCCTGCTTCCTTCTTGTAAAGCACTGAAGAGCTGGACCTTCCTCTGAGCATTGAGTCAGTGTTTAGTGAACCTGTCTGGATATCATTGTTGTTTTTGAGTTGCTCTAAGTTAGTGGTCTTTAAGATTGTTTTTTTATTGTTGCTTATTGTATTATTGTTAGCCCGTCAGCACTGTGTGTCAAGTAGATCACCATCTGTGACAGGGTACCATGGAGAGCCTACGGCCTCCACAGACTAGGAGTTGGATTCAGTCTAAATAGTTAGGACATCTAAAAGAGCATCCATCTCATAGTTGCTAGGGACAGACTGTCTTGTTAGTACAAAATAATAAAATTCCACTTTACTAGAAGAAAAGACTACTGCAAGCAGCAGAGGCTTATCCTTTTCCATCACCAGTCTTACATCTCATCTGACCATTCCAACATTAGAGGTGGAACTGTTTCCTTCAGTTTTTAATTCCAACAGTTATTCTGGCAATCTGTTGATTCATAAACATTTGTTGACAGCATATTTCCCCAATTTTCATTTCATCCTCACTTCTATAAGAGGATGTTGCCTCAGCAGGAAGCTAAATCCAATTGACACTTTAAACAGGCTGAAAAGACCAGAGAAATTATGAGTTCTAAGATGCTGAGTGGACTGTTATAAGCCCTTAACCTAATTTTTGCAGTCTTAAACTTTTGCTGGGGAGACAGATTGCTGATAAGAACAGATCCATTGAGGCAGAGCCTGCTGCTAAATATGTTGCCTTCTGCTGGGAAAGCCCTGAATAAAACACTGATTACTCAACCTTAAGATCATTTACATTAGGGTACCTCAATCTTGTCGACTTTAAGGGGAAATCTGAAAATTAAAGTCCACACATCTTAAAGTTGTCAAGGTTGAGAAACATTGACCTACATTTACCTTCTCCAAATTGATTCTCTGGGATTGGTAACTGAACATACTTGGAGGGCAATTAGTGGGAAAGGATAGCCTATGTGAGGCTCTTGTAAAACGTGCTAATTTCTGGACTAGAATTTCCAGATTGAGGTTCTGGTAAAAGTAGAATAATTGTCACTCATTGTGAGTTCCATAGAAAGTTTTTACTTCCTAAACAGAGAGAAAAAAAGTTTTTCAGTATATACAAGTAAACATAGAAATTTCCCTGGTGGTTTTGTAGAATCCAGCCTTTGGTTATTTTCTTTCTAGTGGACTAATTTTTAAATCAACATAGGGAAACCAAGAAATACAGTAACAGAATATCCTTTCAATGCACAGAAATCTCTTCCCACTCGTATTTTCCATTATTTCCCAGGCAAAACACCAAAGTGGCGTGTTTATTTTTTTTTATTTTTTTATTTTAATTCCATTTATATCCCGCCCTTCTCCGAAGACTCAGGGCGGCTTACAAGCTTAGCAGTAGCCTTCATTCTATGTATATGCCTGCTTATTAGGGCTTTCACACACACCCCAAGCGGCATTATTACAAAGTCAGCTTAATTGCCCCCAACAATCTGGGTCCTCATTTTACCTACCTCGGAAGGATGGAAGGCTGAGTCAACCTTGAGCCTGGTGGGATGCGAACCTGCACTAATTGCAGGCAGCTGGTGTTACTTAAGGAGGCATTAGCCCACTGCTCCACCAAGGCTCTTTTTTAGTTGAGTTGCAACAAATATTTGGTTCTCTTTGTCCCAGCAAAAACATCTTCAGTTCTCCACATAACCAAAGGAATTAATTACTTTGCAATTTCACAATATCAAAGACATTGATTTTCTTAGTCAAGCAGAAAGAAGAAGCCAACATGTTCTAGTGCAAGGGATTCTGGCACCTCTAGCATGTGAACTTTTACAGATTACCCTTGTGTTTGTAGAACAACTGAATCTTACACTATGGCTCCAAGTCTTGTATTAGGATAGCCCAAATGCAATGCCAATAAGCTTAATACACCTAATATCAAAAAAATAATAAGTGACCTAGTAGGATGTTTTGCTATTATACAAAGGACCATTCAGATGTTTTACTCAAGTAATTTGAATATCAGTTTAGTTTAGAAGTTTAGTTTAGTTTAGTTTAGTTTAGTTTAGTTTAGTTTAGTTTAGTTTAGTTTAGTTTAGTTTAGTTTAGTTTAGTTTAGTTTAGTTTAGTTTAGTATGAGATAATTATGGCTAAAGGTTTTAATCAGGTTTTAAATCTTTTTTTAGATTATAATATTGTTTCAACTAAGTTTAATTCTCAAATGAGGAAAGAAGTACTATACATTTATATGTTGAACTTTTAATGGTCAGCTTACAAGTTTTAAATCTTTGCCAGAAAGGATATGCCTTTTTTTCCCCCAACTCTTCATCAGATTTATTCCCAGCTTGATTATTGTTTATTATCTCAAACCTCAGCTGGTCAGATGGATAAATGTAATGTAGGCCCTATTGTAACATCTCATCATGCTCCAGTAACACTAGCATTTGTTGTAAGAAAAAGTCTATTTTTTTAGGATGGTATTTTAAATATTATTATTAAATATTATTAAATATTATGATTATACAGTATTATTACATATTATTATTATATATTATTATATTATTTAATATTATTAAAGAATGACTCACTTTTTATCAAAGAGAGGAAACAAGAACTTAAAATGTTTTAAGACCCATACACAAGTGAAGCTCTCCAAACCATCTAAGCCACAACAGCCACCTTTTTTTCTGCAGGAGTTGTGACTCAAGAAGACTTCCAAAAATGAGCCTGTTCTGTACAGGGAGTTCAACTCTGTCAGAAATGGAATATCCCCAGAATTAGTGGGGGATCAAATTTGACCCTGAGCTTTTCCATATCATCAGCTTCCAGCAGTCTCCAGTTAGGGCTACTGCGGCGCAGGGTGACAATTATTTCTGGTGTTGGCAATGTTGATATAAATAGATGGTTTAAATTCAAGTTCAGATATCTTTATTATGGTCTTTGCCCAACCTATAATAGATGATTTAAATCCTATTAAGATAAATGTTGTAAAGATGAATATTACTGATATATGTCCTTAGAAAGATTCCTATGCCAGCAACTTTAAGGTATTTCAAATGTTTAACTTCTCCTATGTCATTACTAAGAACAAATCCTGCCCATAAGGAAAGTCTGTAGAATTATTTCTTTTCCAGGAACAATTGGAAGAAATTGTCAATTCAATTTCTACAAATTTAATAAAAGAATTTTGTAAGGCCAACTGTGCCCACCTCTAGATAGATCATTGCAGTTTGTCCAGGAGACATGGTATAATTAATCAGCCATTGGGGTACATTGGAGAGAAAACACTGATGCTTCTCCATCTTTCTTGAATTATCCTATCAAGAGATATTTGTTGACCAACTTGGCAGAAATTCTAGCAACTATAATTCCACTATAGCTGAAGGATGCTAGATAGGAGGAAGCTGTTCAAAAACATAAACCTGGATTGTTCCCAAAATCAGATCCCATTAAAATAGTTTAGCTTACCTAGACAGCATTTTCTGAGAACAATATACATCTTAAAAGAGATTTCTAAAACAAAAGAAAATACAATTGTTAATCAACATATGTGCATGTAAATTAAATCTAATTATATGTTTGTTCCATAATGCTTTCCCCCTATTTATCTGTCTTCATTTCTTTCCCCAGCATTTCTCTATGCCATGTTCTATCTTGCATATTTGGTTTTTTTTTCAGTTAAGTACACAGTGGCCTATTCCAGATTAATCACAAAAGCAGCAAAATTTCACTTTGATATAACTTGAGTCCACAAACAGCAGATAATGATCTTAGGCATGCCACGAGATATACCTTTAATAAAATAAATAGTACAAAAGGACATGTTTGGTCTTAACTCACCTGGACCTCCTATTGATTAATTGATCATGTGCTATCAAGTCAGTGTCACCTTTTAGTGACTTCATAAATTGACCTTTTCCAGAATAATATATGTCCTCATTGGAGCCCTTCAAGTTTATTTTCCCAATAATGCACCCAAAGCTAATATCAAATCCGTGCAGTTTGCTGTTGGTTCTTTTCTTCTCTTTCTCTTGAGAATTATAGGCTTCTCAAGAGAGTTAGATCTTCATACAAAGTGTCCAAAATATGATAATTTGAGCCTGGTTATTGATGCCTCAAATGAGAAACCTGGAATGATTTATCTTATAATCCATTTGTTTGCTTTCATGACTATCCATGATATTCTCAAGAGTCTTTTCCAACATCTGAATATATTTTCTAAAGCTTCATAAGTAACCTACTAGTGTGCAGCATAGTTCTTGACTGCTGATTCCTATACAGCTGATCTTAAAAATGAGATGTGAATTAGAATAGAATAGAATAGAATAGAATAGAATAGAATAGAATAGAATAGAATAGAATAGAATAGAATAGAATAGAATAGAATAGAATAGAATAGAATAGAATAGAATAGAATAGAATAGAATAGAAGCTGGAAGGGACCTTGGAGGTCTTCTAGTCCAGCCCCCTGCTCAAGCAGGAGAACCTATACCATCTCAGACAAGTAAATGTCTAGTCAGGTGAATTGTAGTTCTCCCTTAGGCATGAAGCCAACTGGGTAACCTTTGGCTAATCACTCTCTGTCAGCCCTGGAAAGAAGGCAATGGCCTTGCAGTCTCCAGCCACAAACAGCAAATTTTATTTTCATTACTCTCCTCTTATTATCTAAGACCTCAGGTAGAGGTCTTCCCCAATATTACCACATATCTTACATTACATTTAAAGGATTTGCATTGTTACAATTCATTCCTTTCCTTAATCCCGGAATTAAACAATTCAATAATGTTTAATTCAGTTTTTTTTTCATATCAGCCACATTAGCCACGTAAATCCAAAAATTGCAATGTATAAAATGAACAGTGACAAAAGTGGATATTACAGATTATAGAACAACCATGTTTAATTGTAATGTAATTATAGCAATTGTGGATGGTATAAATTTACAGGATGAAATTATGATTTAGATAATATTAAAGCATAAATTGCGGATTGGGTTGGATAATGTTTCTCAACTTTCACTGACTAATAAAAAAAATCAATATTTTAATTTCTTAACGATACTTGATGTTAGCTTTATTGATTTACTGATGTGCTATACTTGATAGTTTTATTATAATTAAAAAGTCTCCATTAATATAAATATATTGTCTCTGTTTATATGGAAATAGAGTCAATGAAAGTATGAAACAAGAAAAATAATTTTTAAACAAAATATGAAAATAGAATAGAGGCTCAGACCGAATAAAGGTATTTTTCAATTTCAATTGGTTCAATTAAACCAACAGTCATAGACACTTTAAAAAGATAACCCTTACTAAATGTTCATATATAAATACAGTTGGATGCAAAAGAAAAGAAGCTGCAATGAAAAAGGGAGCAAAATCTGTTTAACAGCTAAGAAACAGCAATGATGGGAAACATCTGTGGCTGTTTTAGACTTTTTTAAGGAAAAAGTTAATTAAAACACACAAGCAAATAGGAAATTGGATGTAGAACGAACATGAAAACAAAAGTTAAGGGAGAAATTGGCTAAGCAAAATTTTTAGATCTAGAATCCATATATTAAGAGAGTTGATGAATATGCTGAATATTATGTTACATTTTAAAGAGCTGCAATAGAAGGAAGAGCCACCAAAATCAGAGTAGATTGTCAATTTAATGTTGAGTGGTGTCCCCTTTATGCTGCAATTGTTATAAGACACATTACACAGTGATTGCTAGGCTTCTAATCATTGGAAAGATTTTTTAAATAAGAAAGTAAGATTGCCAGAGGAAGACAGAAAAATATCCATTTCATGAGCTTGCCGAATACTCAGAGAGCATTTGATTTCACTCTTTTTCAAAAATGCAATTAATCATATTACTTTCTTAATACGTAACTTAAATAATAAAATTGATATGAATAATAAAACGGTGCCATCACTAAAATTATATTGACTTCAGTGTTTCTCATAAGAAAAGCAAGGTACAGGCACAAATTTAATTAAAATAGAAGAACAATAATGTCCAATATACAATTTCATGAAATATCCTCTCTACTTTGAAAGTGGGGTTTTACTTTATTTTTATGGTGCTATTCTGTGATTCTAGTTATTCTGTTTTGTTCTCCCATTGCCAAGGTACCAACTATTCTCAGATCAAATACAGAATCGATGCAGAAGTCATGGCCAGAGAGATACGCAGACAAATAATTAAACTGGGAAAAACTACAAATACATCCATACACAAACATGAAAATGATGGTATCTAAAAGAATAATCTTCAAATCTATTTTAAGGTCTATTTCTCCCGTAATAGTATATTGGTTGTTTCTAAATGAGGTAAAAATGTTTTTAAAAGACAGCTGAAGAAAAATTTCATTTGTTACAGTAAGATTGAATAAAGACATTGAGATTTTGCAGATATTTCCCAGATAATGTGAACTCCCTTTAAATCCAAAGCAGCATGAAGGAATATTTGTTTAATTGTTATTTGTTAGCATTTCAACTAAGCCAAAGCATGTAAAATTGATGCATAATTCACATATTCTTACTGATATTTCCTGTTTTTCTTCTGTTGCCTTCATTTGTAAAAGATGTTTTATAAACTCATCATGTTATTTATTTATTTTTATTTATTTACTGTTCCATATCCTGAGCACCGAGTAAAAAGGACACTATCTAATCAAACTTTCATCAATAAAACAATCTGCATAAAATAATGCATAACTTTCTGGGTGCATTTTGTTGGAGAGGGATACTTTTTGCCAGCAGAATACACAAATACTGGAGATCACAGTGATACCAGTGCACAGTGCATCAATATTGTGCTTCTACAGATCCTTACAGCATGTTTTGATTATTATCTATTCAGAATGAGGTTTTTGCCTTAATCCTAACATATTACAAACTGCAAAGTAGTGCAAAGAGACAGGAATTCATGACTGATGTTATTAGGCAGTGTTACGTGAGAATAAATGTTGACATTAATTTCAAAATATGTTCTTTAAAGGAAGATTTGTTTTAATGGAAACTAATATTGCCAAAATAGATTGATGGCCAAAATGCATCCCATCTGCGATGGATAGCTGGGATCTCTGCAGACGTTTATAGTATTGATCCCCCAAGCCCTTTGCCAATCATCAGCAGTTGTTTTTAAGTAGCAAAAAATACATTATTTCCTACTGATTATATTTTCTCCCTCTGTTTTGGTTCATCAGAAAGATGCATTTTCTAAAAAAAAGAGAGAACTGTGAATTTAAGATGGCCTGCATAATGAAACATAAGAAAGGAAACAAAAAAGAAAATGCTAAACATAAACAAAACTTGTAGGCAAGGCTCACCAATCCAATATTTCAATTCCATGCAGATGTGCATATTTACACTGTGTAGGACTATATGTATGTGAATATACAAGTGCAAGAAGTCATTCACTGATAAGCCAGCACTCCCTGAATTCAAAACTACTAAGTAAATTGCCCATAAAATTAATCAATTCCCCCATCTGTACATATCTATCAGCAGTGCTTTTTTTGTAAAAGAAAAAGGTGCCGGAACTCACACATGTCATACAAGCCGCCTTGCCTACCCTACAAGGTTCCATCCAAAAAAGGTGCCAGAACTCCGTTCTGAGCGTTCTATGAGAAAAAAAGCCCTGTCTATCAGTCTCTCACACAGAGAGAAATAACTTTTCCACAAAGAAGCACCTACTTCAACAGAAAACAGAAGGGAAAAAATACCCTAAGATGCTCCAGACGTGGGCAGAGAAACTGGACAATAATTTCACTACATTTCTTCCAGAAGAATAAAAATTCCACAGTCCTTCCTTAGGGAAAGATTTCATCATCTATATTTGTTTGTGGTTTTCTTTTTTTAGCAGGCTGCTTCAAATCTTCTCTGATGGGCTGATTCCAGCCCTTTCGGAATCCCTTCAGAACATTTGAAGTTGTCAACAGGCCTATGAACGCCTTCTTGACCTGTCTTTGCTCATTATCCTCTCCTGCAGAACTGCTATAGCAGTAAAGTTGAATATGTGGATCATGTAGTGAGGAAGAGCTCACTATCTCTCACAGACACTTACAGAAGCGGGAGAGAGCTATTCTCACCCACTCTCCCTATGTCTCTGTTGACATGCCTGAAGGAAGAAATGAATACTGGCTCCTAAAAGTGGTGGGTTAATAGAAAACCCTTACACTTTCCAACCCTTGATTGTGTGGAACTGTCGCCATCACAGCTACCACAAATTTAGGGAGATTGAAGCTTTCATATTGGATTTAAAATAAAGCACATTTTGAGGAAGTAAAGCAAATTCTCTTCCTATTTGAAATATGAAAATGAGTTCTATGATTTTTATGTGTGAACATATGCATAACTATTATGCTTGTCTTCTATCATCAAAATCCTCATCGCGTTCACTAGTAGACATACCTTAGATCTGCATATTTGTCTTGACAAGTTCACCAATTGAATGAAGGGTTGAAGAAGCAATTGAGCTTCTGGACATTATACAAAACCACATAATGCTGCAGTCATAGTCCAATTTAGGTATTAGCACTCAATTCACAACAGCACCACTTTACTAGCCCCCCAGGCTCTAGTGAAGTACTCAAAATGTCCAGCAGAGATATTTTTGTGCTTACAACTATCCCAAAACACCTACCAATACAGGCGCTGGTCACATGGAAGCCAAAACGAATTGTATCTGCTTTGGATATTCAGATGCATTTTGTCGCCATCTGAGAATAAAATATCACTGATATTTCCAGAGGAGGCAGTATTTATGTGAAGCATTCAAATATTCTCTATATTTTTAGTGTCTGAATATGTCTCCTGCAGTATATGAGTAGGGAACTCCCTGAGAACCTTAGAAGTACAGTATGTATTGTGTAAATTATTATAACCTGATTGAAGTTAGCTTTGGCTTAGAAAGATGTAATACAGGCACTTTTTGTTATTTGTGATACAGGTAGTCCTTGATTTATGATCACAATTGAGCCCAAAATTTCTGTTGCTAAGCAAGACAACTGTTAAGTGAGTTTTGCCCCATTTTACAACCTTTCTTTCCATAGTTATTTAGTGAGACACTGCAGTTGTTAAATCAGTAACACGGTTATTAAGTGAATCTGACTTTCCCGTTGACTTTGCTTGTCAGAAGGTCGCAAAAGATTATCATGTAATCCTAAGACACTGCAATCATCATAAATAAATGCCAGTTTCCAAGCATCCAAATTTAGATCACATGACCAGGGAGATGCTGCAACTATCGCAAGTGTGAAAAACGATCATAAATCACTTTTTTCAGTGCCTTTGTAACTTTGAATGGTCACTAAAGAATTGGTTGTAAGTCGAGAACTACCTGTTGCTATATTCTGTGAAAATGCTGTGAATACCAAATTAGTTGTCTCATATGTGCATGAGACAATTCCAGTGGTTTGTCACTCCACATGTCCACAAATATGCCCAACAGTACCACAAGTACAGATTTGGAGGTTACAAAAACATTTTCGTGAATAAACAAATTCAAAAATACATAACCAGTGAATAATGAGCATTGTTGATATAAGTGAACAGTTTCCAAACTCTTGGAAAAAATAAGGCATGACATAAATTAAGAAAATAAACCATAACCTCGATGTGGCTCAAGTCTTTGGCATACTCTGGCATTATAAATGCATCAGTTGTAATTCAGTTTACTACTTCTACATGCACAGCTGTATCATTTGATTTCACTGACACTCCTCTTCCCACATAAAAAAAGCTGAGGTGGGGCACCAGATGCTAACCATCTCTCAACCCAATAACCACAGGATGTATTAGGCCTACAATGCCTCACAATTCTCAGCTAAGGAATCCTGGAACTCAAGGTCAAGCAAGTCATCCAAGCCAAAAAAACAAAAACCCAGACAAGATATTTTTTACTATGTGGTAACATATTCATTCATTTATTTTTTAATTTAGTAACATTTCCAAAAGAATTCCTAAGTTCCTCACTCTTATACTGAAGGAGACAAAATGATTAGACAAGCAGAAGCAATTAGTAAACCCAAACAGTCATTGCTTCTTTTGCTTGCCTCTTGTGGAGAAGTTGGAATACAAATGCTGGAAGGAAGTCTATAACCAGGAAGTTCCCGAAATAGTCTTTATCCCATGGGGATAAGATCTCTTCTAAACTTTTCCGCTTTGGGGGATGGTGGGGAAATATGTAAGCAACCAAAGACCAAGGACGATATTCATCCTTTCTTTTTCTCTCCCATTCTTTGAGCACACTCCTTGTAGAGCGGAATGGGGATCCAGTGCTGCCTAGGGAGAAGGTGCACTTGCTGTCTTGGGCAGTGCAGAAAAATGCTGGTCATAGGAGGAACTTGTTTCTCAGAATTATCTCTCTGGGTAAAAGCACTGTAGGGCAGATTAAGGACAATTAAGGACACACTCCTTGTTGGCTCCTCCAGGGATGGAGGGTTAATAAGAGGAAGCAGCATCAGCTTTAGGATCAGCACCTTCAGGAGCAGATGCTGTCTCCATCTTGAGGATGTTCTTCTACCGATACCAAGGACTAGGCCAAGTGACAGATGCCTCTATCAAGGCCTATTCCCCTGTACTCTCCCTCTGCAATGCTCCCCTTGCTCAAGTACATGCTTTCTCTTGGGGCAACAGAGCAGGGATTAGCATACCCAGGCATGGAATAAGAAAACAAATGATAGTCTGTTCGTTCATTGTCTGTCACTGGATGACTTGAAGGAGCAAGAGAAGGAGCAATCAAACAGTGGATGCTTCTTGGAGGAACAGGCTGTGCTTCTCATTAACTACATTGTCTCAATGAGAAGTAGGATTGAGTAGGCAATTTGGCACCAATCAAGGGCACTCCACTCTGATGTAGCAGGTGGCAACTGAATCATCTGTGGGGCCCCTCTTCAGCTTTCACTACCTGTGGCACAGCAGGCCCCAGGAACCATTCTTTTATGACACTGCATGCTCTTAACTCCAGCCCACAACTTTTTTTTCTGGTGGGGGAGGGGGAAAGAGAAAATATAACAATCAAAGTAAACAACAACAACAACAACAACATAGAATGAAGGCTACTGCTAAGCTTGTAAGCCGCCCTGAGTCTTCGGAGAAGGGCGGGATATAAATGGAATTAAAATAAAAAAAATAAAATAATAATAATAATAATAGTATCCTCTTTAGTTTCTTTCTTTCTTGGATTTATTTATCATCTCAGTCCAATTTGAACTCTAAGCAAGATACATAATCCAGTAATGAGAACACTATAATAAAATTAATGGTAATAATACAATATGGAACCGTGCCTAGGATTGGACACTTCTATCAAAATGAAGAAAGCACAAAAGGCAGAATAATAAGCAAAATAGTTTATTTGCTTCTTTATTCGCCCACCCTTGACCATTGGTTGATGATGCTAATAGGAGCTGAGATCTGTCCGGCTCCTATTGGCCAATTTAAGCTGTTGTGAGCACACCCCTTCCCTTTCAATCACTGGGCACTGTCCTCTTAGCCATTTTGGCTTGGATTGCAGGAGAAACAAGATGCCTAGTTTCCAAAGAAAATTTTATTCACATAATGCTGATCTGTGCTTTCCAAACAGATATCAGTTTTATGCAAGGTCCTTATCGACAAAACTACACTTCTATTCACTGCTGACCTGACTGACAGTCATATGTGCAGTACACCTCCCATAGCTGTGAACTTTAGCAACCTGGCAGACAGCTAAATGCACCGCTTCAATCCACCCATAGCTCTGCCCCACCATACATTAATGGGCGCAACTGATGGTTGCTTTCCCTACTGGCAGTTAGGGCTTGGTTAGAAGGGAAACATAGCCAGGAGAACCACCCATCATTTCCCTTAATGTATTCCACACCAAGCCTGTAAGGGCAGTACCATGTGCTGACTTCATTACAGAAGTAGTATAGGCTTAATCACAATAATTCCAAGCATCAAGGATGTACAGATTACAATATTGTCCTCTTATGTGTGGTCCAGCAGAAAACTAAACTGGCACAGATTTTGCCATCCCCATTGCCAATCCTGAGAGGATCTATTTTGTGATGGACGATGATGTTTGCATTCTTCCTCCAGAGGAGACTGCTGTCCCCTCTCAACAGGCTTTCTTTTCGACAACCCCACCAGACAGGAAAACTATCTTCCAATCATAACGCTGCTGTGATTGAGGATGTTTTTGACAGATTAGATTTTCAGGGTCAGCCTTTTGTTAAACTTGGTTTCCGCTTCTACCTGCCCCCTGGCTAGAGATCAATTGCTTGAGCTGGGAAATATGGTAGAGAGAAGGAGGAGAGGAAGCTTTTTACTTGTCAAGCTACCTCTGGCCCAAAGTCTTGGATAAAGTCAAATTTGCAGCTATTGCAGCTAATCAGTGGTGGCAGCAGAACTGCACAGTGGAATTGAGCATATGATCTCTCTCTCTCTCTCTCTCTCTCTCCCTCCCTCTCTCCCTCCCTCCCTCCCTCCCTAGTACTTTATGGCATAACCCTTCACCAGCTGTTCTTGAACAGAGATTTAACACAACTCCACAGACTTTGACAAAACTGGGTACTTCTGCTACCTAAAGCAGAATAGACCTTGAATAGCCCAGAGATCAGAGCTTAATGTAGCTAATAGGTGCTGGCCAGGTCTGGCTGTTTTGCATTACCTGAAGCACCGCTAACAAAATGACTAATGAGTGTAGCCTTCTCAGACTATACTAAGACTAAAACTGCCACCGTTTGTCAAATGCTTTAGAGGAAAATCACTAATACAGAGGAATCAAAAGTGACAATCAAGTAAGGAAAGACTTTAATTCCCTATACCAAGGATAGGTCACCTTTTAGTGGCTTGCATGGCTCATTGAACAGTTTTTAAGAAAGTGAGCACTAGACAAAGCAATGCAATTATGCACAAGTGGGAAAGGCCATGGCACATATGTAGATGGGGTTAGGGGTTTTTTTCCTGAATTCTAGGGGAAAATATTTATGTTTCACTTTGTATTAGAAATTTATTTCAATCTTATAGGGTTTGTCATCATTTTTGCACATTTTCCACTTTGAAAACATGGGAAATGATTATCCAAATTATTAATTAGAATTGCTGTGTTTCACTGAAATAACGTACGCTTCCCAACCCTTCAGTGTCTAATGTTCTCAAGTGTTGGCTACATCTTCTGGAAACTAGAAGAAGTATACTGTAGTTAGTCATAACAAAAGTGGAGAGCATCAGGTTGGGAAAGACTAAAGTAAAATATAATTTAGGAATTGGGAAAATGAAAGCAAACATTTCAATAAATATGAGAGATGCATGTGCTATCCTACCCAAATTACTGCTACACACCCATACCTGCACTTAATGTCCTTCATTGTCTAAATGTGTTTGTTGTAAACAGCCTTAGGCATTCTGAAGTACAGGGAAGTACAGAAATGTTTTAGTCATACAAAGAAGCTGATATAACTTGGCATTTTAACTTGCATATTGAAAACCTACCGATATGTATTTCTTCGCAGTGCTACTGCATTGTCCAGTTTATGTTTACCCAAAATCTAGAAAGCTGCATGAGAACTGAGAGATACAGATGACAACTGTGTTTTGCAAAACAAAATTTGAACCTTTCTGCATATTCCAAGGAGATTGGAATTGTTCTGGCTGATCCAAACTTTTTGGGATAGCTGAATTACTACCCAGCTCTTTGCTGTTTATCATTTCTAGTGCTATAATTTGTGTTTCAAAATATGTGACAAAGCACCAGTCAGCATTACATTTTTTTCAAAAAAGTATAAGCCTGTAATTATCTTTAATTTGGCACATGCTTTACTAATATAAAACTATGGATATACCTTATAAAGTTACATATATACAGTCAGCCAACAAAACTCTGAAGTTTAATGTTTACTATATAATTTCTGCTTTGAATAGAACTACATATATAATCTTCTATGTTTCTTCTTCTTTGCCCCACTGGGCAGAAGCAAATCAAGCAATAGTTTGAATGTCCGTCATTACCAAGAAACAAATAAGTAAATACTGTGCATATTTTCCATGGGACAGGGTGAGGGGTGGGGGTGGGGTGGAATGTTGCTTGGGAAAGACTTGAAGAGGATCCAGAATTATATTTATGAAGCTCTGGGGCAGTGTTCCCAAGATAGATCATATGAAGCTATCTTAAGTTGAGCTATTGCTCACTCTAGCCAAAAGTTCTACATTCTGATTTGTAGTGGCCCTCCTGGATCTTGAAGGATGACATCAGGAATTGAAACTGGGGATATAATGAATTAGACCGAAACATATGAAATGATTAGCATTTTAGAAATACCAAGCCAAGTCTCCTTCAGCGTACAGAAAGGTGGATTAAAAACTAGAGGTTCAAGAGGCCCTTCTAGCCAGCACAAAAGCACATCATTCAGGCTTTGGGTCCCCATCTGGTAGGAGTGTCACCTGCCTTGATAATACAGTAAAGTGAGTTACAAACCTAAGAAATAACCAAAGATCCCATTTCTGGTATGTTAAGTTTTATTCTAGAAATTCAGTTCTCGTGCTAGAATTTTAAATGAGATATCTCAATATAAAACCAGAAATGTTTTATGTTTAAATGTTGATACAATGGAAAAGCTTTTGCACTGTACTGCTCAGGTAACTACAATAACTCCATACATTTGGAAATTAGACATGGGAGTTTCTTGCCCCAAATACATATTTATCAGGCATACTTTTCTCCAATCTATTCAGAATTATATACTTTGAAGTCAGTTGGTTTTTACCTAGTGGAGTGATAAACATACCTGTTTTTCATATTAATATATAGGTGAAACAACATTGCAATTCTATACACATCTCCTTTTTCAAAGTACTGCCGCCCAAATGAACCTATTACAGCTAAAAGTAATACTGGCTGGAATGCCCAAAAGATAACAATCCATTTCTATATGCGCTGGGCGATCTCTTCTTATATAAACATCCCACTTCAGGAAATTAGAAATTTGTGGGTTTTTTAAATGGTGAAATAAAAAAGCCCCTACATTGCCAATAAAGAAAAAAGATAAGCCATGTATATACAGAGAAGGGGGGAAAGCCTAAGTTTATTATAGTGACTCTCTCTCAGCCCTAGGAAAAAAGCAACAGCAACCCACTTCCAAAAATGCTGCCGAGAAATCTGCATGAAAAAAAAAGCAAATTAGAAATTAAGGTAGCATATCCCAAACTAATGAGAAATGCTGGACTTGATAATCAATTAATTAATTATAAATGCTATTTTATTAAGCTCTTCTGTAATATTCCAGAAAGAATGGGTCATGGACACAAACATTGAAGAAAATATTCCCCTAAGAGCTCTAGGGCAAAAAAAAATCCATTATTTGACATTTCAACAGACAGCTTACTGGGTCTATTTATAAGATCACTCAAACCCCGTATTTATTGCAATAACTATGAGGTCTTATCCAAAGAAACTTTACTGTCATACAGAAAACTTATTGGCACAATTCAGCTTATTTGCTGGGGACTAGTTTCTCTGCAATT
Organism: Vipera berus; assembly: GCF_964194415.1. Classification (NCBI taxonomy): domain Eukaryota; kingdom Metazoa; phylum Chordata; class Lepidosauria; order Squamata; family Viperidae; genus Vipera; species Vipera berus. Next base: position 30,243,663 of record NC_138202.1, read on the forward strand.
TTGATTGAAGTACTGACACAATATTTGAGCCCTTATGCTACTGCCAGGTTTTTCCCTCAAGGTTTCAGTTGGAGAAAGAGGAAAACTTAACACACCAACGGCTCATATCATAAACTTCTACAGACCAGGAGACCTATAAATAAATATATTTGCTTATGTCATTCTCAATCAGAGAAAAGACCATTTCAAGCTTAGCAAACTGTCTTTTTTTCCAGAATTATTCTCAAGCTTAGAACGTGCTCCTCTTTTGCACACTGATTTTATGATTATGTATATTATTCACGTATTATTTCCACCCATGCTGTAGACATGCACACACAGAGGAAATATATAAATACTACCACCTACCTGAGTGTCTTGGAATGAACTGTGCTTGACTTTGTAATCATTGATGAGCATTAAGTAAATGTTGAGCAAGGTTTCACTTCCAGCATTTTTGTTGTTGCTTTTTTTCTTTCCTTAATTTCACCAATGCAACAGCTGTACTCAAGAGCAACTCCTTCAATACACTGCAGGGCAACCAAGAACTCAAATGCCCGTCTTTATGAAACAATATCTTGCCAGCTTTGGAGCACAAGATCACACACATCTATGCTCCGTGTTTTCTTTCTCTGGGAAAAGCGAGAGCTCTCGGTTTAAGTTCCTCCTCCTTCCTGACATAACAAATTTCAGAAGCTTGTTAGTCACTGCCTATTCCAGCGCTCACACTAGTAAGCATTGGTTCCAAACTAATGTATTCTCGTCAGCAGAGAGGATTATCTATTAACTGACAACAAAGACCTAATTATCATAGGATGCATTTGAATCACACTTTCCCACTGCCTCCATTTGCTAGATACCTGCTCTTGATCTAAATAAGACCCTCTCTGTCCTTTGATTTGCAGTGTAGAAAGAAAGTGAAAGGGAGCTTAGATTTTGATATTGCTGTGTGTACACAGATTGTAGTGGAATTCTTCTAGTCTGAGCTCCCCTGGGAGTTTATATTTTGGAAAAGGGATTGGATTCATCTCAGATGAGATGCATCTGACAATGTCAGGAGGGCAAAACACGGAGGATATGACTTGTGCCATCTTCTTCTCCAAACTGACCGTTGATAGTTAGGAAGTGTGTTTGATCTATGCCTATTACATGCCATAAAAGCAACTAGCTATTCCCCCAGTAAACTGGACATTCTTCTTTTAATAGAAATATTTTTCTCTTTCTTTTTATATAGAAGATTAGTCCTTTTATATCAACAGTTTTGGAGAGGTTCTTCTGGACAAATGTACTACAGCAACCCTATTGGGAAAATTGGCAAGGTTAGTGATATTACTATTGCGTTTGCTATTCTGATGGTTCATGTGGGGAAAAAGAGTTTGTTAGAGTCATTTTATTGCATCATAATGTGATATATTCTTTTATATTCTACCCCTCTGTAATAAATATCATACACAACATGTAGTTGCATGTAGAGCAAGTAGAGAAAAAAAGTAGAGTGATGTGTAATGGAAGGATGGAGTACTAAAACAGTAATAGTTAGGTAAGGATTAAGGAGTCATAAATGCACCAGAGATATTTCCCTGGATTCAGTGATATGGCAGTGCCTGTTATGATTTTTTTTTGTCCACTGTGCGTCCATGATACAAATTAAATTGCAATGGCTAAGATCCTTAAAATGGCTAAGATCCATTTTAAGATCCTATAATGCTACAAATCCAAAGGATAAATTAGAAAGCAAAATAAAAAGGATAAAGGAGTAAATGTATAATATAGTCCAATGAAGTTTCAACTGTTTTTCCTAGTGACTCCCTTTCTTACTTGGACATGTCATATTTTAATGGAATGAAAAGGTATAGAGTAGGCTATGCATCTCCAAAAAGCCGAATGAATGGGTTTTTTTATGTTCCTACATATAAAATTGTTATTGAGTATCCCCTGGAAGGAACAAAGCTAACAATTCCAAGAAGAATTTAGTTTATCCATTCAACCTGATTTCTTCTTCTTCTTCTTCTTCTTCTTCTTCTTCTTCTTCTTCTTCTTCTTCTTCTTCTTCTTCTTCTTCTTCTTCTTCTTCTTCTTCTTCTTCTTCTTCTTCTTCTTCATCATCATCATCATCATCATCATAAGTTGGAAGGGACCTTGGAGGTCATCTAGTCCAACCCCCCCCCTGCTCAGGCAGGAAACCCTATACCATTTCAGGCAAATGGCTGTCCAGTCTCTTCTTAAAAACTTCCAGTATTGGAGCATTCACTGCTTCTGGAGGCAGGTTGTTCCACTGGTTAATTGTTCTAACTGTCAGGAAGTTTCTCCTTAGTTCTAGGTTGCTTCTCTCCTTGACTAGTTTCCATCCATTGCTTCTTGTCCTGCTTTCAGGTGCTTTGGAGAATAGCTTGGCTCCCTCTGCTTTGTGGCAGCCCCTGAGATATTGGAACACTGCTATCATGTCACCCCTCACCCTTCTTCTTCTTCTTCTTCTTCTTCTTCTTCTTCTTCTTCTTCTTCTTCTTCTTCTTCTTCTTCTTCTTCTTCTTCTTCTTCTTCTTCTTCTTCTTCTTCCTTACAGGAAATTTCATTCATGTTTGTTGAATCCAGTGGACTATCCTGCTTTTTGCTTTTTACATTTTGGGCAGAAGCAAGCACAAGGAATATTGATAAGCAGATTCATTCTAGAAGAGAAATACAAGATGAAGAAAATGGAAAACCTTCAAAAGTAGGAGCTGCCATGTGTAGGCAGATCCTGGACAGTCCACAATACCATTTCATTATTCTGCTATCCAGGGCTTTTTTTGTCATAGAACGCTCAGAACGGAGTTCCGGCACCTTTTTTGGATGGAACTTGTAGGGTAGGCAAGTTGTATGACATGTATGAGTTCCGGCACCTTTTTCTTTTACAAAAAAAAGCACTGCTGCTATCCATGTAGTCTTCATATACAGTATAAACCTACTGGGTCTATCTAAGGAATTGGTACTACCTTTGTATTTATTTGTGTAATTTCTAATCTTAGCAAATGTTATAATTGATCATTGCAGAGTTAATTGGATTTTTTACACTCTGTTTTGGTATCATCCTTTGCTAGTTTATAAGTGTATCGAAAAAGCACACTTTGTATATGTTCTACATAAAACTCAGGCCAGCTATGTTTACAATATTCATATGAGGTTATGCCCAACCAATTCAAATCATTAAGAGAAATTTAGGAAGACTTAATCCTTCCTCTAAGTCAACTCTAAACTTCCAAATTTAGTGGACCTCTTCTCTCCACTTTCTAATGCAGAGTAGGGTCTTTTGCTGTGACTCTACCCAGGTTCTCACAAGTCTTCTTACTTAATCTGATGCAGTTTTATCACACTGGATTTCAGCCAACAGCCATGCTGCATGAAGCCCTACAGCCCTACTATATGTATGAGAAACCACTTACCAATTTTCAAAATGGCTAAAGTATGTGTTCTCTTATTTAATTAAACATTTAAACTATGATTTTTATGTCTCACTGAGATAACTGAGATGTCTAGTGACCCCCTGAAAATAAAAAAACAGGGCTTTTTTTCTCATAGAACGCTCAGAACGGAGTTCCAGCACCTTTTTTGAATGGAACCTTGTAGGGTAGGCAAGGTGGGTTGTATGACATGTGTGAGTTCCGGCACCTTTTTCTTTTACAAAAAAAGCACTGTAAAAAACCATTAAAAATATAAAGAAAGAAAGCAAAACTTACATACAGAATCAATCATAAAACAAAATACACAAGCAGCAGCAACAACCAATGTCAGCCATTAATAAATAATTCAAAACAGTTGATGTCCATACTTATTTTGTCCACTAAAATGGTGAGACACATAGCAAGGTATCAGCCAATTATCTTCTTTTGGTTCCTTTCTAATATGTGCAACCAAAGCTTAGTGTACTAACTTCCCCATAAAATGGTTGCAGATACAATAGGTTCATCATCCATTCTTTCTCAAATACACTGTTCACCTGGATAATAGGCGAGCCAGCTGTTCTCAAAAAGAGGAATCATTTAAATTATTGAAATGAATTTCCATTTGGAAATTCTCTCTTGGATATATTTCTGCAAGCAATGAAGGAAAAGCATTTCCAATGGTGTCTACAGGCTACCTGATTCAAGAGGTCTTGTAAACTCTTATGACCAATAGCTTCAGCCTCCTTTCTATGAACTTTCAAATTACTGATTTCATCATTGGCCATTATTTCACTGAGTATGATATATCTGCTCTATTTAAGCAGACTTAATGGACAATCAATTAAATATGAACCAACAGTGTGCAGCGGTAGCCAAAAAAGCCAATGCAGTCCTAAATTGCATTAACAGAGGGATTCAATCAAGATTGTGGGAGGTACTAATACCACTCTATAAAGCCTTAGTAAAACCACACCTAGAATACTGCAACCAGTTTTGATCTCTATACTATAAAAAAGATGTTGAGACTCTAGAAAAAGTACAGAGTAGAGCAACAAAGATGATTAGGGGACTGGAGGCTAAAACATATGAAGAATGGTTACAGGAACTGGGCATGACTAGTCTAGAGAAGAGAAGGACCAGGAGAGATATGATAGCAGTGTTCCAATATCTGAGGGGCTGTCACAGAGAGGAAGGGATCAGTCTGTTTTCCATAGCACCTGAAGGCCAGACAAGGAATGACGGATGGAAACTGATCAAGGAGGGATTCAACCTAGAAATAAGGAGAAATTTTCTGACAGTAAGAACAATTAACCAATGGAACAGTTTGCTTTCAGATGTTATGGGAGCTTCATCACTGGAAGCTTTCAAGAAGAGACTGGACTACCAACTGTCAGAAATGGTGTAAGATCTCCTGTTTGGGTCAGGGGGGGGGTTGGAACAGATGACCTACAAGGTTCCTTCCAACTCTTGTTATTCTGATTCTGATTCTGGTTTCTCCATACCAGTAAAAGACCAGAATTCTTAATCTGAGTTTGGGATTGAAGGGACTTCCTATGCTTCTGTCCCCAAAGGTCCTGGAGGTCATCAATCTAAGCAGAAAGCTGCATAAGTCTTAGACCATTATCCTAAAACTTTCTATACTGAATCTAGATTGTTTAGATGTCTAAATGAAGCATAAGCTTATGTATAACCATAAGAACTACCAACATGTGGAGGAGTTTGTTTGTTTTCAACTCTTCAAAAGCAGGAAGTTTCTTCCTGTCTAGACTGGGCAATGCTTCAAGACAAGACGTCTAAATAATTTGAACAATGTATATATGTATGAATACATATTCACACTAGTTTGAAAGGCATTAATTTGCCATAATCAATTACAAGAAGTAAGATAATTAAGCCTACTAAATCATGTGAGTGTACAAAATCAATATTAATGCAGATTCTTGCTTAAATACAGAAAATAAATGCCACTGTACAGACATGAGGACAAAGCACCAGAGAGAAAAATCATAATCATCTCCTACTGTGCACACTTTTTTCATTCATCTGACCTAATACCATGCAGCTTTTTAAAGCTCAGCTCTGTCTGCCATTAATAAATCAACAATCCCCTTAGCAGCAATTTACTAGCACTCAGAAATTGTAAAAATAATAAAAATAATAAAGAAAATAATAGGGGCCTAATGAGAAGAAATTAGACTCTCAGATAAAGCTCATTCAAAAAGGAAGAGCTATCTACCTTTTAAGGGACGTGGTGGCTCAGTGGGTTAGGATGCTGAGCTTGTCGATCAGAAGATCGGCAGTTTGGCGGGTCGAATCCCGAGTGCCGCATAACAGAGTGAGCACCTGTTACTCGTCCCAGCTTCTGCCAACCTAGCAGTTCGAAAGCACATAAAAATGCAAGTAGAAAAATAGGGACCACTACGGTGGGAAGGTAACAGTGTTCCGTGCGCCTTTGGCATCTAGTCATGCCGGCCACATGACCACGGAGACGTCCTCGGACAAGCGCTGGCTCTTTGGCTTTGAAACGGAGATGAGCACCGGCCCCTAGAGTCGGAAACGACTAGCATGCATGTGCAGGGGAACCTTTACCTTTACCTTTTTATCTACCTTTTGCCTCTTTGGCTTAGCATTAATCATTGTTGAGGTTAGCATCAGCCTGAAGGTTCCTGTCCTCTCTCAAGTCACCCCCTAGCCTTCCTCAATCTTTCCCCAGCTACAGGAACCTTGTTGCCCTGGCCTTCAGAATGGGGATAGGGTCATGGCTCAGCTTTATATAGTCCTTCTGCTAGTACACTCTCAGATCTTCATCAAACATCTAGAAGGCTTGAAAGCTTATAAAAAATCTCCCAAGAGGAAACTTCTGAATACCTGCCTATGGTCCTCCCTCCTACAGCAAAGAATTTATGACAATAAAGTAGCAAGGAGAATGAAGTGTGCAGCTGTGTTCACAAGTCAACATGGTGACAGTTTGCCCAGGCTTGGTATGTATGTGGTGTTTGCTTATTATTTATATTAAATAAATAAAAACCAAATATAATATATTAATAATATTGCATGTTTGTATATGTGCAATATTAATACATTGTATCAATATTGTGGTGATAAATAAATGCTCACTTTTTTATAAATACAAGATACATATTAGTGTTTATTTAGTAAATAGGTGCCAATAGAAATCTACAGTACATTTGAATATACAATATATTATAATTATATTTTTCAATTATTAACATAATAAATATCTAGGGGGAGTACATGGGGGGTATTCTTAGGTGGCAGCATCAATGGCCTTTCCATATGTCAGCCTTCCCAGTTATACCAGAGAGGAAACAGATTAAATGAGTTACTTCTATTTTACTGTAAAGCTACATTAACAGAATCTTTTAAATCTCAAAGTAGAAATCTCTCACCATTTCCTTTAGAACCTGAAAAGTTAGGGAGAGTCCTCTCTGAACCTTTTTCTCCACCAGTTGTAGAGTTGCAGGCTGCATCCTTTCTTATCTGGTCATTCCCAGGCAGCATCTCTTTGACCCATTTCTCAAGATTTTCTCGCATGCTGTAACAGGTCATGAGGAAGAGCCCCATTCCTAGTCCATGTTATCCCTCATCTTGTTCTCTTTCAAGGCATGCAGTAAAGGGAAGCTCTAGAAATTTAGGCCTTTCAAGTTTCTACATAGTTGATATATTGCAGAGTAAGACAAATCCCAAAGTCTACTTAAGAGCATTGGGCCCATATCCCGATAATCAAGAAGATGGTTGAACAAAATCTTGGAGTTTGCTACGTTAGGATGAAGAGGAAACAGAAGATAGATACCATCTTGCTGGATTATTTGATTAAGACCTACTGATAATCTTATTTCCAGGATGACTGGCATATGTACCTTTTATAAATGAACTTTTTTTAGTTTTGTTAACCTCTTTTTTTGCTGATATCCATCTCTGTATTTTTAAAACATGTCTTAAGTTTGTATTCAGCCCTTATAAAAGTTGGTCTAGTGACTGTCTCAGTTGATTGGGTTTATTTCCTCTGCACGATCAGTCCCTGTACCTGAAAAAAAAGGAGTGAATAAAGCCATCCTATGGAATAGTTACTTGTTTTTCAGAATTGAAATTGGACCCTATTAAGCTCTTAACTATGCTATTTGCTCTGCTGACCCCTTAGCTTGAATACAAGCTGAGCCCAATACTGAACCTAATTCATATATTCAATTTTTTTAACTGAGGAATAAATTTCAGAAAAAAAGAATTCAGTATTGCTCTGTGAATGTACCTATGCATTTTGTTCTTCTTGATCTAAATTCTCAGATGATTTTGGATTATATTTTTGTTTGTTTGTCCCTATTTTGTTGGACCCCAATCCACCTCACTCTTAGAAATTTACCACACTAGTGAGGTTGTTCTATTTGCAAAGCAACCACTAAAGCAAGCATTCATAAAGATAAAATAATGTGAATCCTAGCAAAACAAGCAGCTGCTGAAATAAAACGAACAGTGCAGCCTGGCAGGAATGCAAGGCTGTAAAAAGCTTCAGTACGTTTTAAAGATGAAAAGTATAAAAAGGTTAGGTGACTAAACATGGCTTCCTTTGGCTTCCCCCTCTCTGCAATAGAGCCAGCATTCCATTATGGGCTGTTGGTCCAGGTAAGACCTGGGCTAATGTAAAATAGTCTTAGCTAGGAAAGAGTTTTGTGCCAATACTGGCACAAAATAGCAAACTCCCTTGGTTTGTGATTTGTATTTCCGTTTAATTATTTATTAGTTATTTTTTAATTAATTGTAATTATGAATATATAAGCTGTTTTCTTTTTTATATATACAATGTAATATCTTTTCCATGTCATTCTTATAGGCTGTCATTTTTAAATTCGCTTTCAACTCAGTCTCCGTCTTCTCTAGTGAAACTTGTTCCTCTTCCATAACATCTTTTAAGTACCGTAACTAAATATTATGAACTATATAATGAGCCCAATGTTCACAAATAACCTTCAATATGCCCATTGTTAAAATATTTTGCTTCATTCTTTATTAGGAAATCAAAAGTAAATGTTCTTCTCCTTTAATTTTAAACTTTAGTTTCTTCTAGTTCCCTCTAGTGTCCAATCTTCAAAGTTCCTTCCTATGATGTTTTGCTAAAATAATTGAATTATTTCTAAAATAATTCAAAATAAAAGCATTTTTATGGGAAGAATTCTTATAATTAATTCCAAAACATTATTTTAAATCCCTTTGGACCCTTCGTCAGTTTTTTAAACTTTCCAAAATCAAAATTCTAATTACCCTTTTGTTATTTATTTTTTTAAAAAGTCCTTAAAATTGTATTTAAAGCTTCTTTCAGTAAGCATTAAAAGAAACTCACCTGTGTTTTTAGACTTGTTTTTTTTATTAAAAAGTTTTACAATACATTTTATCTTTAGCAAACCAAAAAAGAAAAAAACCCTCCCAACCCCCTCCCCCCCACCCTCTTCCCCCTCGCCCCCCCTTCCCAACCCCTCCCTCCCTTTCCCCTCCCCCCCCCAGCTTCCCAGAGCAAAATACAGGGTATAAAAATACAATCATAATCTAACTTACGCAAACAATCCTAAACTATTTAAACTACCGAACTTTAACGCATATAAGAAAACTCCAAACATATATATATATATCATATCAATAATTATACAAATACAAAATAATACTTTCCAATCTAATACCAAAACACAGGGTATAAAAATACAAACAAACAATCATGATCTAACTTACGCAAACAATCCTAAGCTATTCAAACTATCAAACTTTCCGCCGTTGAAGGATGGCTTGGACTGGTGGATGGACATTGGGGAGAGAATGTTTTGTTCTCCCCCCCCCCCAGACTGGCGGTGTGGGCTGGCGTTGTGAGGATTGACAGAGGCCTGGCCTGCCTGTTCCTTACTTCTTTTGTTGACAGGCAGGCATTACGGCTAGCTCCATACCTGATGGGAACTAAGATCCCCCTATGGATAATCCAGTGTGGACGGGACCGAACCGTGGTGGGAGGACGGTTCTGGACTGGTCAGCGACCACCTCTCTGGTGTGGGAGACCAGTTGGGGTGGGCCTGGCTTAGGACTCCCCTTTTCTCTCTCTGTTCCAGCTAGACTCCTCAGCCGGAGTGAGAGGACGGCTGAGGTTGTCCCTTGGAACTCCATCTCGGGTGAGAGCTGAGATGGCTTTGCAGATTGAGAGATATGCCCACTGGACCTGTTCTTTTTCCATCTTCGTACCATCAATGAACAATCCTTTGGCCATATTTTCAACATCAGCCCCAAGAGACTAATTGAGTGCTATATGATCCATCGTTATTCCGAAGCGGACTTGTATGCCCTTAGGGCGGTTCCTGCCTCATGGGCGTGACCTGTCGCCTGTTTTCATACTCCCCTTAATGATGGGCCCAAGCCTTGGGACTCCGAGAGGTGGTTGGGCTTGGATAGGGGCCTCGAGTTAAGACGCGCTAAGAGGCCCCTGATCAGATTTTTAGCCGGTTATTTTAGGAGGTTAGGGAGGGGGAGGGAGGGGGGGATGGGGAGGGAACTTGTAACCGGCACTCAGTCTGGTCCTGTTAGAGGTCCTGGTGGGACGGGGTTGGGGGAGGTGGCTGCTGGCGCTGGGAATGTGGGGGTGGGGTATCGAATCCCCACGGCGATAGGGTATGGCAGCAGGTGTTTGCGAGGAGGGTCATATCAACATCTGGGATCGCGCCCCCGCTATCTTCGAGCGGTGGCACGCTCCGACCCTCCGGTTAGCACCCTCTTACCCGGGGATGAGGGTGATCAGGCCCCTGAGCTCAGGCTGGTCTATTTTAACGCTAGATCCGTAGTTAATAAAGCTCCCCTCATCCGTGATCGGATTGAGGAGGAATGTGCGGATCTAGCGTGCATCACGGAAACTTGGCTGGGCTCGGAGGGAGGGGTGCCTCTCACCGAGTTATGCCCGCCGGGTTTCCGGGTGCTGCACCAGCCACGGGCTCAGGGCAGGGGTGGTGGGGTGGCAGTGGTTATTCGGGAGACATTGTGTCCCCGGGAGGCCACCATTGTCCAGATGGCCGGGAGTGAGACCCTCCTCTTGAGGTGTGGTCCTCGGGTTCAGTTGGGCTTGTTGCTTACATACCTGGCGCCCAGCTGTGTGGCAACAGCCCTGCCCGAGCTGCTCGACACCCTCTCAGGGTTGGCGGTGGAGTTCCCCAGGCTCGTAGTCCTGGGTGACTTCAACCTGCCATCACTGGGAGGGTCGTCGGAGTTAGCTCGGGAGTTCATGGCTTCCATGACAGCCATGGGCCTGACCCAGGTTATTGAGGGCCCGACTCATGAGGGGGGTCACACTCTTGACCTGGTGTTTCTGTCTGGACAGTGGTTGGATGATCTGGGAGGGGGTTCTCCGTCCATCACCCCTCTGTCATGGTCAGACCATTACCTCCTGAGGCTAGTTTTCCGTCATGCCATCCCCCGCCGCTGGGTGGCGGAGCCGACCAGGTGGTTCCGCCCCAGGCGCCTAATGGACCCAGATCGGTTCCAGAGGGCGCTTGGGCCTATACCTATCACCCTTACCCACAGCCCAGTCGATGCCCTGGTGGAGGCCTGGGAAACGGCAGCCACCAGGGCACTCGACTGCGTTGTACCCATGCGACCTCTGACCCGATGCAGATCCCGTTGGGCCCCATGGTTCTCTGTGGAGCTCCGGGAGATGAAGCGGCGGAGACGAGGTCTAGAGAGCGGTTGGAGATCCAGCCGATCCGAATCCGACCGATTGCAGTTAAGAACCTTTATAAGGTCTTATCTTGCGGCGATAAGGACGGCGAAGTCTAACTACTTTGCCGCCCTTATCGCGTCCGCAGATAATCGCCCGGCCGCCCTGTTTAGGGTGACTCGCTCCCTCCTTAATCAGGAGGTGAGAGAGGATCCCTTGCAGGGACGAGCCGAGGAGTTTAGTCATCATCTGGCGGACAAAATCGCTCGGATCCGGACCGGCTTGGACTCTGACTGGGCAGAGTCTAATGTGGAGGAATCAGGCGGTCTTGAGCACGTTATCTGGAATGAGTTCGACCCTGTTTCCCCTGATGATGTGGACAGGATCATGGGGAGACTGAGCACCACCACCTGTTTGTTGGATCCGTGCCCCTCCTGGCTAGCTTATGCGGCTCGGGAAGGAACACGAGGCTGGTTCCATGCAGTAATAACTGCTTCCTTGAAGGAGGGTGTCTTTCCTGCCGCCTTGAAGGAGGCGGTGGTGAGACCCCTTCTCAAGAAGCCTGCTTTGGACCCGGCTGTTTTAAACAACTACCGTCCAGTCTCCAACCTTCGCTTTCTGGCGAAGGTTGTTGAGAGTGTGGTGGCGCATCAGCTCCCTCTGTTCCTGGAGGAAACTGATTATCTGGACCTGTACCAATCGGGCTTCAGGCCCGGACACAGCACGGAGACGGCATTGGTCGCGCTGGTGAATGATCTCTGGAGGGCTAGGGACAGGAGTTGCTCCTCTGTCCTGGTCCTATTAGATCTCTCAGCGGCGTTCGATACCATCGACCATGGTATCTTACTGCGGCGTCTCAGGGGGCTGGGAGTGGGAGGCACCGTTTTACGGTGGTTCTCCTCCTACCTCCAGGGCCGCTGGCAGTCGGTGTTGACAGGAGGGCAGAGATCCGCCCCGAGGTCTCTCATTTGTGGAGTCCCTCAGGGGTCGGTTCTCTCGCCTCTCCTGTTCAACATCTATATGAAGCCGCTGGGCGAGATCATTCGTGGTTTTGGGGTGGGGTATCATCAGTACGCTGATGATACCCAACTTTTTCTTTCCACCCCGAACCAACCCAGTGATGCCCTCTCCGTGATGTCCCGGTGCCTGGAGGCGGTTCAGGTCTGGATGGGGAGAAACAGGCTTCGTCTCAATCCCGCCAAGACTGAGTGGCTGTGCATATCGGCATCTCGGGTTAACCAAGTTATTCCATCCTTAATGATGGGGGGTGAGGTGTTACCCCCCGTCGATAGGGCTCGCAACTTGGGCGTCCTCCTGGATTCACGGCTCAATTTCGAAGACCATATAGGAGCTGTGACCAGGGGGGCTTTTGCCCAGGTTCGCCTGGTGCGCCAGTTGCATCCCTATCTGGACCGAGACGCCCTACGCACAGTTACTCATGCGCTTGTGACCTCCCGTTTGGACTACTGTAACACTCTCTACATGGGGCTGCCCTTGAAGACCACTCGGAGGCTTCAACTGGTGCAGAATGCGGCCGCGCGAGTTGTAATGGGGGTTTCCCGATACTCCCATGTAACACCTCTACTCCGTGAGCTGCATTGGCTTCCGGTTGCCCTCCGGGTGAAATTCAAGGTGCTGGTTATCACCTATAAAGCCCTACATGGCCTGGGTCCGGGATATCTGAGGGAACACCTGCTGCCGGCATCAAATGCCCTTCGCCCAGTGCGCTCCCACAGGGAGGGTCTGCTCAGGGTCCCGCCGGTAAGAGACTGCCGGCGGGTGACACCCAGGGATAGGGCCTTCTCGGTGGGAGCGCCTGCCCTCTGGAACCAGCTGCCGGTGGAGCTGAGAACTGCCCCCGACCTTCGATCATTCCGCCAGGGCCTGAAGACCTGGCTCTTCGAGCTCTCGGGCCCAGACTGAGGAGGAATTTTTAATTTGGGGTTCTTTTTAACTGACTACAGGGTTAATTTAATATTTTTTAATTTGGTTCTTAATTTTTGTATTTTGGATTTTTAATTCCCTGTAAACCGCCCTGAGTCCTCAGGGAATAGGGCGGTATATAAATATAACTAAATAAATAAAATAAATAAATAAACTTTAACTCATATAGGTAAATTCCAAACATACATATATATATCATATCAATGATTATTCAAATACAAAATAATACCTTAAATTCATATTATCCTAATATATTATACAAATTAAAATACCATAGATTACTTCCAAACTTAAATTTTTTATATATATAATCACATCATTCTTATATTCTTATATTCTATTACCTACTCCAATATTGCCCATAAAAGTATTACAAATTAATTTCAATCACACATAAAACAATTTATATCAGTTTTATAAAACTATTCTTCTATCCAACTAGACTTTAACATACTAAAACCAAATTAATACAACCTTTCCTTCTCCTAATATATTATACAACTTAAAATACCATACACTACCTTCCAGGCTTAAAACTTTCCATCCAAATAACAAAACATAACCTACAGAATATCAATAAACACTACTACAAATCTTCCCAATTAAATTTTCATAATCATCTTCAAACTAAAGCAACACAAAATATTATATAATTATTTTATAAGGGTGAAAAATGAATCCCCACATACTTAATCCTTCTAGCATCCTTATTACATTATTATCTCTTGCAATTATGCAACTAAATCCTCAGGTTTGCTTCATTCTTCCAGAAACAGCACACCTCTTCCAATTTCTGGCCTTCTTCCGTGGTGATGAAATTTGACCCACTCCTGTAACTTTCACATCTGTCTGCGTTAACCCTTCAACATCTTGTGGATTCTCTCTGGAACGTTGAGGCTCTCTGTCACCTTTTTTCTTTGTAGACTCCAAAGACGATATGGGGACTGCTTTTAAAACATTACTGTAAAAGTCACGTGCCTGAACCACCGTAGTAAGACAATGCCTCGTACCTTCATGAGTCACCACCATCCCCTCTGGTATTTGCCATCTAAACTTAATATCACGTTGTCTCAATTCTTGTGTCAAAAAGGCAAATTCCTTCCTTTTTCTTAAAATTCTTGCAGGAATCTCTTTTAAAATCAAAACTTTTTGCTCATCCATTACAAAATCAATATTATAGGAGGCCTGGATAACTTCATTTCTAATCTTTCTCTTTGTGAAATAAACCACCACATCTCTGGGTAATTTCCTTTGTCTTGCAATCCACGAATTAACACGGAAGATTTTATCTATATCTTCCATTATTTCATCTGCTGGTCGCTCCAACACCCCTTCCAAAACCTCAGAAACCATTTTCGTCAAATTTTCCTTAGGATTTTCTTTTAGGCCTCTGATTCTCAAAGCAAGCTCCATCTGAAAATACTGTGTCGAAATCAAATCATAATCCATTTCCGCTATCATATTTTCAGTTTCTGTCATTTTGGCTTCCATTCTAATATCATTTTGAACAAGATCTTCCACTTTTTCATCCAAAATCTCAATGCTTTTAGCCAGATTTAACGTTGCAGATGTGATGTCTGCTCTCATTTCTGCTAATTTCTCTGTAAACTTCTCCTCCAACTTTTTCTCCATTATCTCAACAAATTGTTGCATTTGCTTTTCCATAGTTTCTTGGAGCAAACTCTGCAAATCTTTTACTGTAAAAGCTGATACAGATTCAGATGCAGAGGACAATAAAGTTTTTGCCGAAGACTGCTGCCTCAGGGCAGGAACTTTAGAAGATATAGTCGCCATTTTCACCCTCTATTGTTAACTACTCACTTTCACATGCAGATTCAGCAAAGTCCATTGAGTTAAAGATCAAAACATCATCTTCACCAAAATCTCCTGCATCGCTCTGCCTGCGTCCTCTTTCTCATAAGCTCTTCCTTGCTAGCAGGGGTGGTTGCGAACACCCTGTTCTGCTCCAAAAAACCCGGAGCAGAGACGCCTTGCAGTCCGGAGCATGCCCAGGCTTCGGGGGGGCTCAATCCTTCTGCCACCAAAACTCTAAGTTCTGGCGGCCCCGGAGAGCTCTACCCCTACCTAGACGCTCACCCCCTCCTCTTCTCCCGAGGTGGGGGCTTCCAAGCCGCCGAACAGCTGATCGACGCTGTTTTCGGCGGCTCTACGGAGCTGCGAGGCTGACAGCCAGGAAATGGCTGCCTCCGGCATCGCCTTGCCATCCGGAAGCCGTGTTTTTAGACTTGTTGATCCGAAGGTGCCTAATAGCTGAAAAGCAATCAACAACCAATGTCTGAAAGTGATTAGAAAAGGAAGGATACTATGCAAATCCAGGGTCTTTCTGAAGGCACCAACTGGTTTGAGCAAGATGGCTATTCTCTCATCTCTCAGCCCCTTATTTCCCACGGCCTGGGAAATTACAAAGAGCTCATTTATTTGCCAGGTCTTCATTAACTATAACTGTCAGCTCAACTTTTGTTGAGGCATCTTCAGTTCATTTCCTCTTCATAGCTACACAAAAACCTGCTGATGATATATATATGATAGAAAAGGAGTCAAGTCACCAAGGAAAATGTATAAACAGGCAGATAAGAATTATAAGTTGCTGTCTAGAGAAGCTAAGCCTCAAAACAATTTGAGGTTAGTTAAAAAACAATAAAAGAATCACTATAGCAGCTGTTCGATGAAAATAGTAAAATTTTAGCTGATAACAAAGGAAAAAAGGGTTATGTAACTCCTGTTTTGATACAATCTTCTTCAACAAGAAAGTCTATATTCCACCAAGTAACTATGAAGAGCAAAATGAAAGGGTACGACTGAATTTTGAGAATACTGTAGTCAACATAAAGAAGTATCTTTTTACTTTGCATACTTTTAACTCTCTGGAACAGTGTTTCTCAATTTTGGCAACTTGAAGATGTTTGGACTTCAACTCCCATAATTCCCCAACACCGCTCTAGAATAACATGTATCCTATGTAACGGGGGGAAAAAACCTGATGAGCTGACTGAATCTTCATATATTATCGTTGAAGAATCTTGGAGTGGGCCAAATGTTCTTCCAAAAGCAAGGAAAGGAAAGCCTAAGGACTATGTATCAGTCTGACATTTACAAAAATTCTAGAGTAGATGATGATGATGATGATGATGATGATGATGATGATGATGATGATGATGATAATGATAATGATGATGATAATAATAATAATAATAATAATAATAATAATAATAATAATAATAATAATAATAATAATAATAATAATAATAATAATAATATCATCAAACATCCACATCTGCCTATCCCAGGTACTTGGTATGGACTCGATAGGTAGACAAAAATGCCAAATCCAGTCTGAACATCTGGCTGACTGTGCGATGATTAATAATAATAATAATAATAATAATAATAATAATAATAATAATAATAATAATAATAATAATAATAATAATAATAATGTTGGAAGGGACCTTGGAGGTCATCTAGTCCAACCCCCTGCTCAGGCAGGAAACCCTATACCATTTCAGACAAATGGCTGTCAAGTCTCTTCTTAAAAACCTCCAGTGATGGAGCATTCACCACTTCTGGAGGCAGGTTGTTCCACTGGTTAATTGTTCTAACTGTCAGGAAGTTTCTCCTTAGTTCTAGGATGCTTCTCTCTTTGATTAGTTTCCATCCATTGCTTCTTGTCCTGCCTTCAGGCGCTGTGGAGAATAGCTTGACTCCTTCTTTTTTGTGGCAGCCCCTGAGATGTTGGGACACTGCTATCATGTCACCCCTCGCCCTTCTCTTCATTAAACTAGATATACCCAATTCCAGCAACCATTCCTTATATGTTTTAGCCTACAGTCCCCTAATCATCTTTGTTGCTCTTCTCTGAGCTCTTTCTAGTGTCTCAACATCTTTTTTACATCGTGGTGACCAAAACTGGATGCAGTATAGCAAGTCTGGCCTTACCAAGGCATTGTAAAGTGGTATTAATACTTCACGTGATCTTGATTCTATCACTCTGTTAATGCAGCCTAGCACTGTGTTGGCTTTTTTGGCAGCTGCAACACACTGCTGGCTCATATTTAAGTGATTGTCCACTAGGACTCCGAGATCCCTCTCACATTTACTACTGTTGAGCAAGATACCACCTATACTATACCTGTACATTTGTTTCTTCTTGCCTAAATGTAGAACCTTGCTTTTTTCACCACTGAATTTCATTTTGTTAGATAGCGCCCAGTGTTCAAGTCTGTCCAGATCCTCCTGTATCTTAAGCCTATCTTCTGGAGTATTGGCTATTCCTGCCAGCTTGGTGTCGTCTGCAAATTTGAGGAGTTCCCCCTCTATCCCCTCATCCAAATCGTTGATGAAGATGTTGAAGAGCACTGGACCCAGAACAGAGCCCTGGGGCACCCCACTACCCACTTCCCTCCATGTAGATGCGGTGCCATTGAGAACCACATTCTGAGTACAGCTGGTCAGCCAGCTACGAATCCATCTGGTGGTGATGCTGTCTAACCCACATTTTTCTATTTTATCGAGTAGTAGGTTGTGATCTACTTTATCAAATGCCTTACTGAAGTCCAAGTAAATTATACCCACAGCATTCCTCTGGTCCACTAATTTTGTCACCTGGTCAAAGAATGCAATAAGATTTGTCTGGCATGATCTATTTTGATCTGTTGGCTTTTGGTAATGACTTTGTTTGCCTCTAGGTGTTCGCTGATTCGTTGCTTGATTATCTTTTCCAGAATCTTCCCAGGTATTGAGGTCAGGCTGATAGGTCTGTAATTTCCTGGATCCATTTTTACCCCCTTTTTTGAAGATGGGAACTACATCAACTCTTTTCCAGTCCTCTGGTAGTTCCCCAGGCTTCTCAAATTGGGCTTATCTCTATTGTTTTTTTTAATTAGATAACTTCCTTTTTAAATATGTCCACCTTTTTTTCTTGAATCAGTCAGACCTTCCCCAACACCTGCACACCTACACACACACAAAGAGAGAGAGAGACAATACTATGTCCTGTTCTGAGCACCATACTTTAAGAAAGATTCAGAGAACCTGAAACAGTCCAATATCACATGAAGAGATAGCAAAGGAACTGAGAATCTTTAACTCTGAGAATAAAAGGCAGAAGTGGGATATGAAAGTACTCTTCTAATATATTAAAAATATTATAGAGAAGAAAATCAAGGTCTGTACATAACAACCACTTGATAAACACGTGGCACAACATAGGAGAACAAACCCATCAGGACAAGATTCAGCATTCCTTCTGCATTTAAAACACAAAGTCCGCTCTTTTGAAGACAGCAAAGTCCACATTTTGGACAGAGAGGACTGCTGGTTTGAAAGAGGGGTCAAAGAGGTCATCTATGTCAACATTGAACAGCCTTCTCTCAATAGAGGGGGAGGGATACGACAACATCTATCTCCAGTCTACAACACAGTCCTTTCAGCAGCTCCAAGAAGGCTCCACACCCATTTGCACTACTCAGGTGACCCTGAGGACACAGATAAACCTCCAAGTGGCCTCAACAACTCTCTAAAAGAATGCAAATAATGAGTTGTCTGCAAGGAGTATAAATCCTTCCATTACCCACCATCTAGTCAGAGCTGAGGAAGCTTCTTGGATGAGAAGCGAAACATCTTCGAAGAAAAACAAGAAACTCCAGTTGCCTTGTGAAAAAGCACCTTTGGGACAACCGTGACCTGGATAACTGAGAATCTCCATAGACATTTATAAGATGGGTGGCTATATAAATGTTTGAAATAAATAATAAATAAATAAACAAAATAAAATGTTCAGCCCCAGATGAGAAATTCACAACCTGAAAACAGGCTGAAGAATTTTATATACAGCTTTGGATCCAATTCAGTATATTTTAATATTACACAATAATGCAATAGGCATGGTTCCTTTTCCTTCCTCCTCCCTTAACCTACAGTTGCAGCTATTCTTTCTGAAATTGAAGCTGAGGCTCAATTAGGGAGCACAACTTTTCATCTAGGTCAGAGATCCAGTCTTCGCAGTCCCATGTGAATTGGAAAAGGTGTTCTGTAAAGTTGGACATAGGGACGTGGTGGCTCAGTAGGTTAGGACGCTGAGCTTGTCGATCAGAAGATCGGCAGTTTGGCGGGTCGAATCCTGAGTGCCGCGTAGCAGAGTGAGCGCCTGTTACTCGTCCCAGATTCTGCCAACCCAGCAGTTCGAAAGCACGTAAAAATGCAAGTAGAAAAATAGGGACCACTATGGTGGGAAGGTAACAGCATTCTGTGTGCCTTTGGCATCTAGTCATGCCGGCCACATGACCACGGAGACGTGCTCGGACAAGCGCTGGCTCTTCGGCTTTGAAACAGAGATGAGCACCAGCCCCTAGAGTCGGAAATGACTAGCACGCATGTGCGGGGCAACCTTTACCTTTACTTTAAAGTTGGACAGCCTCTGTCGGTCAGTGTTGGCAGTATAGAGAGGAAGGCTCCAAAAAGGTCTGAACTGATCAGCTTTCATACAATTTCTATAAAGTTACATACGGTACAGAAACTATATAATTTCATTTAGTATTAACCAAGTCAAAAAAAATTCCAAAGATAATTTTCTCCCTGTTTCTTTTCCCTTTCCAATTGTTGGGACATTCTTTATTTTCATAGAGCAAATTAAGCAATATGCTGCCGTATGTTTTGTCCTCTTCAGATATAGTAATAAAATTTGAGAAGTCATTTTTTTCTTCCAAATTGCCTCAAGTCAACACCCAGCTCACCACTGAGTACCACTGAGAAAAGATAGACACTGAATAGTTCTTTCCATCTGAGTTGAAGTTCCCTCATCTCCAACCTGGAATTAAAACTATATGATAGGCATGAAGAGGTAATGCCTATTTTTTTTTTAAAAAAAAAAGCAATCCACCCCAGCTTGATTGACCTCCTTCATACACTGTATAGATAGTTATTTAGGACTAAATTCTTTGGCTATACTAAGTTTTGTGTCATTCAGACTAGAAATGTTCAGAAGGGAGATTCTGAAGAGTATATAAAGGAGTAAACCTGAATTACATAAAGCGGATGAGGTGCTTCTAAGGCACCGAGACCTATCGAAAACTTAGCTTTCTTTGCTGTTCAGTGCGAATACTTGGCATAAACCTAGCATTGGAGTGGTTTGCTTTCAGAAAATTTAGGACCGATGAGAGATTACAACATGTTTTCTTTGCCTAGATTGCTAAGAACTTGAGTTGCTCAGAAGAACACTTGCCCACTTTTTTTGTTTCAACATCTCGGCATTTTTCATCTTTCAGAAAATGGTTTTTCTCCTGACATTAAGCTTTCATGAACAGGGCCAGAAATCTTAATTATTCGGCTCAGGGCCTCTTCAAATATTACACATGTAAAGACCTGATCTTACTTGTCTCTTTATAAGCTTCATAACCTGTGCAACTTTGTAGTTGCCAGTCCTGAATTTATAACTTTCTAGCAGTTTGATCTTTTCTTCCCATGTTGTCGGATCTTTGAGGTTGTCCAGAACAGAAAAGAGTTACCACATGCATTTATAATATATTATTACAATATAAATTATGTTACAATATTAAAAAAAAATCTTACTTTGAAAAGAAAAACTGGGATTCCCCTTAAGGATTACTGAAAAGTCATCTTTCATGCCTAGATAGTTTTACAGCCAAATCACGGTTAATTAGTACTATCTAAGTGTGAAGCGACTCCTGCGAGCCCCTTGGACTGCAAGGCGATCAAACCGGTCAGTCCTAGAGGAGATCAACCCGGACTGCTCTTTAGAAGGCCAGATCCTGAAGTTGAAACTCAAATACTTTGGCCACCTAATCAGAAGGAAGGACTCACTGGAGAAGAGCCTAATGCTGGGAAAGGTTGAGGGCAAGAGAAGAAGGGGACGACAGAGAATGAGGTGGCTGGATGGAGTCACTGAAGCAGTAGGCGTGAGCTTAAGTGGACTCCAGAAGATGGTAGAGGACAGGAAGGCCTGGAGGAATGTTGTCCATGGGGTCGCGATGGGTCGGACACAACTTCGCAGCTAACGACTACAACAACAACAAAGTGTGAAGCAGTCATAGCCTTCAGTAATATCTCTTGGGAGTTGGGGTTTCAGT
Source organism: Vipera berus (assembly GCF_964194415.1). Taxonomy (NCBI): domain Eukaryota; kingdom Metazoa; phylum Chordata; class Lepidosauria; order Squamata; family Viperidae; genus Vipera; species Vipera berus. The sequence continues at coordinate 30,264,806 of NC_138202.1, forward strand.
TGTGAATTAAGTACCGGTAACTTGTTACTTTTGCACAATTAAATTTGGCTGTCTGGCAAATTTTGTTGCATACTAACTCTACTTGTGTGTAGTGTGCACTGTGGACAGCACTTAATTTCATTGTGAGTTACACAATGATAATAAAAATATTCTATTCTATTCTTTGCCTGGCTTGAGATCCTTCTTCTCTGATTGATTGACTGTCTTTCTTATTTATTTCACCTTATCTTGGTGCTTGACTGAAATAAGAAAACATCATAAATAGTTTTAAAATCATTTGATATTCACCAGATGGGTGGACTTGGACAGAGGTTATTTCATAAACAGAATCCACAACCAAGAAACATTGCTTATGAGCTCAGTCCAGCTTACCTCCTCAAATTGAAGGATTGCTAATTTCTATTTTAAAAAAATCAATATCAAGAAAGCCAATCCCACTCAGAGAAGGCAATCCTGAATATATTTGAGAATCACAGAGGGCTTTATAAGGTTAAAACCAGCATCTTCTCAATCAATCAGTCAGAGTAGAGCTGTAAGGGACCTTGGAAGTCTTCTAGTCCAGCCCCCTTGCTCAAGCAGGAGTCCCTATATCATTTCAGACAAGTGGCTGTCCAGTCTCTTCTTAAAAATATCAATGGTGAAGCAGCCGCATCTGGAACTGATTTAGGTTCAGATTGGTTTGGTTTGGGGACTATTTTACTCATTACTGCATTGCTTCTCCAATTGTGAATACTGTAATGATTTTTCATTAGTGTTTAGACTATGTGACTATGCTTCTGTTGCTTCCCTTCCTTCATCTTCACTCAAGGCACCATACTAACCACTACCTGTGGCAGGATGCTAGGTTATTTGCAGGACTGTCTCTCTGCTGTTATTTTTATACATCCCGCAAGGCTTAACAGTAGGGTCCTTTCAATTAAAGAATAGGTAAAGGTAAAGGTTCCCCCACACATGCGTGCTAGTCGTTTCCAACTCTAGGGGCCGGTGCTCATCTCCATTTCAAAGCCGAAGAGCCAGCGCTTGTCCGAGGACGTCTCCGTGGTCATGAGGCCAGCATGACTGGATGCCAAAGGTACACAGAACGCTGTTACCTTCCCACCGTAGTGGTCCCTATTTTTCTACTTGCATTTTTATGTGCTTTCGAACTGCTAGGTTGGCAGAAGCTGGGACGAGTAACAGGCGCTCACTCTGCTACACGGCACTCGGGATTCGACCCGCCAAACTGCCGATCTTCTGATTGACAAGCTCAGCGTGCTAACCCACTGAGCCACCATGTCCGTACCTAGAAAGCATGCCTTTTCTCTAAGAGGCCATACTCCCAAGATTAGATTGGCCCCTACTCTCTCAGCCTTTCATAAAGCACTGAAGACCTACCTGGGCCTGAGGTTCAGTGAATTAGATGGTCTGCTTAGAGGTTTCTATTGAGTGTTTTGCTTGGGCGTATCTTCAGCAACCATTGTAGGTTTTTATTCCTTGTTCATAACTGTATTACTTTTGTGTGTTATTGCAAAATGTACAGCTCTATGAATCAAATAATAAATAAATACAGTAAATACATCTTTTTGCTTATATTTTATTGATTTTTTAAAAACATAAATCACTCAATAGTTGGTAAATAGTGTGTTTGCTGGGTTTACAGTTGTAAAGAAAAATCATCAACTATTGGTTTCTATAATCCATAATTCACACAATGCATTTAGTTGATTTCCCCTTTTCCCCATAATGTCTTCTTTGCAAACCTTGAATTAATAGTTATTATTTTCATAAATAACAATTACATATATATTTTTTCACAATATTCCTAGAAATAATGATCACATCAATACAATATTTCTTTTCTATCTAATCATTCTGGTTGCCTCTCACTGTAAATACATCTATCTTCCTGTACCAGAGTTATGAATGAATGGCCTGGGAATATCCCGACCAACCATTGGAAGCTCTTCCAACATTCTGAAAGGACAATAGGCTTGAACCTTCCTTGTTTCCAAAAATGTGACTGGCAGCCATCCTCTATATTGTTTCCTTATGGATCTCATTAAAAGCACATCCACACATTCCCCAACATCTGCTCAAAGTTGCCCCCTGCTAACCATTTTTAAAGATGAAGTCTTCATGGCACAGCTTTCTTCCTTCCTAGCCCATAGCTGAGGCAACCTAACTTTGGAATTTTTGGACTGGGGGCAAAAGTTCCTTGATTAGGCTATAGTTTTCTGCTTGGTTGTTTGCTTGGTGTTAATCCCTGCATATCTGGTGTTGGTTGCTGGGGATGATGTGTTCTGGTCTTTTTTATCTTCTCCCATTATAAGCCTTGCTGCAAATACAATATATGATGTTTCTGGCAATCAGGGTGATGATACAGCAGGGGCTGGGATCTCTCTGATGATCTTTCAGCTTGCCGTATATAAAATAATGACTCTGCTAACAGGCAAGCGACTTTACAAGGCAATGCTGTGATGATGTATTTGCATCCTGATAAAGGAAATACTGTCCATTGTGTGTATTCTGCCCAGGGGCAAGCTGTCTCATATTCTGAGAAGCATAAGGCTGAATCCCCCTCTGCCAAAAGCACAGGAGAAACAGCCACATATTTATCGCTTTAAATAACATGTGCTGGTTGTAAAGGCTCACATTTAGAAAACAAAGGTAAAAAAGAGAGCTAAACAGTCATAACTCCAAAACATGCCTTCTTGGTTCTTCAATCCTGCATGTTGCTATTGCATCATTCCACCTGCCATTCCATCTGCAGAAACATACAAACACCAAAACAGAAGGAAGGAGTGATTCCTGGCTGACAGGTACAGCTAATCCTCAGCTTACCCATTTAACAACAGTTCAAAGTTGTGATGGCCTCGTAAAAGTGACTTATGACCTATACTCATACTTATGACTGTCACACCAACATAGCCACATTATCACAATTCATGCACTTGGCAACCAAGCTCACTTTTATGACCAGTTGCAGCATCCTGTGATCACGTGAACCATGATTTGCTATCTTTTTTGCCAATCCCCAGCAAAAACGTCCGTTGGGGAAACTGGATTTTTTTTAACAACCGTGTGATTTGTTTCATGGCCAACATAATTTGTCATAAAATCAGGTCCTATTCAATTTACAATGGAAATTCTGATCCCAACTGTGGTCATAAGTTGAGAACTACCTATGGGGGGGTTTTTCCACTTAACATTGTCCCATGTGCTGCCTGTCAGCCTGATCCCCAAAAGTGAAGTGACAATAACTGTGATGTAGGGAGTAGTGGTTGGTAAAATAAAGCAGAAGTCAAAATCCCCCACTAGCTGTGAACCGGGTTTGAGAAATGGATAAACCCACTGCTATAGCCACCTGTCAAAACTTGCCTTCTCCCCCATACTCACCCCACATTGCTTGTTATGTCTTATCTTGCCCCACAGTAAACTGTTAAAAGGTAAAGGTAAAGGTTCCCCCGCACATGCATGCTAGTTGTTTCCGACTCTAGGGGCCAGTGCTCATCTCCGTTTCAAAGCCGAAGAGCCAGCGGGATTTGACCTGCCAAACTGCCGACCTTCTGATCGACAGGCTCAGCATCCTAACCCACTGAGCCACCGCGTCCCTAGTAAACTGTTAGGTCAGCCCTATTTTGTTACTCAGACAGAATTGAAGGTTGTTGTGGGGGCTGAACAAATCACTGCTGGCTTAATGTCTATGGAGATTCTCAGTCATCCAGGTCATGGTTGCCCCAAAGGTGCTTTTTCCAAAACCAACTGGACTTGCTTTTCTTTTCTTTGAAGGTGTTTTGCTTCTCATTCAAGAAGCTTCTTTTTCAGAGAACTGAAGAAGCTTCTTGGATGAGAAGCAAAATGTCTTCAAGGAAAAGCAAAAAAAAAAAGTCCAGTTGCCTTTGGAAAAAAACACCTTTGGGACACTGCTGGCTTACTTTGTTGCCTGGTAGATGGGAGAAAAAACATTAAACTGGCTGGAGAAGCCCTAAGCCTTCAAAAGGTGAAGTTACTCCCTTTTTTCCATTTTCAGTTCTCATTTCCTTCACCACTTTCTCTCCTGAATATTACCTCCCCTTTCTTCTACATTACTTGGCTGTACAATTATTAATTCCCTTCTCTTAAGAGCTTTTACTGTTCACCTTTTATATTAACTGCTTAGTCACATCCTTGCATGATTTACACCCTTCACCTCCTAAAACAGTGGAAACAGTGCTTCAATGCTATTTTTCACAGACGATGCTGGACACTTTATTACAGTCACCAATTGGTCTCAGGAGAATATTGAGTACCGTGGTGTTAAAAATAATCTTCTGATTAATTATCAAAAGACAAAAGACTGTAATATTTGCAAAAGTCGCTAGGGCAGTATCACTGAATAAGTTAATAGCTTGAAATATCTGGGAGTAGCATGCATGATTCAGGCAAGGAGGCTGAAAAGGCTGTTCTGTACCAGCCTGCTACCGGCCCTGCAGAAAAGGCAGGGACAACCCCTTTTACAAGAAGGCAAGAGGTTGGAATTACGCCTGCCAAATTTATTACTACAAAAACAAACGGAACAAGACAAACCAAGAAACAGGAGGTTTAAGTAACATGAACTATCCGAGCGGTTGCCTTCAGCAAACCAGCCCTCCCAGACATTCCCCTTATATAGAGTTCAGGGCATGGCTTCTCTCTGCCTCCTTCCGAGAAGCCCCATTGCCTTCCTCTGTTTACTCCTAATTGACTGCCTCCTGCGTCGGGCGTCCTTGAACAGGGCCAGCTGTGGGTCATCTTCATCCACGCTGTCAGGCTCACACAGCTGGGTCTCCGTGGTGACCAAGTGGGAGGGGCCTGGCTGAGGGCTCTCATCAGCAAGATCTTCAACCCCCTCAGCAAGGTCTTCAACACCCCCCTCCTCCTCCTCTGAGTTGTCCGACCCAACTGCCGAACCCACAGGCTGACCCTGAATCACAACAAAGGCCATGGAGACAGCATAAGGAAGGGCTACGGGTAGTTTCCTGCTTATTTCATTAAACTGTTTCAAGCTATTTTTTAAATCATCCCTTAGGTGCAGTATAATTTGATCCATATCCAAATAATTCTTCTCTAGAAGCCGCACAATCCAAATGGTAGATTTCCAGGCACATCTCTAAAGTTGCCTTGCCACTTTATATAAAAGGGAGACTTGAGAACATCTTTCATTTTTGATTGAACTTTATCTGCTCTTTCATGGACCTAGTTCCTCTAATAATTTCTGTTGAATTTCAATACTGCTGACTGAATTCTCACTTCAGTTGCTGTTGTTGTTTTCTAGGCCAATGTTTCTTTTGAGGACCTCAAAAGAACAATTATTTGTATGGACTATATTTGCAAAAATCCCTGGCGCAATATCACTGAGTAAGTTAATTGCTTGAAATATCTGAGAGTAGATATTTACCATATTCAAATTTTAATTTGACTCAATTGCTTCTCACGATTGAAGAGATTTTAATATTATATCAGTTTTCAACATAGACTGGCAAATACTTCTGATTTTGAGACCCCCCCCAAATTGGTCTTGGGGGCCCCAAAGATCCTAGGTCCACACTTTAAGAAATACTTAAGCACTAGGCTATGATAAAGGCCCAGTGCTTCTTAAATGATACATTCTGGATCCTGAATGATAAAATACTGTAAGTGGCACACTGGTTAGAATGCAGTATTGTAGTCTGACTCTGCCCATTGCTAGGAGTTTGATCCTGCCTGGCTCAAGATTGATTCAGCCTTCCATCCTTCTGAGGTTGATAAAATGAGGACCTAGATTGTTGGAGGTAATATGTACATGTATTAGCACAACAGATTTTCTATGCTCCTTTTATTAAAGTTTTGAAACCACCAAGATTGTTTCTCACTGATGTGACTGTGGACAGGCAGCCTGCTATTATTTGACAAAATTGTGCACAACAGCATGTAGAGCACAGCAACAGATGATAAAATACCAGTAAAATTTCTTTCTCTCTCCAGTTGCAGTTGCTTTTTTAATATATTGTTCAAACATGTTTTGTGCATTTTCTCCTTATGCTTGCATGCATTTTGTCCAGTATAATTTCTTACAAGCAATATTCCCTATATAATGCATTTTATATGCCAATCGGAACACTCTACTGTTTCTTAATATGCATAGTTTTTTTTATCTAAAAACTGTACCAGAAAATTTGTAGAAGTGAGTGTTTGGTAGTACTGGTAAAAAATGCAAATATTCCCAGTATATGTTGCCTTGGCAGCAACATAGCAACCCAAAGACAGCTGACCCTGAGGTGGTTGAGAGGCTGCTCCTTGAGTGAGAGCCTAAGTGTAACTAGTGTGCCAGTGGTGGATGCTAGGGATCTTCCACCTGGAGGGAGAGTCGGGTGGAGTGCTCAATGAATCTGCCCACCCTCCAGCTGTCCAGTGATAGGGTTCAGCTTAGGAGGGAGAGTACATATGTGGGGAAAATGGAGGCCTGGGAACCTGCTAGCACTGAGAGCCAGATCTACAATGCCCTGCTTGCTCCCTTCCACACCCACTTGCCATGGCTCTGAAAAGAGGAAAGTTAGAGGGAGGGGGAAGTCACCTTGGGAGCTCTTGAGAAGAGAACACATATAACGGGTGATAGGCATGGGTTTTGTTTTGTTTTTAATCCCATTTATAACCCTTCCTTCTCCGAAGACTCAGGGCGGCTTACAATCTAAAGCACAAATCAATGTGCTTAGCAATAGCCTTCATTCTATGTATATGCCTGCTTATTAGGGCTTTCGGGGGGGCCCCAAGCGGCATTATTACAAAGTCAGCTTATTGCCCCCAACAATCTGGGTCCTCATTTTACCTACCTCGGAAGGATGGAAGGCTGAGTCAACCTTGAGCCTGGTGGGACTCGAACCTGCACTAATTGCAGGCAGCTGGTGTTACTTAGGGAGGCATTAGCCCACTGCTCCACCAAGGGTTGTTATGGTAGTCAGAGGGGAGGCCATTACAGGGGAAGATGCCTCTGATTTTTAGGACCAGTGGTGTGTTCTGGCCCACTTAGCTCCCTTCCAGACCCTGGACAGCATATGTATCCTTCGAAGTCCTGTTGTTCAGCTGCTGCTGTGAACACCAGATAATAAGACTCCCCTCATCCAAGATCTGACATAACTAACTCCAAATGAGGAGGGGTCCCTTGTCAGAAATGTGCCCTACTGGGTTTCAGGTTTGGCACAAACCAAGCCCTGGGACAGGAGAAGTGGGATGGCAGTAGTCATCCTAGAATCTCTTCTGGCATTCAGAGGCCTTGCTCCCCAAGTTTCCAACCATGACACCCTGTTTCTGAAACTGGTTTCATGGGATCATCTGGTAGTGTTTCAACTGCACCAGCCTCCCTGCTGCATAGCAACCTCCAGGCTTATGGTCCTGGGGGATTTCAATCTGCCATTCCTGGGCTTGGCCTCAGAAAGTTCATAACTACCATGGCAGCCATGGCCCTATCTCTGATCATCTCAGATCCAACTCAGAACAGTGGTCAGACATCAGATATGATCTTCTTGTTAGAGCAATGGCAACATGACCTGTTGGGGACCTTTGGTTTTCCCCCTCTCATGGTCAGATCATGCCCTGCTTCCTTCAGATTCTCTTATGCCACCAACCCTCTTTGGCAGGGAGGCTTGACCCATTTGAGTCGTCTGCCTCCAGAGGGAACTGAAGGAAATGCTTGGGACTTTGCTACATAGCCCTGCCAAAGATCTGTAGTGTCCTGGAATCAAAGGGGGCCAAGGCTTTGGACAGGATCACGCCTTTTGGGCCCCTCTTGACCCATCACTTCTGATTCTCTCTGTGGTTCATGAAGGAGCTTCAGATTCTGAAAAGGGTTAAGAGATGCCTAGAGTGCTGCTGGAGGAAAATGAGGGAGGATCCAACCAGACACAATGTAGAGCTACTATTAAGGCCTACATCATGGCAGCAAAATCACTATTTCTCCATTCTTATTGCATCTGTAAAGGGTCACCCAACTAGGCAGAATATGGTGGCATGGGCGGTTTTTGGGGCCCCTAGGTTGGCTCATGTTCTACCACTGTTCCACTGCATTGGCTTCTGGTTTGCTTCTGGTTCAATTCAAGGTGTTGGTTGTCACCTTTAAAGCCCTTCATGGCATGGGTCTAGGCTATCTAGGCTATCTCACCCCAATGACATTGGCCCACCCCACCCATTCCAGCAGAAGGGGCATGCTGTGGACCCTCTCAGGAATTCCACATGGTGGGATCCAGGAGAAAAATCATTTTGGTCATGGTCCTGCCCCCTGGAATATCATATCCCTCCCTGAAGTGAGATCCATATTCACCCTCCTGACCTTCTGTAAGGTTCTAATGACCTAGTTCTGTCTGTTGACCTGGGGCACTAATGGGGGAGGTATCACTCTGGAAGTGGCTATTAGATTAGGAGAAGACAACACCTCTCCCCTAGATCTTCGTGCTCCCTTTTCCTCCCCATTTTTTAATGATAAATTATTGTTGTTTTTGTTATTGTTGTTATTTATTGTTTTATCCCTTTTACTGTTTGCTGATATTAATATTTGTAAGCCGCACAGAGTTACCTCTAGATGAGATGGATGGCTAGATAGATAGATAGATAGAGAGAGAGAGACAGACAGACAGACAGACAGACAGACAGAAAGTAATCACATGCTCCTTCTCTGGAAGTAAACCCCATTACACTGAATAGGCCTTAATTTTTTTTCACATTAACATCTATAGGAAACTGGGTCATTCTTCTGATTACAGATTATAAATTTCTTTGGACCGTATTTTGCTTGCTTGCTTGCTTGCTTGCTTGCTTGCTTGTTTATTTATTTATTTATTTATTTATTTATTTATTTATTTATTTATTTATTTATTTATTTATTTATTTATTTATTTATTTATTTATTTAACAGTGTTTATAACCACCATAATCCCAACTTCCAAAACAAGAAAGCAAATAATGTAATCAAAATGTATCTGATAAAGAGTGTCCCATGCTTTGATGAGATCATCATCATCATCCATCTTTATATTTTATTGGCCCTAAACTGGTTTCAATTACAATATATTGTTTATAGGTTGACCTCCTATGGCAAGTGTAGAAATAGAATATTAAACCTGAAATCAAAATTGCAGATTAAGAATTGTTCTCCCACCCATCAGATCCTTTTGTGGTTGAATGATATAATTGTCTATGTCCTTTAAATATCTGGTTCTAATCAAAAGGGAGAAGCTTGAATTATTCCCTTTTTAAAAATGCTCATGTAGGAAACCTTACAAAGGACTGCTTTAATAGTTTTCTATAGCAAACTTTTCCTTTTATTAGAAGCTTAAGCAAAATTGCATAATCAGATTTATTCTCATTTTCACAGATAACATTGTTTATACATAATCCATCTGTAACAAACTACTGAATATGATCACCTGCAAATCACAAGGCTATGCCATATTTCTAATAAAAAATAAATAATTGGAGGAGTGGGAGGAAACAAGAGTGTAGTTGATCTGTGAAAAAAACCAAGAAATAATTAGTCACAAACATGACTAGCAAATAGATATAATCATGTTACAATATCCACTACTTCAATACTCCAGGATTTCATACAATTGGGTATAGTCTCCAAAGCTAGGCTCAAAGTTGTTGCTAAATTGTAATTTTTACCATGACAGAAAGAAGAAAATATGTAAAACAGAGAAGAATAAACCATTAATTGAATTTAATTTTGCCCTGGCTTTGCCTTGAATATTGTGCTTAAGTATAATATTTAACATGCTACTTATAAACTGAATAAGGTTCTCAATCCAAAACAGGCATTCACTTCTGAAAAAGATACTTCTTGCTGAACGAAAACAGAGCAGGTATCTGGGTATCCTCTGAATCCCACCATGGGAGAAGAAATGGGTAAAACATTAACTGCTTTTCATGGATATGCACATAAACACACTTTAACTGGAATCCAGCTAAAGCTGAGTATTTCTGACAATTAGCTATAAATATATCAAACTCTCTGAGGTGGCAAAAATGATGGCAAAGCCCAGTCTTTGTTGTAAAAACATTTAGAAGCTTAGTGGCACACAGAAGCACGAGACTTTCTTTTTGAGATCATGACTTCCAAGAATTAGGATGGGTTGTACTCTGGATTTAAAACTCTTGTGATGGAGCAAAGGATCGTGACCTCACAGCCCCTGAGTATCTCCACACAGAATAATAGTTCTTTCTCTCAAACCCAGACTTAGCGCTATGATTCCCTCTTCTGAAAATGGGAGGTAATTATTTGATGTTTAGTTGAAACTTTACTTGTAAATATTTGCAGAAAATGTGCCGGGCACACTTTGCAAAGAATTTGGGGAAGCAACAATTAAAGCAATTCAATCATTTGCATCACAAATGTTATAAATATTTTAACTATATATTACTTGGACCAATCATGTTGCTTGGCTTGTATTGTTGACCACCCAACATATTTTGGAATCTAATTTATGGGATGATTTCTTCTGTCTAGAAAATGTTCAACAGTAATGAGGGTATTTTATCTTGTCAAAAAATGATTTGGCTAAAACAGCTTTAAACTGCTCAATAACATCAGAAATGGAAGACGCATAAAGTGATTCAGTTACTTGGGAAACTTCTGGATTTAGTAGTAAGTGTCCTATTTTATACTTGAATGAGTAATCAAAAGTGTCTCATTTTCTGCAGTATTGATAATAAGCAAAAAGGCTGGGTCCAGCTTTATAAGGAAGGATAAGAGTTTATTACTTTCCCCTTATTGTCAGAAAATCACAGATTTCACAGATTATCTATGGGCACACCCTCCCTTAATTTGTTGTTTTAATACATGGTTCTTGAGCTCAGTTTTAAGGGGGAAAAGTTATGCAATTTCTCTTATGCACACCTAGCACATTCTCTGAAATCACAACAGCTACACCCAAGCAATCTAATGTAATTCAGATATTATTTCTCTCTCAATTATTTTTTTCTATTACATGTGCATAGACAGTAACCTGAAAAAAATGTCTGACCTTAAGAAGTGCAATCATGCCCATATTGTATCACTGCTCTTAGAACTCCTCAGTCCCAGAATATATTAGCCTTGGGATCATGTTGCTTATGGGACAAATTTCTAAGAAAACTTAGTTTTCTTTCTTGCCCGTCTGTCCTGAAGGGACAAAACAACCATACCAAATATTGCCAAGTCTCATCTCCAATTACCACAACAGCAAGAAGGCTTTGGTTCACCATTACAATTTACTTCCAGGCTGGTAGCAGCTAGTTTATTTAACTTCTGGACCTCCTTATCTGAAATAATGGCTATAACCATGAAAAAAACCCTGTTATTTCCATACTGCTTGTTTAAAGTCACCAATCCGTAAAAAAGCAACAGTAGTGGTAAAAATGACACTTATATTGATGAAACTTCCTAACTGTAATCAAGGAGTGAAAGTGATAGGATAAGGAAGAAATAGTTATTACATCAAGTCTGTATTTTAACTGAAGGATCAGGGAAAAATTCCTTTTTTTTTTAGCTTTTATCCATCTTTATTTTTTTTTCTCTTCATTTTTTGGTCAACTCTAGATAAGTGAAGCTGTACTTCTTATCGTGTATTTCTTCTGAAGAGTCTGCCTTTGTTCTTTTTTCTTTGCTCCCTAGGCAGTTCTCAGATATCTTTAGGGTATGAATAGCTTTTTTCAGTTTGTTAAATACGGTGCCAGTCCTCAATTTCACGAAGTGTTTTTATGGAGCACTTGGTGGTTCACACTCCTTCTGTGCCCCACCCCTTCCCCAAGCTGTCCCTCTGTGAGCATGTTTAATTAGTTTTTAAGAGCTGCTAAAAAAAGAAGCTAATGATATACTTTGGCAGAGGAGAGAAACAGGAGCAAATGTGAAAGGAAGAAGTGTCTCTTTTCTTCGCACTCTTCCTGCTTCTTGAAGTGATATTTTCTTCTTCGGTGTGCAAAACCTATTAGTCTCCATCTGCAGTATTTGGTAGAACTTTTTTCTCTATATTCAAAAAAGTTTTACTTTCAAATCAGCATAACCTAGATTTATTATGTTGCCGTTTATTGTAAATATTTATGTGGCACCTCTTACTTTAAAATTTGTGAAGCAGTTAATAAAAGATTCTGTATGTTTTAGATGCATATGTGTTTGGCGGCTATGCTTGTCGTATGAAAGACACGTCCCTGAACTTTGGATAGCTCCAACTTACTGGCCTTGAAAAGCAGGTTCTTCACCCAGGCACTGGCCCAAGGTGTGGATGGACCCATCCTGTGAAGCTTAAGAGAGTAATTGTGGCTTGCCTCTGTTGTGACACATTTTTTATTTGTGGTCTTGGTGATCTTTTGTTTACTTTTTTAAATCTGACGTTAGCTGTCCAGAGTTGCAAATAAGATTTGGACAGCATATAGATTGATTAATCAAACAGACAGACAAATGCCCACCAAAGTGTATATTAAAAACAGAATTAAAATGAAATAAAGCAGAAATAAAAACAAAATATAGTCAAACATGTACTAAGATGTTAATGGCTGGGGAAGATCTCAAATGTGTAAGGGAACCTTCTCCTGGTTATGTTGGCTGTTGCTTGTTTATAACTTTCAGCTCCTACTTGCAATTGCAATATATTTCTACTATTTAAAATGCTATATTTGAGTCATATAATAATTGAAAGATGATTCTAAGATTTGATAAACAGAGAGATAAAATAGATACATATGTTTGGGTCTGGAATATTACATTTTCTATTTATTTTTCCAAGGAGTCAATTTATTTACAACAGCTTTCCAGCCTGATGCTTCTCAATGGGAAAATCCACATAATGGGAACTTCACTCCAACACATAGAATAGAAAAGTTGAATCTATAGCTTTAGTTTTAAAGGCTTGAGATATATCTTATCATTTCTGGATTTCAACTGATAGAGAATCTGCACTTCCAATGAAATAGAACAGCTTAAAGCAGTTCTAAATCACTAAATCACATCATTCTGATTTACCGCCATAAGAACACTCTTATGGCGGTAAATCAGGAGGAGGGAGGGGGAAGGGGGGATTCTTAAAGGAAAACTGTATTTTAAAACTCTTCAATAAAAAAAAAGAACACTCATTATATTATTGCTGTTTTTTATGTTACCTTTGCCTATAAGGAGAGATGTGAATTAAATTTGTGAAGATCTACCCATATGAATCTACCCATGTTGTATTAATTGTAGTGAACATTTGGTTAAACAATTCGTAATGAAGTAAAATGTGGTTTGTCCATAGGCCGCCCTATTATTTACCATATATTTTTTCCACCCTATATTTTCAAAAATAGAACGTTGATAAGGGTGTGGGGTTTTTTTGTTAGCAATGCTATCTTGTTCATTGGTTTCATTTGTTAGCCTTTGAACAGGCTGGTTGGAGACTATGAGAGCTGTTGCTCATCATATCTGAAGCACATAAGTTTGGAGAAGCTACCTACAGCTGTGTATTTGAGATTATTAAAGTTTGTTTTTAAAACCTATTTCATCTTGTACCAGCTTTGACTTCCACAGCTGAATGTGTAGGGATTGACAGACACAGTTGGCTGCATGTAGTCTGTTAATTGAGTCACTGATCCAACACTGAACATCACTGGTTCCAGTACTATAAGGGGAAATAGAACGGCGCTTCTTCAACCCATTGGGAAGAGCAAGGACAATAAGAATGAGCCTGGTTTCAATCAGTGAAGAATCTTTCAGATATAGGGGCTTAGCTAAAGGGAGAGGAAAATCATCATCTGCTTCAGGATGCTGTATTTTCTTGGACCACTGCACTCCCCAGGTGGACTATATTCCATAGCTGGTAAACCAACTATCTCCATGCTTTGATCTCGCATTAGTACTGTTCTGGGAAGTGCACTTTTTTAGATCTATAAACAAACTGAAATAGATTTGGAGGAGAGCAATGGGGATGTTTAGTGGTATGGAAACACAAATCTAATGAGGAAAGGAAGTGATATGTTTAGCCATGAGAAGAGTACATTCCAGGAGAGATTTTGCTTTGTTTTGTTTTGCTCAGGTGACATATGTTCTATCTCTATGTTGGGGGGAAAACTAATTTTAGGGCGTGGATTTTGGACAGACAAAATTAAGTAATGTGTAATCCAAGCCAAATTGATGATTATGACAATGAAAAAATATTTTAGAAGCAAGTAATAGTTACAACTTTGGATTTAATTCTTTGTTAAATTAAACCATGATTTATTTAACCTTGATTTTTTGAATAAACTACCACAGATGGGTTCGCACAGAGAGCTAATTCATAAACAATGGCTGAAAAGCCACAGATGCTCAAATTATAGTAGTAAAACAAAGTGTAGTTTTGTTTTGGCTCAGGGGCTTTTAAGTTAACCCCACCCATTGGATCAACAATCCAGTACTATACCACATATACAAGAAAATGCTTGCAATGTGAATGTTCAGTTGTCTTTCCACACAGGTAAAAAAAAAGGAAAATAAAAGAATTATACCCAAGAATTAGTTTAGACTGATTTAGAGGTTCATCACTTCAACGAACAATTAAAATGGAACAGCCATACTTCATACATGCTTCATTCTTGCATAAATTCATACAATACCCTATTTAAAACCACCACTATTCTAAAAGTTGCCTTTCTTGTTGAGTTTTCTTTGCATTCATATAAGTTTATAAGGGGGGAAGGGAATGGACATATTGAAAAGAACACCGAGGCAGAGATTTTGATCATTAAAATCTTAAATGAAACTGTCCTAATCAAATACTTCGTTCAAATTTCCTATTAGCCTGAATGGCATATAACTTCATTCTTCTGAGCCAACAGGAAAGAAAATTTGATGTTACTTGACATAAGTAAAGGCACATTTGCTTTATGACCACCAAAAGGTCAGGAACATTTTGTGATTGCAAGAAATTGCATCTATTACAAGCTGTAGATTCTCTAACTGCAAATGTGACATGTGCTCAGAAGATCACTAGGCTCTTCTTCTTTTTCTTTTTTGCTTCTGGGACTTTTTGAAGATGAGAGCAGCAAGCTTTTCAGTAGGTTTCAATACGTATTGAAGGACAATAATATTTGGTGAGTGTAATGTATGGGGCCTTTTACTTGAACTGTTTTCACGTGTCTTTGAATGCTGCTTGAGATTGCTTTAATTAGGTGCTTTTCAATGCCCCAATGTACAGGAAAAAGACTTGCCTTTTTAGTTTCCCAAGAATTTGGGAGGATAGATAGCAGAGCTGTCCCTTTGTCCATTAAGTTTACCTCATCAGAGCAGTGTTTCTCAACCTTGGTGACTTGAAGGCATATGGATTGCAACTCCCAGAATTCTCACACCACTCATGCCAGCTTGGGAATTCTGGGAGCTGAAGCCCACCCATCTTCAGGTTGCCAAAGTGGAGGAGCACTGCAATAGGATTTAGTCTGACAAATGTTGGTTCTCTATGATCACAGACAAAAATTGTTCCATCACCTCCTACCAAAACATAAAGATTCCAGAGACTGAACTTGGAATTTTCTGCATATTGAGCACATGTCCTCCACCACTGAGGTGAAAGTTCTAATCCATCTCAGAACTACTTATTCTTTTAATACACACCAACCTAGGTAGTACTCAAGGCTAACAAAACTTTAAAAAATAGAGTCCCAAAAAAATCAATGGTAAAAACAATTAAGAATTAAAAAAAACTCTAATGAAAGAGAAACATTTTTCTCTTTTTCATTATGTAGCAAGTATAGTCCAAGTCAAAGAACTTGCAATGGCTAAGAGAAGGTGTATCCAAGACATAATATAAAACTATATTATATAAATATAAAGAAGAAACCCTCAAGATATTATCTTATATAGTATTGTACTGTACTGTATTGTATTGTGATATTATTATGTTATATTATTATATTCACAGAACAGTGTACATTAATTGTAGAGTTTTCTAAAAGATTGTCAAGATTTTAGCTACCATTTGCTTGCTTTTCTTTAGAGACCACAACTCCCACATTTCTTAAAAGGAGGAAATTACTATTGAATCAAGATGAACCTAAGCCATGAGGATAGGTCCTTGGTATGTATCTTTGGGACTGGGACTGGCTCTCCTTTTCTGTCCAGACCATTTGTTTTCTTTCACAGTTTTTGGAATAAGAAAACAGCCACCAGAACATAAGTAGACCACATCAGCATGACATTCATTTGCCCTCCCCACCAAAGAGGCAGAGAACAGAATCAAAAATACCATTAAAAACTGCAATAATGCTAAACAGACAAATCAGACAGTCATAAGTTAAGAAGTAAACACACCCCACAATACTCAAGGAAGAAAGACCTACTGTGGTAGGTGGGGGGGATTGCTAGTCATTCATTATTGCATAGGTTTTCACAAGCATTTTATGGGTGATTCATGAAAGTTTATGCAACAATAAATTGATTGGTTTTTAGGTATCTGTAAAATTCATACTTTTCTCTTTTCAAACATTTATTTCACTGTAGTATTTAGTAGAATCAAGTGGTGAAGCTTTCTGGGGATTGCCTTAATTTAGGCCACAGTAGGGAGATTAAATGTTGAAATGAGTCCCCAAACAAAGTTTCTCACACCAGAAAGTAAAGTTTCTTTCACTTGATGCTTTCTTTTCTTATATATATATATTTGTTTTCTCTTTGTTTACATGTGTCTTTTCACATTAAAATATATACCGATATTCAGCCTGAATTGATAACATCCAGGAAAGGGATTGTCACTTGATTTGCAGAATATATAATCTGGTCTATAGAGATTTCAATGAACCATTCAATTCACTTTCCTTTGTCATATTACAGTATTTCATCTCTCTGCATCAGGAACTTTCAATTTAGCATCTAGGCCCAGCTCCTGTTCTCATGGAAACAGTTTTCAGCAATAGGGTTCAAACCAAAGGCAGATTTTTTTTAAAAAAAAGAAAAGAAAAGAAAAGAAAAATGATTTAGACATTAGCACTGGTCATCTTTTCTTGGAAATCCAACCCTGACAGATGTTTTCCTGGCTCTCATTTATTTGCCCTCTTAATTAGTAATGTAAACTTTGATGAAAGAAGTGGGTGAGCAGAAAATAAATAGTGCAGTTCAGTCTCCCGGCAAATCCCATGTATATTAAACTGTAGTCATGTTAACTGGAAATGATCATCCTCTAGATCAGAAACTCAGAGTGCCCCCAGTTGAGGAAAGCTGTTCTCCTTCCTACAGATTTACTACTACCCTTAAGCCATTGATTGTTTAAAGTGATGGAGTGATTAAGGAGTTAGACAAGGATAGGAATAATCCAGTTCATCTTTAGCCACAGAGGTTGTCTTAGTGACTTGGGACTTGTTACTCTCTCTCAACCCAACATACCTCACAAGATTGTGGTTGAAGAGTTAGAACTGGAAAATGGAGTGCTACGGCCCTTATCTCTCAGAGGAATTTGAGGCCATAAATGCTAAATTTTCTAAAATATGTAAAGAAATGGTAATTGCAAAAAAAATGCTTCTGTATAATAATATGCTACATGTGTGACCATATGCATTGGGAAGCATACTTTATGCTCTGTATCATGTAATCAGAAGGAGGGCTTATCACAGGACAGATACACACACATACATACACACGTAGATATATGTATGTATAACACATACATATTACACACATAGATATATATACACAGACACAAAGCATACATACAAAACACACACATACACACAGAGATATAAATGGTCTCGTTCTGCTCCAGGTTAAAATAATAATAATTAGTGAGAATATATAGTTGCAAAAGCATTAAAATAACAAGCAGATTAAAATATTGTGGGATTTCCAAATACAAATTGATAAAGTTTTGGCTCAGAAAATACCAGATTTAAACTTCAGTTGAAAAGAAAAAGTGTTCATAATTGATGTGGCAATTCCATGGGATAGTAGAAAAGAAGACAAAGAATTGAAGAAAACCATAAAGTATTAATATCTGAAAATTGAAGTTGACAAATTATGGCAAAAACTAGACCTGATGGTCCCAATGATTATCAGCATACTGGGTGCCATAGCCAAAAATCTTGAATGGCACTGAGAAAATCTGCACATTGGCAAACTTTCTATCAATCAATTGCAAAGAGCCACATTGATTGGAAACTCAAATATACTACAGGGATATATTAAGTCAAGACATTATAGGTTCTTGGGAAAAGCTTGATGGATATGAAGGCCAACAGCAGCTAAAGAACTGGCAGCTATGGCTTCATATTGTTGTGATCCAAAAATGATAATATATTCCAGGCAATGCTAGGATTAAGGGGAAAAAAACAATGGCATGACAAAGAAGCAACAATGGTCTACTGGAATATCTGCAAGAAATATCATTTGCCTGCAAGCAAATATTGGTGGGATCACAAAATAGATAAAGTATTAGAAAATGAAGAAGCTAAAGTGTTCTGGGACTTTATTTATTTATTTATTTATTTATTAGTTTTTATAAACCGCCCTTCTCCCGAGGGACTCGGGGCGGTGTACAGAGGAAGGAAGGTATACAGATCGAACAATAAAAATAATAAGAAACACTAATGAACACAAACTGGGACCCCAATTAACGCTATCATGCCAGGCCAGCCTGCTGAAACAGGAAAGTTTTTAAGTCGCGACGGAAGGTACGGAGGTCAGGGGCCATCCGGATTTCTGTTGGTAAGGTGTTCCAGAGGGCTGGCGCACCCACTGAGAATGCCCTCCCCCTGGGGGCCACCAGCCGACATTCCTTGAGCGGTGGCACCCTGAGGAGGCCCTCTCTGTGGGAGCGCACAGGACGGTGGGGTGCTGACATCGGCAGAAGGTGCTCCCGAAGGTAGTCCGGACCCATGCCATGTAGGGCTTTGTAAGTCATCGTTAGCACCTTGAACTTCACACGGAAGGCAGCCGGAAGCCAGTGCAGCGCACGGAGGAGAGGTGTGATATGGGAGTATCGGGAGGCTCCCAAGAGTGTCCGTGCCGCCGCACTTTGCACCAGTTGAAGCTTCCGAGTGGATCTCAAGGGCAGCCCCATGTAGAGAGCGTTACAATAGTCTAGGCGAGATGTCACAAGGGCATGGGTGACTGTACGTAAGGAATCCAGGTCCAGATAAGGCCGTAGTTGGCGAATTAGTCGAACCCAGGAGAAGGCCCCCTTGGTCACAGCTCCAATGTGGTCTTCCAGGGAGAGCTGCGAGTCTAGGAGGACACCCAGGTTGCGGGCCCTATCAACAGGGGGAAGTAACTTGTCCCCAATGTTAAGCAGTGGGACGTTCTGAATCTCCTGGTTTCCCGGTACGTACAGCCATTCAGTCTTGTCCGGGTTCAGTTGAAGCCTGTTTCTCCCCATCCATTCCCGGACCGCTTTCAGGCAGCGGGACATCACGTCTAGGGCATCACTGATATTGTTTGGAGTTGAGATAAAAAGCTGGGTGTCATCAGCATACTGATGGTACCCTACTCCAAAACTGCGAATGATCTCACCCAGCGGTTTCATGTAGATGTTGAACAGGAGAGGCGAGAGGACCGACCCCTGAGGGACTCCGCAAGCGAGAGGCCTCGGGGTCGACCTCTGTCCCCCTGTCAGCACCGACTGCGAGCGACCCTGGAGAAAGGAGGAGAACCAACGCAGAACCGTGCCTCCCACTCCCAGTCCCCTGAGGCGTCGCAGCAAGATACCATGGTCGATGGTATCGAAAGCCGCCGAGAGGTCTAATAAGACTAGGACAGAGGAATGGCCCCTGTCCCGGGCTCTCCAGAGATCATTCATCAGAGCGACCAATGCCGTCTCCGTGCTGTAGCCCGGCCTGAAACCCGATTGGTACGGGTCTAGATAAACCGCTTCATCCAGGATCTGAGGAAGTTGGTGCGCCACCACGCTCTCAACAACCTTCGCAAGGAAGCGAAGATTGGAGACTGGACGAAAGTTATTCAAAGAGGATGGGTCCAAGGTGGGCTTCTTGAGGAGAGGTCTCACCACCGCCTCCTTCAAGGCGGTGGGGAAGTGACCCTCACTCAGAGAAGCAGAGATGACCGCTAGGAACCAGCCTCGTGTCGCCTCTCGAGCTGCATAGGCCAGCCAGGAAGGGCACGGGTCCAGTAAGCATGTGGAGGAGCTTAACCTTCTCATAATCCTGTCCACTTCCTTAGGAGTTACAGGATCAAATTCTTCCCAGATGACGTCGACAAGACTGTCCATGTCTTGTTCTTCCATCTCAGCCCAGTTGGAGTCCAGACCAGTTCGAATCCGAGCGATTTTATCCAGCAGATATTGACCAAATTCCTCGGCTCGACCCTGCAAGGGTTCCTCCCTCACCTCTTGGTTTAATAGGGAGCGAGTCACCCTGAACAAGGCAGCTGGGCGATTATCTGCGGACGCGATGAGGGTGGAAAAGTAGTTGGATTTTGCCACCCTTATCGCAGCGAGATAAGACCTGGTGAGGATTCTTAGTCGCAATCGGTCGGATTCGGATCGACTGGACCTCCAACGGCTCTCTAGGCCCCGTCTCCGACGCTTCATCTCCCGGAGCTCCTCGGTGAACCATGGGGCTCGCTGGGATCTGCGCCGGGTCAGAGGCCGCAAGGGTACAACTCGGTCCAGAGCCTCCGTGGCTGCCTTTTCCCAGGCTTCCACTAAGGCTTCCGCCGAGCTGTGAGCAGGAGGTGCATGCGAGTCCCTAAGCGCTGCCTGGAACTTATCAGGGTCCATTAGGCGCCTAGGGCGGTACCATCTGACTGGCACCGTGCACCCACGGTGGGGGGTGGCAAGGGGGAAGTCTAGCCGCAGGAGGTGGTGATCGGTCCATGACAGGGGCGTAACAGTTGTGGCACCCCCACCGACATCATCACGCCACCGTCCAGACAAGAACACCAAGTCTGGGTTGTGGCCTCTCTCATGAGTCGGCCCAGAAATTATTTGCAACAGGTCCATGGCCGTCATGGAAGCCATGAACTCCCGAGCCAGTTCGGACGATCCTCCCAGGGACGGTAGATTAAAGTCGCCCAAGACCATGAGTCTTGGGAATTCAACCACCAACTCTGAGAGGACATCGAGTAGCTCGGGTAGGGCCGCCGCTGCACGATTAGGTGGTAGGTACGCCAGCAGCAGACCCAGCTGCGCCCCTGGGCCGAATCTCAGTAGGAGAGACTCACACCCGACCATCTGAGGGACGGTGGTCTCTCGCGGGCTAAGGGATTCCCTGATGATAACTGCCACTCCCCCGCCCCTCCCATGAGCCCGGGGCTGGTGCAGTACCTGGAAACCTGGCGGGCAGAGGTCAACCAGAGGAACACCCCCCTCTGGGCCCAGCCAGGTTTCCGTGATGCAGGCCAGGTCCGCATGCTCACTCTCCAATAGGTCACGAATGAGGTGAGCTTTGTTGGCTGCGGACCTTGCATTCAGGTAGACCAGCCTCAGCATGGGAGGGTGCGCACCTTTGCTCCCGGGTCCTCCGGGGGAGAACAGAGGGTCGGAGCGTCTCACCGCCTTTACAGAGCGGAGATGACACTCCCGGTGACGATACGGCCCTCTGTCTGTGCACCTTCTGCCATTCCCCACCATCCTAGGGATGGGACGTTCGTCAGTACGCCACTGGGTGTTATCGGCGACTGGCCCTCGTTGTACGCTGTCGCGAACGGCCGTGGGCCTGGCATGCGTTATGGTGGCTGGAAGGTGTGCCTTTCCCGCGCAACCATAGTCTCCTCCCTCCCCCCTCCCTAACCCCACAAAAAACTTAGCTAAGAACTTAATCAGGGGCCTCTTGATGGGAATGTGCTGGAGGCCCCTGACCCTGCCCGGCCATCTCTCAGAGGCCCAGTGGTTGGGCCCGTCATCAAGATTGGATTGGATTGGATTGGATTGGATTGGATTAGAATTCAAACAGACAAGCACTTGCCATACAACACCCCAGACTTAACAACTCTTGATAAGAAAGACAAAAGATCTGGACTGGACATTGCAGTAAATGGAGACAGCAGAATAGACTGGAGAGAATCACAAAATATGAGAACTTGCAAATACAAGAGAATGATTGTGCAAAAGAAAGCAAAGATAACACCAATAGTAATAAGTCCTTTTGTCGATGGGTAGACAAAAATTCTGAATCCAGTCTAAACATCTGGTATACTATACAACCTAACATACTAATAATAATGTTCAGAGAGATTTCCTGCAGGCCCAATCACGAATAGTTTTACATAATTGCTTTCCAGTGTTCTTTGGGCTGGAAAGATTAGTGTTCGTAGTACTTCTGGAAGTTCAGAATGTTCTCCATGCGTTCTTTTAGAAATCCTGACTATAAAGCTGTAAAGAGTTATTTGCAGATAGCACCTGTGGAGACTGTGAGATGGTGGGGTTAAGCTTTTATGTGAATCCCCTGGAGATATGAAATCTCAACATTGTTCTCTGTCCCATTTCCTTTGGAATAAACCCTATTGTCTTCAGTGACACTCGTTCCTATATGATTGTGCCTAGCCATGCAGTGTGAAACACTAGTATATCTATGCTTATTCATTCAATACAGTCAGGTGTTACAAAAAAAAGTACATGGAGGCTACAATGCTGGTATGATTAACTCCCCCCACTGAGCAAGAGACAGCTAATCAGAGAATTGTTGCACTTTTTTAATGTGATTTTTAAAAGCCCATGTAATCAATTGCTTATGACTGGATACTGATCTTAACATTTACAGAATATTTGGTCTGCATATGAAGATGTTACATGAGGCAATGCACAGTCATGCAGAGGAACTGCTAGGCATGAAAGGGTAATTTAACTTTTCCCTGGCATGTGTAGGCAAATTTCGTGAGGTACTAGCCATTACGGGAGTGCATTCACACTGCATTTCTAGTGTGCTTCTAGAGCTACATTTAGAACTGGAAACTTTCCGAGTCCTGGAGAGCTTGCATGTGTCCACTTCAGTCCTTGAGCTCTTTCTAAAGTAGTGCTGGAAGATCCAGCATGGCTATTAAAAGAGTACCTTGCTGCTGGCTTTCTCATTGAGGTGTGTGGCTCTTTTGCTCTTTTAATTCTTCATTATTTTTGTTGTTGTTGTTGTTGTTGTTATCAGTAAATCTATACTCTGAATGCAATTAATAAATAGTGAACTTTCCAAGGAAGAGAAATACTGTATATATATAACGAAATGGAACCTGCAAGAAAATGTTTGTATTTTTTCTTAAGAATTCCAATCAAGCCAACCCTCCTTGCTTTCCCGCTTGACTGGCATACTTTGTCCTCACTGACTGTTCCATGGTAGCTTCCTTCTCCTTTAGTTCTCCCTACTTATCTGGAGAGGCTTAATAGTTGTGGAAATCTTGTTCACTAATATACGTTCAAGGATTGAATGAAAGGTGATTTTAAAAAGGGATTGAACTAGTATAGGGTCTCCTGCTTGAGTAGGGGGCTGGACTACAAGACCTCCAAGGTCCCATCCAATTCTCTTATTCTGTTATTCTATTATGAGACTCAATAGGATTTCTCAGTGTTTATAGCCCTTTCCTTCCATCCCAGTATTAAGGTGCAATGAAGCAAGGATTTCAATCCAACAGTGTTTAATGCTCCTGAATGAATGAAGGTAGGTGTTTTCAGGAGTAAAAGAAGTTTGTTTTCATGTCCTTTCCACCACCGCCCCTTCCACTATTAGACAGAAGGCCAGGTGTCAGCTCGTATTTCAACCTATTTTCAGGTGCTGGGGATTTATCACAGGCTGTTCCCAAGGAACAATTTCTTTTGCTGCATTAATCACCAAGTTTATGTTCTAAAGATCAAGGGCAGGAGCCCAGCCTCACAAGCTGTTCCTGGATTTCTGTTCCATGGGTTCTTTTGCTCAGCACTGAACTTATCCAAAGACGGTGCTTGTCTTTCTTATTACATGAGCTCCCTCTACTGTTACCACATTGACAGAACTAACATGATTTCTATATTTTTAAAAGATAAGATTAAGTACATTCCAGAGCAATTCTTAGTTATTGAACCATTGAAGAGGCAAGATGAAAGTTTTCCCCTCTATAAAAGGCCAGAGATACTCCTAAAAGATCTGGGAACAAGAAAGGAGTCACAATTTTCCTCCATTCTGAAAATCAACCATTTTTTTCTGTTTCATTATCTGTTAGCATTCTGTCATTTCCATTGAGCATCTTTATAGCTCCAGTAATCTGTATATATTCTTATTTGATGGCTACTCTTAGCATATAGTGCAACATCATTTCCTTTCTGTTGCATCTGTTCCTTTTGAATGCAATGTATTGTTCAGTTGCTACATTCCAGTTGAAGAAGTCGTCCCATAAGTCTCCCTTACAGCTATCAAATCATATTGCTTTCTTGCACTAGGAGTTGATGTTAGACAATGACAATGATGTTAGAGATATTTCCTTGTTGTGCTAGGAGTTGATGTTAGACAACTTTACAAGTGAATGTTCTTGGCTTTTTTCTAAATGATTTAATCAATAGATTTTTTTCTCTCTTAACAATCACAGATAGTTCTTCATGATCATCTGTCCCAAAAACAGCCTTTCACATTTTCAACAGTGCATCTATCACTACTGCAATTAAATCCATCCGTCTTGTACTGGGTATCTTCTTCTCTTTCCTTCTATCTTTCCAAACATTATACACCTTTCATGGGAGCTTTACATAACATGTCCTAGTCATCTGAGTGAAATCATGGAAGCTCTGTCTCAGTGCCTGGATGTTGTGGGGGCCTGGATGGTGCACAAAAGGCTACCACTCAACCTAAGCAAGACTGAGTGGGTTTAGGTTTTTGGTCTTCATGATTCTGAGAACCTTCCATCTTTGGTCCTGAGTGGGTAGGCAGTGCCTCAGACAGAACCACTGCGCAATTTGGGGGTCCTTCTAGACTCTTGGCTTGAAAAGCAGGTGGCAGTCATGGCTAGAGAGGCCTTTGCACAGCTTTTGGTTGTGCACCAGTTGTGCCCAGTCCTGGTCAAGGTTACTGATGCCCACATAATCTCCTAAATGCAGCTGCTCCGCAAGCTGCATTGGCTTCCAGTTGTCTTCCGGGTGAGATTCAAGGTGCTGGTGATGACCTATAAAGCCCTAAATGGCATGGGCCCGGATTATTTACGGGAGTACCTTTTGCCGGCGTTAACTTCCCATCGCCCTGTGCGCTCCCACAGAGAGGGCCTCCTCAGGGTGCCGTTGGTCAGGGAATGTCGACTGGCGGCCCCCAGGGGGAGAGCATTCTCTGTGGGCGCGCCAGCCCTTTGGAATCAATTACCGGCCTGGACTGAGGGATTGGGGTTTTAGATTTTAAATTTTAAATTTTAGAATGTGTTTTATTGTTTAGGAACATTGTCCATAGGGTCACGATGGGTCGGACACGACTTCGCAACTAACAACAATAGTGTTTTAATTGCCCTGTACACCGCCCCGAGTCCTTCGGGAGAGGGGCGGTATATAAATCCAAATAATAATAATAATAATAATAATAATAATAATAATAATAATAATAATAATAATAATAATAATAATAATAAAAATGGACTACTGCAATGCGCTGTACATGAGGCTGACTTTGAAGCACATGCAGAAGCTGTAGTTGGTGCAGAATGCAGCAGTGTGGGCAGTTAAAAAGTAATAGTTATAAAATAGTAATAGTTATACTAATGGGCTGCATTAGCTACCAGTGTTTCTAGGTGCACTTCAAGATGCTGGCAGTCGCCTTTAAAGACCATCATGGTTTAGGATTGAGCTGCTGATGGGACTGTCCTCCCTGGTTTCTTCCCATCTTACCTGATTCAGGAGTAGGGACATACTCTGGGTTTCTTCTCTCTATCTCTGTGTCACATTGCTGAATCACTGATATCCTTCAACAAGGGAGTCATCAACTAAGAAGTATAAACTGGCAGGGCCCAGAAGAGAGTCTTTTCTGCCATGGTGTCAGGTTTCTGGAACATCATCCCTCCAGATATCAGATGGCCCCCAACCATAAGGACATCAAATGTGGTTCTGTGCTCAAGCCTGGGGCCCTGAGAACACGACTAAGTCAGTTTCCTAGTTGTATTAATGGATGTTTTTTACTATTTTTCCCTGGCTGCTGTGGGTTTAATTATTATGATTTTTTTGTATATGTATACTGTATGTTTTTACTTATTAAACAATAATCATCATGATCAAAGTCTAGGCATAGGTTATCCTTCTAATTTACTAAATAAATATAAAGGGAAAAGGAACTGTGAAACGGCGAGCAAGAATATCTTTTTTCTTTCTTAAATTTATGCTAAGTTTACACATCCCATTTTAAGCAGAGTAATTATCTGACTTTATAAGACTTGGAATAAAAAAATATATACCAACAAAAGCAACAGTCCTTGGCGAACTAAACACATTTTCCTTGTTTTACATTACAGGTAGTCCTTGACTTCATTTAGTGACCATTCAAAGTTCCAACGGCATTGAAAAAAGTGACTTATGACCGTTTTTCACACCTACAACCGTTGTAGCATCCCCCTGGTCACGTGATCAAAATTCAGAGGCTTGGCCATTGCCTCATATTTATAGCAGTTGCAGTGTCCTGGGGTCACGTGATCACCTTTTCTGACTTTCTAACAAGCAAAATCAATGGGGAGGCCAGATTTACTTATCAACCATGTGACTAACTAAACAACTGCAGTGATTCACTTAACAACTGTGGTAGGAAAGGTTGTAAAATGGAGCAAAATTTACTTCACAAATATCTCACTTAGCAACAGAAATTTTGGGCTCAGTTGTGGTTGTAATTCAAGTACTACTTGTACAGGCTTTTATTTCTTCTGTGACTATAGAAGCCCCATTTCTATGTTATGGGAAGGTAACATGAATATCTGACCAAGAACTTTCTCTGCCTCCCAACTTTATAAATTCTTGTATTTTGAAAAATTCACTCCAATAATCAAAATAATTCTGATTAAAGTAATTTTGTTTCACAACTAATCGGCTAAACACAGTCCTAATGTTAAAGCAAGAAGCTAAACGTTAACCAACAATTGGAGCAATGCTTTAAAAGGCATTGAGCTCTGCCTCTGTTTTTCTTGGCTGTGTCCCCCTTCTCTTTTTATGTTATGCAAAAACAAAACAAACATTTAGAGAATAATCCCTAAATCGAATGATTGCAACAATCTGCTGGTTAATGTTGGCTATTGACCCAAAGATGTGCGTTGATAGAAACTATTCAAAACAAAATATGGTTGCATCAAGACATTACTTGATGACACAATATTAGATTCTAGTATCATGGTAGACTTTGGACTTACTTTTTCATGAATAGAACAACTTATAGCTGAGGAATTTAGGGCAGTCAGACAATCAGCACCCTCTAATCAGGCTGAAATTTTGACCAAGCACACTACTTTCTTTGCATGAGCACAGAAGAAGTAGGAAAGCTTACTGGATGTCAGGTCTTAAGTTCCTTCCTGAAGGCCAGGAGGATCAAGGCCATACAGACCTTGAAGGTGGTACTATCCAATGACGGTAACAAGTGAACATCTTTTCTGAAATTGGGGTCTTTGGAAAATATAACCTGCTATGGTTAATCTGAATTGGGGAAAAAACTTTTTTTTTTTAATTCCATTTATATCCCGCCCTTCTCCGAAGACTCAGGGCGGCTTACAAGCTTAGCAGTAGCCTTCATTCTATGTATATGCCTGCTTATTAGGGCTTTCACACACACCCCAAGCGGCATTATTACAAAGTCAGCTTATTGCCCCCAACAATCTGGGTCCTCATTTTACCTACCTCGGAAGGATGGAAGGCTGAGTCAACCTTGAGCCTGGTGGGACTCGAACCTGCACTAATTGCAGGCAGCTGGTGTTACTTAAGGAGGCATTAGCCCACTGCTCCACCAAGTAAATGAAGTAAATGTCATTGGATCTTCAGTGAAGGAGGAAGAATTTTGCCTGAGCAAATATCTGTAATATAAATTATGATTTAACATTCCACCTGGAATAGTCCATCATGATAATTGATTTGGTGAATATCTGCCTATATATCCATCCAGTGACAGATAATCACTGTCTTTCCATATTCCCACACTTTTCAGCCAAGTAATTTAGGTTACACTGAAATTGCCTAAAGCTTCATTGAGAACTAAATTGCACACAAACCTCCATTTCAACTGAAAACTTCTAATTATTCAAATACTCAGAGCTGTCCTTTAATCATTTAAATAGATAAGGTTGGTCTAAATGTGCCTCATCTATCCAATCATCATTCTGAGAAATCAACTTGTAAAATACTGTATTGCAGATATAAGTAACCAGCCATTCTAGTACTCAACTATTGATATTCCTTCTGTGTTGAAATGTCAATCTGTAAACTTACTTGTTCTTTTTGAATCATTTCCGGCCTTTAAAAGAGTCAAGATGACCTCAAACGTAGTCTCTTCCGAGATTGGCTCCTGAATTGTTAAAATGCATTTGATATTAATAGATATTTTTGTTCATTCAGCTATCCTCAGATTCTCATCGGTAAAATAATTATACTTTATTGCATGCTTAGTCATTGTAAAGTTCATCTGAGGGTGCAAACTGGGAGAGGCAGATATGGATTTTTGACAAAGAATGGCATTTGTATCCATTGTTCATAACACACTGAATATACTATATTCATATGGGGCTTTTACACAAAATTCAAACATTTCAGCTCAGTATTTTTGCCATAGTTAGTTCTGGAATCCTGCCTCATTAGACTGTAATGTGCACATAGCTCATCTGCTTAGTTTTGGATTATCTCCCTTTGATAAATAGATGAGCAAATAAAATGTGAATAACTCAACATATGGTAATATTTAAGCTTTAGTCCTTTCCCAAAGAAGTCTGGTGTTATAATCAAACTTTAAATCAATATTCGAATGAGTTACTCGCTTAGACCTTTTTAGGCATATGAAAACCAAGATTCTAAGTCCCAAAGGTGCTTTTTCAAGACTCAAGTGGACTTACTTTGTTTTTCCTTGAAGATGTTTTGCTTCTCATTCAAGAAGCTTCTTCAGTTCTGAACTGAAAGTCCAGTTGCCTCTTGAAAAAGCACCTTAGGGACAACTATGACTTGGGTTGACTGAGAATCTCCACAGACAAGATTCTAAGTATATTCTGATGCAGGCTACCCAACCTGATTTCTTTAGCTGATCTGAATGAGCAGAAATAAATTTAATTTAATTTAATAATTTAATTTGTATACCGCCCTTCTCCCGAAGGACTCAGGGCGGTGAACAGGGCAATACATAATAAAAAACAGGATACAAAAATTAAAAAGTGATTAAACAACTATGCCCGTAATAATTAATACATATTAAAAGTTAAAACTAATTTATAAAAACCCAACCCCATCCCATCAGACCAGGCCAGCTTGTTCAAAAAAGAAGGTTTTGAGATCGCGCCGGAAGGAGCGAAGGTCGGGGGCCATCCGGAGCTCGACCGGCAAGCGGTTCCAAAGGTCTGGCGTGCCCACAGAGAACGCTCTCCCCCTGGGGGCCACCAATCGGCATTCTTTGATCGGAGGCACCCTGAGGAGGCCCTCTCTGTGGGAGCGCACTGGACGGAGGGAAGTTGACGCCGGCCGCAGGTGTTGCCGTAGGTAATCCGGACCCATGCCATGTAGGGCTTTGTAATTCATCACTAACACCTTGAACCTCACCCGGAGAGCAACCGGTAGCCAATGCAGCTTGCGGAGCAAAGGTGTAACATGGGAGTATCGGGAAACCCCCAAGACAACTCGCGCGGCTGCATTCTGCACCAGTTGAAGTCTCCGAGTGGACCTCAAGGGCAGCCCCATGTAGAGAGCATTACAGTAGTCTAGATGAGAAGTCACGAGCGCATGAGTGACTGTACGCAAGGCATCCCGGTCTAGATAGGGTCGCAACTGGCGCACCAGGCGAACCTGGGCAAAGGCCCCTCTAATAAAACAAATTCTTCCTCATCCCAGTTTAATAAAGCAGAATTCTTAACTTCAATATGCAAACACGAGTTTTAGGTGTAATTCTTCAATGATCATTGTTGTCTAGGCTAGGAGCTTTCCCCAGATTACTGGTCTACAAGTGCTATCTTCATCAACCACATGGTCAATGGCCATTCTGCTTGGGCTGGACAGGAGTTGTAAGGTAACACCTCTAGGAAAATGGTCTTTCCCTCCCATATAGATCAGTTATTAATGCCAGGGTTTACACGTTATGTTAACCACTAGGTGACTTGTGGGTTTTTAATGTGTAGCATCATACTAGCCACAGTGGTTGGTAAAGTTTTATTAACGTTTGTATGGATACACTGGGGTTTATTTAATAAACCTGGTTAAACCAATGGCTTTCCATATTTATGGGCTAGGCCACAGGTCTGCAACCCGCGGCTCCGGAGCCTCATGCGGCTCTTTCAGCCGTCTCCTGTGGCTCCCAGTCCTCTGCCATGTGCAGTCCAAAAAAAAAAAGTGGGACTAAAAAATTTCTACCAATCAATTCAAATATGCAGGGTAGGTGCATATCTCGCCTTGGCTCCACTCTTCAGTGAA
The DNA here is from genome assembly GCF_964194415.1 of Vipera berus. Taxonomy (NCBI): domain Eukaryota; kingdom Metazoa; phylum Chordata; class Lepidosauria; order Squamata; family Viperidae; genus Vipera; species Vipera berus. Next base: position 30,295,252 of record NC_138202.1, read on the forward strand.
ACCCTGTTCTGCGCATGTGCGCATGTACGCGCATGCGCAAACATTTTTGCGGCTCCCAGTTTTTCCTTTTGTGAGGGAACCGGTTCTGAGTGGCTCTTTCACTGTTTCAGGTTGCTGACCCCTGGGCTAGGCTTATTTCTTTATTCAGAGATAGGATACAATCTTCCAGTCATTTGGCAGAATCAAAAACAATGTATCAGAGTGCAAAGAAAAAGAAAAACAGGCAAAAGACATATCAAATATCAACCAAGTAAATTTTGTCTTATTACTTCCCCCCTCAAATACTAGGCCCAAAATGCCATTTAGGAACTGTGTTTCTAAGGGGAAAGCTCACAAGCTGAATAACAAATTGCAGATCAAAGAACCTCTGGAGATACAATTCTGCCATCCTCAGAATGGGTCATTCTCATTTGGTAGAATAACCCCACTTATGTTTACATCTGGTTAAAACCTGTTTGAGGACCTTCCTGTGGAGTCATTATGGTGTTGTGGAAGGTCCAGAAAGATTTTAACTTTCAATATTAGAATTCTCAAAATACAGGCAGTCCTCAACTTATGACCACAACGGAGCCCAAAACTTCTACTACTAAGTGAGACAGTTGTTAAGTGAATGTTGCCTCGTTTTATGACATTTCTTGTCACAATTGTTAAGTGAATCAATGCAGTTTTTAAGTTAGTAAGAGAACCTGGCTTCCCCATTGACTTTGCTTATCAGAAGATCCCAAAAGGTGACCCCATGACCCCTGGGAGACTGCCACCATCATAAATATGAGTCAGTTGCCAAGTGCCTGAATTTAGATCACATGACCATGGGGATGCTGCAACTGTCACAAGTGTCAAAAACGGTCATAAGTCACTTTATTCAGCCTTCAGTCACTAAATGAACTGTTGTAAGTCAAGGACTACCTGTACTTGTTTGCAGTGGAGGGAACATTTTACAAACCCTGCATTATTAGGTTCAACTCAGGGTGTTTCAGCATCAAACTAAATGAAGATGGTGCCTTCCCCATCTTGTATTTTGTCACCACAAAAGATTTAGTTGTTAATTTCTATTTGTGAGCTCCTTAAAGCAGAGGCTTCTTGCTCACAGACCCAATGATAAGTCCCAACAAGGGAAAACAAAGACATAGAAACGGATGCAAGACACTCAGGGCTTATAGAAGATAGTAAAACAAGCAGAACCAGCATGATGCTTCTTTCAGCAACAGTTACAGCAATGAGCCCAGCCAGGGATTGACAGTAGGAACCACTGAACAGCCAGGAGTACATGTAGAGCAGGGGTCCTCTACCTTGGCAACTTTACAACTTGTGGACTTCAACTCCCAGAATTCCTCAACTAGCTTTGCTTTGCTGGCTGGGGAATTCTGGGAGTTGAAATCCACAAGTTGCCAAGGTTGAGGACCCCTGATGTAGAGGTTGTCCTCAACTTACAAACATTTGTTTAGTGACCATTTGAAGTTACAACTGCACTGAAAAAAGTGACCCATGAACCCTTTTTCATACTTGTTTGTTGCCTTATTCCCATGGTCACATAAGCAAAATTTGGACACTTGGCAACTGGCATGTATTATGATGGTTGCAGTGTCCTAGGCCAATGTGGCACCTTCTGTGACCTTCTGAGAAGCAACAATGGGGAAGCCAGATTCACTTAACAATCACGTTATTAACAACTGCAGTGATTCACTTTAAAACTGTGGTCACACAATAGGACAAAACTCACTTAGCAACTTTCTTGCTTAGCTCAATTTGGGCTCAGTTGTGGTCCTAAGTTGAAGACTATCTGTATGATTCCAGATCCACTGCAACCTGATTGCTTTTAGGAAGAAACATAACGGCCACATCGAATTGTGCGGCTGTGAGCAGTTTTTTCCTAAAATGCATAGACTCGACACCTGCCACGAGCGCCATTATCAAATCAGGTTCATGCCCAGCGCTTTCCTCTTGTTTGTATTATGAAGAAAAGAAAATGCTAAGTAAATGCATAAAGAAGCCTGTCTAAGTCAGAGGTCCCCAACCTTTTGGGCACCAGGGACCGGTTCCGTGGAGAAAGGTTTTTCCGTGGACCAGAGAGTGTGTGGTTTTGTGTGCTGCCTGCATCCCATGGATGGGGCTTTGCTTGTTTGTGCGGCCTGGTTGCTAGCATGCCACAGCCTAGTACCAGTCCACGGACCGGGGGTTGGGGACCCCTGGTCTAAGTAACCTGACTGATCATAAAAATCTGAGTAGGCTTCTACCTGTTTAATTAATTAATATCCTTATTCTCCAGAAACTGAAATTGGTTTACACAAGAGATCTATTCTGTCTTCATTTATCCCCATAATAGACGTGGTCAGCAGCAGGGTGGGATGGGTGTATCTGACAGACATCATGACAATGATCGGGAAGGAAGCTTGCTCCTTTGGTACTTGTGCAGTTGCACACCTGTAGAAAGAAATGGGGCTTCCACCTTGCTCATTTTACGCCCACTGATACTGCTGTCCTGGTACAGGTTAGGCTGAGATTGTGTCTGCTTAAAATCAGCAGGTGGAATTCCTTAGTTAAATGCACTCATATCTGGTCATCCCCTGTCTTGGTGCAACAAGTCTTAAGAGCTTTCCTTACTGCTTAAAATGGGAAGCCACTAGGAAACCACCAGACTAGGTAATTTTTAAAAAGATACCGTAGTACTGTAATAGCAAAAGGTACTATAATACCAAAACCTGTTTGTCATTACAGTACTTTCTTCTGGGATATTGCCAAACAAAATTATATAGAAATCTCCAACAATTAAACTCAAAGGGGACTTTATTTTTAAGTGAAAGTAACTTTACCCTAGTGTTTTCAGGGGTTTCTGTGTGGTGTGTGTGTGTTTGTCTGTCTGTCTGTCTGTCTGTCTGTCTCTCTCTCTCTCTCTCTGTGTGTGTGTGTGTGTGTGTGTGTGTGTGTGTTTGTCTCTCTCTGCGTGCGTGTGTGTGTGTGTGTGTGTGTGTGAGAGAGAGAGAGAGAGAGAGAGAGAGAGAGAGATTTCCTGATGTATCTGCAAAACAAATTGTGCAATCAGATTCCCCATGTGGGGAATTTTACGTAATCTGCTCCCGAAAAATTGAAGCCTGTCAGTTTTCAAATGATGCCCAAAAAGCATCTGTAAACAGCATGTTTACTTCTAGGTAAAAGGTGCCCAAGAGACAAACAGACCCTGCTTTCCTCACTAAGCTTTGCATTTCTCAGTCCGCTTTTTCACTAGGGCAGGGGTCGGCAACCTCGGCTCTTTTATGACTCGTGGACTTCAACTCCCAGAATTCCTGAGCCAGCATAGCTGGCTCAGGAATTCTGGGAGTTGAAGTCCACGAGTCATAAAAGAGCCGAGGTTGCCGACCCCTGCACTAGGGGAACGATCGCTCCACCTACTCAGGAGGAGCAGGAGACGACGCGAACCGTCTGGGGAGGGCGACGCCCCTCCTGGATGCCTCACAGCAAAGGGGTGGTCCGGGACCTTCATGCGCGCGCGCCGAAGAAGTTAGTTCCTGCTTAGGCTGGGTCCATCTCCTCCTCTTTCCCCTCCCCCGGCGGAAGGGGGGGGGCGCGGAGGACGTCTCGGGTTGGCTGTCCGAGGGAACTCGCGCCCCGGGAGCGAGTGCAAAGTTTGCAGCCACGTGGGTAGCGCGCGGAGGGAGGAGGGTCCCGGGGGTTTTTGAACTCCTGCCTGACACCATCGAAGCCTCTTTTAGCGCAAGGACTGCAGTTGTCAGGCGAATCGCCATGCCTTCCGCGGAGATCATCAGTGGGAAAACCGTTTCCGCGTAAGTCCCTTCCATCCCCTCGGTGCACAGATTTGGGGTTGAAGATTCACGCTGATATCTGTATTTTTTTTATTTTATTTTTTGCAAACAAAGGGGTAGCGGGGGACTTTCCTGATTTGGCAGGGCGGCAACACCGTAGACATGTCATATGGTATACTTGGGTTGTTATCTAGTACCTGTATATAGGTATGATGGAGAAGAATGGGCTTATGAGAACAACGAAATCTAAGAATCCTAAATTTACAGTCCAGTCTAACGCAGTGTGATCTTATTAATCTCTGCTTAGAGGTAAATCGTATTGAATTAAATGAGCTTCCGTGTAGATGTTTTTCAAAAAAAGGATGTGGGGATCAGCACTAGCTTGGAGTCCCTGCATTAATTCCACTTTATCAGAGACAAGTTGGTTTGTGTTTTGCTCATCCATCAGCTGACCTGTTCACAATTTTATTTTGTGGATGATTGACTCAAAGGGCAGTCATTTGAACAATTGAAGTTAGTTGGGAAGAACAGTTAGTTGTGAGGAAGCTCAACTAGTGACATTGACTTTTTGTGCATATCATGCCACTGTTTGCTTAATTATGGCCTGCTGAATAACTGTTAGAGTTGTCACAGTGCTCTACACCAGAACCAAACCACATTATGGCTTACAATAATGAGTGAACCCAACCAACATCACCTATGAGAAAGTGTGGATCAGGATTGGCTCTCTTCCTACTGAGGCATATACATATGGCACAGGAACATGAAAAGTTGTTTTTCCTACCTTAATCATTTCTAGCCTAGTATTACCTTCTCCACCTTGATAAATTTGATTTGTTCACTCTCGGACTCTAGAATGCCTTAGAGAGCTCTTTTTTCTCACTTGCTCTTTGCAAACAGAATCATGCTGGATCGTTTATGCACAAAATTTGAGAAGGCTGAGTGGTAGAGCAGATACACATGCCCACTTATCTATGAAGTTTGTTAGAGGATGTAGTTGTCGCACATAGTTCACTGTGTTCTCACCACATTTAAGTGATGTGTGTTTGGAGTTAATGATTCAGTGTATTGTCATTTTATAAAAATGCATTACTCTAGAACATGGGCTATCAAAATCACAATATGTAGCTTTGGTAATACAAATGACTTCTCTAAGGATTCCTTCTTTTTTCCCTCTGTAAAAATGCCCTAGAAAGAAGCATAACCGAAGCAGTATTGAAATCACAAGGTGATTTGCTACTCCTTTCTTCCCTGAGGGTAGAACTATACCTCCTAACCACAGCAAAGGAGACAGGATTTCAACAGGCACTTGAATCTTGGTATTTGGGACAACTGCATCCACTTTGTATAAAAGGCACGCCATCTCTAATAAGAAAGGAGTGGGGTGAAAGTGTCATTGGGATTAAAGGAAAAACTGGTAATAAATCATGCGTAGATATGCATATAACTTATTAGAGCTCTAATAAGAAAGCATGTTTTTTATTTGTGTGTGTGTGTGCATTGTGGTCCGTGCCATCTTGGAAAAGTTGTTTCCTCCTATTTGGGAGCTGAGGTGACTTCTTCTAGGGAGGTGGGACCTGTCATCGGCAGTGATTGGTTGTGCAAAAGATTGGTTGTGTAATTTCCATAGAAAATTACAGCACAATATTTTAGTATTAAATTATCCCTAAAACCAGAAAGATTTGCACAGAAGATATGAATTGACAGATGACCTGACAAGTAGTGGAAACAGGCCTGTTATTTTCCCCCTCACCAATCCTGTACCTTTAATGGTTGGGCAGTTAGCCATTGCCTACTCTCTGACTCCAAATTGTAATTCTGCCCCTCCTCTGTTTCTTGGAAGAGAACTTCTAATTATTGTGCAAGTTTGTTCTGTAACACTGCATAGGTTGGGAGGTTGCTTGCATAAGCAGCTTCTGGCAGTTAACCTGTACAGGTTTTGCTATGGTGCTAAACTGCCAGGTTCACAGAATTTTGATGCTTTCCTATTATGTTATAGCATAATTGCAAAAAATATTGTTTGCAGAACAAGACCCTTAAAAAAAAAGACTGAAGCTGCCCAATTTGAATGTCAGGGATATACAGCTTATTTCATCTGGGTGCTACACTTGACCTTGGAATAACAAAATGAATATACCTGGGAGTAGATGTCTCATTGTAGATGGCAATTCTTAGTTGATCCCAAAAATGCTAAACTAAACAAGTTAGTATTTAGGTGGGAGAGCACCAGCATATCCCAGGACAATGGGCTGGACTGGAAGTTGGAAAATCATCTGGAAGAAGGTAGTGGCAACCTGCTTTCTTGCCTGGAAACAAAGGGGCATATGATGGAAATCGGGGTAGAGTATATGCTATATCAACGCATGTTGTTTTGTTTTTGTGCCTTCAAGTCAGTATTGATTCTTGTATGACTGCCTGAACAAGTCCATGCAGTGTTCCTGGCAAGATTTTTCAGAAATAGTTTGCCATTGCCTCCTTCCTAGGGCTGAGAGAGGGGACTGGCTCAAGGTCACCCAGCTGGCCTCATGACTAAGGCAGGACTAATTTGTTCAGGTTCCTACCTCAGTTATTTACTACAGAGACTGGCTCTCAGATATCTATATAAACAAATTGGACTTTTAAGAATATGTTTTCTGTACTCTGTCAAAATGTCTCAATACCACATTTCTAAATAAAGCTATGGATTGTAAGTGTAACATTTTTCCCCCAAAAAAGTAAATGGAGGCCTTTCCAGCCCAGATCAATTCCCATAAAGATGGTGCTTAATTTCTAGATGTTATCTAATCATGGTCATTAAGATAGGCCTCCATATGTGCTATCATATTTATGGGTGCCATTTTGAGGAAACACCCACCAACTTTGGACTAAGTTTTAAAACTGTGGGAAGGAGGGACCTATTGAGTATTTTTTTCTGAAGCATATCTTTGATTTGCTATCTTTCTTTATTGCTTGTTAACTCAGAGTTCTATGATTGATTAACATTTTATATCTTGATCCTGAACCTGACACAAAATGTTTGCTGTCTTTTGAAATCCATTCATTGTTTTAATGCAGAGGTAGCGAATCTTTAGTTCTTTATATGATGTTGAACTCCACGTTTATTGTCTGTGTTGGCTTGGGCCAAGAGAATTTGGACCAGCAGCATCAGGAAAGCTACAAATTTCAGATCTCTGCTTTTAAAATCATCTGTATAGATGTCTGGTTGGCAAAGGTCCCAGTTTTGTTTTGAATAAATCACACTAAGAAACATATCCAGGGAAATTTCTTTATCACTTCAGGCAGCACATTTTCTGCACACAAACAGAAATAATGTTAAGAACACCGATTCTGCTACTTTGGGGCTTCTTTGGATTTTCACCAGGATTACCGAGTTTTCAGGTGTGGGTGGGTTTCTTACCTTACAGAAGAAGGATAAAAGTGTTGTGATTCAGGGTCAGCCTGTGGGTTCGGCAGTTGGGTCGGACGACTCAGAGGAGGAGGAGGGGGGTGTTGAAGACCTTGCTGAGGGGGTTGAAGATCTTGCTGAGCCAGGCCCCTCCCACTTGGTCACCACGGAGACCCAGCTGTGTGAGCCTGACAGCGTGGATGAAGATGACCCACAGCTGGCCCTGTTCAAGGATGCTCGATGCAGGAGGCAGTCAATTAGGAGTAAACAGAGGAAGGCAATGGGGCTTCTCGGAAGGAGGCAGAGAGAAGCCACGCCCTGAACTCTATATAAGGGGAATGTGTGGGGAGGGCTGGTTTGCTGAAGGCAACCGCTCGGATAGTTCATGTTTCTTAAAGCTCCTGTTTCTTGGTTTGTCTTGTTCCATTTGTTTTTGTTGCAATAAATTTGGCAGGCGTAATTCCAGCCTCTTGCCTTCTTGAAAAAGGGGTTGTCTCTGCCTTTTCTGCAGGGCCGGTAGCAGGCTGGTACAGAACAAAAGTCTACAATTTTTCACGAGTAGGAAAGATCTATAAAGTTATTTCAGTATAATCTAAAATGGAATCATCTTTACAATGTAAGATCTAGGTTCCAATGTGATGCTCTTCAGTGCATTTATTTGTTTGTTTGTTTACATTTGTTTGTTTTCCATCTTTATTATTTTTACAAATAATTCATGCTCAGTGATCTTTCCTTTTCCCCACCTGGCTCCTTTGTAGATCCATTTATTCATTCAAAACTGTTTAGAAATGCACTTGCCTTTTCACTGATTTGGGAGTTGTACCTGTACCACAGTTGTTACTGTGTGATATTGTTTCAGACAGATTTCATGAAGGGAGGGATCTAGATATCTCTCTCCTTCCCAAGCTTTTTAGAGGAGGATATCACGAGTTTAGAACTCATAAGGATCATGTGCAACTGATTAAACAGCCCTTATGTGTGACCAGGCTATCTATGAAGTTTTAAGGAAAAGTTTCTGTTCTTACACATTCTGTGGAATTTTCCTTTCTAGCTGAATTGGCACATGAAGCAGCTACATGAATCTCTTCTCTTAATGACCTTTGGAATTGAAAGCTGTTGCAAACATTTAATATGGCCCAACAAAAGCTATTGTGGAATAGTGAATCTTGGGTCTTGGGATAAGTGGAGAGCAAATCCTTTCTCAGCCCTAGAACTCACTAGGCAATCTACAACAGGGCTTTTCAACCAGTTGTACAGGTACCACCTGTGGTACATTGGCACCTGGCAGGTGGTACGCTACCATCCTAGAAAAGTGGTAGCGGTGGAGGGGAATGAGCTGAACCAGTGGCAGCACCGCACAAGCCTGAGCGAGAGATGGCTGGAGCTGCAAGACTGTTAGGGCTCAGCGAAAGCTCCAGGATCAGCGGTTCTTCAGGGCTCTCAGAGCTCAGTGGAAGTGCCAGGATCAGCGCCAGGCTCCAGCTGGAGCTCGGTGCTGATCCTGGCGCTTCTGAGCCCAGAAGAAGCGCCGATCAGCTGGAATGTTGCAGCATCTCCAGGGTCTTGTGATTTACATTCAGAAGCTTGGCAACTGATTCATATTTATGACGGTCACAGTGTCCCAGGGTCATGTGAAGTGATCAAAAGCTGCTGCAACCACCCAGCAGAGGGGGGGAATAAAAACCAAACACCCCCCACCCCACCCCCACTACTAATCCTCAACAGAAATGCTCACAACAGTGAAAACCTTGGACAGGAGGAAGAGCGCCAGGTGGGCAGGCAGGGTGTCTTGCTCGGCTGTGGCTTGGGGTGCAGTTTTTTAGTGCCATTGTAACTTCAAACAATCACTACGCGAACTGTTGTAAGTCGAGGACTACCTGTACTTCATCATTTTTTTTCATTTTTTTTGTCATCAAGTTTTTGACACCTTGCTAGGCAACTGGTGGTATTTGGATGTTGCCACATCCTAAAAGTGGTACAATGGGTGAAAAGGTTGAAAAGTCCTGATCTACAAGCAGCATTGTCTTAAATCTCAGATTGTGCTAAATCATGATTTTTTTAGCCACTGTTTTTTGAATAAGCCACATTTGGCTGCATTCCTGCATACTTTAACATTAAAATGTATCTAAGTTGTTCTTTATTATAGAAAACTAGACAACCCAATTATTGTTGGGTCTTTGTCTGAGAGATTTTTCCTTACCTAAATAGAGAAACAGAATGACCACGGGTGGGCAAAAAGCAGTGAGAGTGGGAAGGACTTCTGACTTCCTGCCAGCTTTTCCAGTGATGTTGACTGTAGGAAGCTGGCAGAAAGCTCTGGCAATTACAAACGTGATTGCAGCCATGTAGAAACACTTGAAGCAGCCCCAAATTTGCTGTGGATCCCAAATTTGGGACACATTTCTGTAAGTTACCCCATTTGAGTTATGCTGATTCAAAAAATGTTGCCCAGTGATACACCATTTTGTCCAATTGCAGATTGCAATCCAACAGGACAATAGTAGTAGTAGATAGATTGCAAGACAGTATAGTAACCTAAACCCAGTCCCCACCAGGCTCCTTTCTTTCTTTTTTACGTTAAGAAGGGAATATGGCATTATTAGTGCCAGCCAACCTCTATTTTCAAGAACTCTTACAGGCACCATAGGGTTTTTTTTGAGATATGAAAATGATAAGTGGATGTAAGCATTGCTTAGTTTGGATGGGAGCCTATCTGCCCAGGAAACAGACAAAGGGAAGCAGAATCAGGAGGGGGATCTGGAGAGTATGGCCCGTAAAATTGTGATGATTTCTCACTTTTAACTTCTTAGATGCCTCAGGAAAGCCATTTTTTGTACCTGCAAGATCCTCAGCAGTTATTTGGAAGAGGATCAAAAATCTAAAACTGTCCAGCAGTCAGAAAGTTTGGGATTCCCTGTCATTAATCATATTGGCTGTGTTTCTAAGCAATTTGCTAAAATGAAAATAAATTAATCTATTGTGACTTACTGTGATGTGTGAATCCTATCACTGAACTCTTTAATACTCTTGTAAGATGAAAAGACTAATTGCAGTGTAATAATTAAATTATTTAAATTAGGAGTTTAAGATGTAATAAACCCATTGGGCAAAATGGGTTTAACTACATTTATTTCATTCTGAATCTGGGTTTCTTAAACTAAAGTCTACATATTTAAATAATAAAACAGTTATTTTACTTGCCACTTAACAGGAATTCTGTGCAAACATCGCATATCCCTATCCGTTCATTTGGGAACATAAATTACAGGTGCTAAATTAATTTGCTTGATTTGCAAATTAATTTCATCAGACCCTTTATACCCAGCTTAGGTGCATTTTAAAATCACTTTACATTTATTAAGCAGAATGCAGTAATAGAAATTTTGCTACTTAGTACATATGAAAAAAACACATTTGGATGACAAAAAATATTTTATGATCTGCAGTACAGGTAGTCCTCAACTTATGACCAGAAGTTGCTAAGCAAGACATTTGTTAAGTGAGTTTTGCCCCTCTTTATAATCTTTCTTGCCACTGCTGATAAGTGAATCACTGCAGTTGTTAAATTAGTAACATGGTTGTTAAGTGAATCTGGTTTCCCCATTGACTTTGCTTGTCAGAAGGTCACAAAAGGGGATCACATGACCCCAGGATGCTGCAACTGTCATAAATATAAATCAGTTGCCAAGCATCCAAATTTTGATCACAAGGTTATAGGGATCCAGCAGTGGTCTTAAGTGTGAAAAATGGTCATAAGTCACTTTTTTCAGTGCCATTGTAACTTTGAACAGTCATTAAAAGAACTGTTGTAAGTCAAGGATTACCGGTGTTAGAAAAAGCTGGGAATTAACTCTCAACAAGCTGAAGTGGATGTAATGGAATTCTCGGAGAGGGATTTGGTGAAATATTAACTGTTAGAAGAGATGTCCATAGCACTCAGCTCTGTTATCCAGTGGAAATTACTAAATCTATTTGATCAGCAAAAGTCGAAACTGGTTTGATGACACATAATCAATAAACTAAATATTGTGAAATTAAAGCTAACAGAGATGTTAACTTCTTACAGGGCTATCTCAAATGTTGCCATGAAAAACAAGTATTTGGAACATTAGGAAAAATTTATGGAGATCGTGGATTTTGGTTCACCCAAAATAACCCCTTTGTTTGTTGATATGGCTTTTTTCCCCTCTGACCTCTGTTCCCGATTTATTTTACCGGTACTTATGTATTTTTTTACCCTGTGACTTAATCTGTAGTTTCATTAATGAAAAGCAAGAGAAAATGCCACAGCATCATTATAGGCATTATGGGAGATTAGAAGGATGACTGGCATTATTTCAAATGCCAATGTCGAAAGAAAATTAAGACAAAGATAGCTAGAAATCAAGTCCTACCAGGGGAGGAAATTAGGTAAACTTAATTTTGAAGAAAAAAAAATCACTAAAAGAGTATCATGTGGAAACATCAGTAGATCAAGGAGATCTACTGTGTAAGTTCTGAACTGCCTCAGGAAAGAATGGCCAAAAGTCCATTGACTCCAAAAGATGACAGGAAAAATATTAGGGGTTCAAGCCCAAGCTAGCATGCATATTGGACTTAATATTTGTGTTCCAGAACAAGCAGATCTTCGTAAATACGGGTCTACTTTTGTGTCTGCAATTAAGCCACTTCCTTCATTGCTTCAAGTCTCTGAAGTTTTGGATTCAGGATGCAGTTTTATGAGTGCAGAGTTGATTTATTTTTGTACCTGTGTAAAATCTGACATAGGCCCTGCATAAGCAGCATCAAATATTTAAAACCTCTTTCTCCAATCCCTGTTAGTAACATTTTATGATGCATAGAAAGTTGCCTTCTCAAATCTTGACAACTATTTAAGCAAATAATAACTGGCTTCATGTGTTGCATTACTTCAAATTGGAGGGTGTGTGTGGGGGTGGGGGTGATATTATAAGATGTTACAGCGCTTGTATTTTACCAAAACATGGGTTATGATTTTCCATCACAAATAAAGTCAGTCAATTCTAGCTCAGGAATAAATGATTAAGCAGAACCTGGCTTAATGCAACATCTGTAGCAGAGAATTATTAAGTTCTACTGGTCTTTCAAACAACGTTAAGAAAAAATGTTATTTGCAGTTGCGCTCTGGGTTCACCAGATGGCACTGAAAAGTGATGATTGTTAATTTTATTAGAGGAGAGTGTATGGTAGTAAATGATGTACAGTAGCAACTGGTCAGTTTCACTTTCTTCTTCAGTTAATGAGGACCCAGATTGTTGGGGGCAATTAAGCTGACTTTGTAATAATGCCGCTGGGGGGGGGGGGTGTGAAAGCCCTAATAAGCAGGCATATACATAGAATGAAGGCTACTGCTAAGCTTGAAAGCCGCCCTGAGTCTTCGGAGAAGGGCGGGATATAAATGGAATTAAAAAATAAAAAATAAACCAGACCTGGGCATTTTACAGTCCCTGGGCCCAATCCAGCCCTTTTCCTATCCCTGTCCAGCCTGTGGGAGGGCAATCAGAAATTAGAAATCAAATGTAAATAAGACATAATATATATTCTTACCAGTAGCAGTTAATCAAAACCATATAATTTACTACTTTTTAAAAAGCAATAAAATTAATATTGAGCAGAATTAAGTTCAGCCAATTGGTTTGGCCCTCCACAATCCCATTTTCTCATGTGCCTCCTTGGGCAAATCAATTGTCACCCCTGCTCTAAACTAAATATTTTCCACCTAATTATTAAACATAAGAAATACTGTTGCATAATATTTTTTTGTACAAGAAAAATATTGATGGCTGGACTCAAATCGCAGTTATTGTTAAAACTCCTTTGGGTCTGTCACCTTCCTCATAGGATATTATGTAACTTTGTAAAATCAACAGACATATATTGTAAATAATAAATAGCAACAGTAACATTTTGTTGATGTTTCTTTTCAAACTGTCTCAGATCCAGGTCATACAATGGTCCTGAGGGGTCCTTTGTGCTCTCTGATCTTGGTTGTTGTTGTTGTTTTTTGCAGATGTTTCATTATCCAAACTAGGCAACATCATCAGTGTAGTAAGGAGTAGCTTTTGCTCTCATTTTATACTCTAGTAGTGGCTTCCCCTGTCAGTGTTGGTGGGGGTGGTTCTTTGTTTGGGCTGTTTGACAGTTCCTTTATTGGGGGGTATTGTTAATCTTGGAGTTAATCTATGGCCATCTGGGTGCTGATTGCTGGTGAGGAAGTCTTTTTGTTCTGTTTTTGGCTTAACTGTCTCTTTTGCATGGTTAAATACATACAAACCCCACTGCTTATTACCACTGATGATGTCACCTATTTTAGGTAATGAAACCTCTGCAAGAAAACAGCCAAGCTCGCAGAGCAGGAAGGACCTCTCATTTCAACCCTGAGCTACAAATATTCTCCTTTATTGATAAATATGTCAGCTGGCCAGTAAACACATCAGTTTTTAAAACTGCCTTTAATAATTGTTCCTCGTTAGACTTCACGTCATTTTAGGCAACTGCATCCCTTCACAATTGCACTGTTGACTTGCACCATTGATGAGTGATACTTTGTGACATTTTATGAGCAAAGAAATGAAAGTTGGCCAATCATTTTTACTTCGGCAGTTGATGCATTTCTTCCCCTTTCTTCATTCTGGTCAAGACTTACCTCTTCGAACAAGCTGGCCTGGCCTGATGGGATGGGGTTGGGTTTTATTAATGTGTTTTAACTTATTTTTAATGTGTTTTAACTTATTGTAAGAGTTGTGGGCATTTTGTTTAATCTCTTTTAATTTTTGTATTTTGTATTTTAACATGTACTGCCCTGTTCACCGCCCTGAGTCCTTCGGGAGAAGGGCAGTATACAAATAAAATAAATAAATAAATAAATAAATAAATAAATAAATAAATAAATAAATAAATAATATATTTGTGGAACTGGGAACTAAAAATGGGAAAACTAAATGGTGCAAATTTAAATCTTGGGCTTGTCTTTGGAACTAGATCCCACTTCCAATTTTTTAATCTAATGTTTGCTTTCTCTTTCCCACCTCTTCTTTCTAGCCAAGTAAGGGAGCGGCTGAAGAACCAAGTTACAGAAATGAAAGCAAAAGCTCCTGGTTTCAGGCCAGGCCTTGCTATTCTGCAGGTAAGGGCTCTCTCTCTATATATATAGTCAAGCCAAGCATATACAGGTAGTCTTTGACTTATGGGCACAGTTGGGAGTGGAACTTCTCCCCCTAAGTGAGGTGGTTAAGTGAGTCACACTCAGTATTACAATCTTTATGTTGGAGTTGTTAAACAAATTACCAGGGTCATTAAGCAAACCATATGGTTGTTAAGTGAGTCTGGTTTCTCCCATTGACTTTGTTTGCCAAAACCCGACTAGGAAAGTCACAAATGTGAATCAAGTGAACCCGGGATACTGCAACCATCATAAATACAAGCACCTGAATTTTGATCATGTGACTGGAGGCAATGCAACAGTCATAACTGTGAGGACCAGACACTTTTCTCCATTGTAACTTGGTCACTAAATGAATAGTTTTAAGTCAAGGACTATCTGTAGTAGTTTTGGTGCACTGTTGTTTTATAGCACCTTAGAGCTATTCCATAGCCTTTTCAATCAATAACAACTCAAATGAATCTTTCTTTGTACAATGAAGGGTCTATATAACAGCAAATTGTTGACAACACAATTTAATATGTCTGTGAATTATGAAAACTTTATAGGGAATGGCAACTGCATCCAGAGAGAGAATTTTTCTGGAAGTGTGCAAACTCTGAATTCAAAGGAGAAAAGGGAACTTCAGAGCATGCAGGGATGCTCATGTAGTATCTGTCAGCAAGTCCTTAAAACTGCTGGGATTACACTGTAGCCAGAAAAACAGCTACATTGTTCCAGAAAAAGATGCATCTACTTTAAAGGTTTGCCAAGAGATGCTACATGAATGCTTCTGCATGCTCCAAAGTGCCTTTTCCCTCTTTGAATTCAATGTTCTGCACAACCTTAGTGCCATATCTTATAATTTTAGATGCAAGTTAAAACAGGAGAAAGTATCCAAGAAACCTTTCATAGTACCAAACGTTTTATTTCTTTTATCTTCTATTTATGCTACTTGCATGTGTCTGTAAAGTCACAGTGAGCTCAGTTTGAGGAAGACATTGTCTTGTACATTACTAACACCCTTGTAAAATGGCTTTTTAGCTTAAAAATATGAATATATTCATATTTAGAGTGAAGGTTTTAAAGTCTGCCATATTCCAGTTAAGTACACTAAAGAATTCCCCTGTAAGAAAGAACAAAGTTTGTATCTTCTAAGGCAGATACAAGATCCCAGTTGAGCTAGTGCAGCAGTGAAAATATAATTGGTACAATGTGGCTTTGCTCAAAAAGACCATTAAATCCAATTGAGAGAAAACTTTAGGCATAGGTGTCGTGGTTGAGGTGCTGGCCTAGAAATCAAGAGATTGTGAGTTCTAGACCCACCTTACGCATGAAGACAACTGGGCCAGTCACTCTCTCTCACTCACACACACACACTCTCAGCCCAACCCACCTCACATGCTTGTTTTGTGGGAAAAGTAGGAAGAAGGAGTATTAGCTATGCTCACTGCCTAGTTATTTATAAAGGATTAAAGGTGGAATAAAAATTTAATAAACAGATAACCCAGAAATTTGCTTATGTGGAAACGTTATCATTATTATGAGATTAATGACACATGTTATTCTTTACATTGTACTGTACGCAAAATTGTTTTCCAGCTATCATTAAAGTAACAGATTAAGATGAAAAGGGACTTTGGAGCAATATAACATATTATTAGTATCATTTTGTTCTGTTTTGGCAAAAAACAATTTCTTGGAAGAGTAAACAATAATCTAGGATAAAGAAATATATCCTAGAATTGTGCAAAATGTTTTGAAGTCATCATTAGAACCCTTCAACTTTGAAACACTTTCTATACATTTAATCTTCAGTAGAATGGATGAAAGGATGAAAGGCTTATAACAGTGGTCCTCAACCTTTGAGGCTTGGCGGTCCAGTGGGGGGGGGAAGAGGGGAACCGACTCGCGCAAGTCAAGCTGCACATGTGTGTACCAGCCCGCTGCTCACGCAAGTTGAGCTGCATGCATGCACCAGCAAGTTGGTCATGCAGCCCAGTTCTGAACAAGCCACGACCCAGTAGTGAGCCGAGGCCCAGGGGTAGGGGATCCCTGGCTTATAAAATAATTTGATTTATTTCCCCCAAAGGTTGGTGACCGGGATGATTCAAATCTCTACATTAGCATGAAGCTGAAGGCTGCCGCTGAGGTAATTCTGCTTTTCACAGCATTCGATTAAATGAAACATTTTGTTCCTATTTGTGAATTTGGCTTCAAGTAGAGAAATTGAGATATATAGTTTCCAACTGTAATCTGTAATTGTAACCATAACTTTTCTTATTAGGATTAATGGATAGTCAATTACAAAAGAGCACTGGAAGATTATGTTTATATATAATTGCTGCTATATGTGCAAAAATGGAAAGATTATGAAATACCCACAGTGGAGGGATGGTTGGCGAAGATGACAGAACTAGCAAAAATGGCAACATTAACTTGTTTGATTAGAGAAAGATCAACAACTACATTTATTAGTGACTGCAAACCTCTTTTAGATTTTTTGCTGAAAAGAGAAAAACTATGGGTTTGAAGATTAGAAAGGGAAGTTTATGGAAAGAAGGAAATTGTATGTAAATTTAGATAGGTGGTAAAATATAAATTATAACCACTATTAAGGAAATTGGAAGCCATTTCTTTAGAAACTCTCCTTTGTTTTTCTATTTTCTCATTATTCACTATTTTTCTTTATTCTCATTATTTTCTCTTATGGCTTTTGCTTTATTAAAAATTTTAGATGGATGGACGGATAGATGATAGATGATAGACAGATAGACAGATGATAGACAGACAGGCAGTCTGTAACCCAGGAAATAATGTTGGGGTGCTCCTTCCATTTGAAAAGCAACATGTGGAAACTGTGTAGTAGTAGAAAGTCTGCAGAGCAGGGGTCTTCAAACTTGGCCTTTTTATGATTTGTGGACTTCCAACTCCTAGAATTCCTCAGCCAGCATGCCTGGGTGAGGAATTCTGGGAGTTGAAGTCCACAAGTCATAAAAGGGCCAAGTTTGAAGAACCATGCTGTGCAGGTTCTTCCCTTCTCCTGGTGGAAAGACTTGGTGAGAATGGTCTTCAGCTGTACAAAGTTAGGATAAGTAGCCTGTTGTGGAGAACTGTTGTGGTAGCTAAGGATAATTTGCAAATTTGCACAAGGGCAATTGCTAATTGCTCTAAAGCTACTGTAAAGGAGTATACACACATATATACAGGTATGTACATAATTTGTTTTTATTTCTGATTCAAGGCCAGAATTGAACGCATGATTATTTTTTATTTTCCCACACTGTACTACAATGACAGATGATGAAACTGTGCTTTGCAGTGTGACAAGAAAGTTGCCTGGTTGCTAGACAACCGAGGAATACATTTTCCTGCCTTTGCCCAATGAACATTTTAACCTCCTACTATGTACCTTTTTTGAACTCTGCATGAGGAACATTATAAAGCTTGCAAAATGAGACTCTTTAACCTTCATCTGATCATGTCTCAGTTCATAAACTCTGTCATTTATTTGGCATTTTGTTTTCTCAGATCGGGATCAATGCCAATCACATCAAGCTGCCAAACACTGCTACAGAAGCTGAGGTAATCCAGTTCATTTTAAGACAGGAGTCTTCAAACTTGGCCCTTTTATGACTTGTGGACTTCAATTCCCAGAGTCCTTCAGCCAGGCACACTGGGTGAGGAATTCTGGGAGTTGAAGTCCACAAGTCATAAAAGGGCCAAGTTTGAAGACCTCTGTTTTAAGACATGTATGCATCAGCTGTATGCTATCACATCAGCCTCACCTGGTAATGTGTCTTCTGTTGCCCCTTGGAAATCTGTATTGTTGAAACAATCTGAACTATTTGTTGAAATGATTGTTTTCTTTCTAACATTAGCTACCTTCGGTGTCTAAATTTAACATTTTTATTTGGGAACTTCTTAAAAAAATTACTAGGCAGAAACCATGGCTAAAAATAGCTTGTCATGTCAAATCATTGTTCCTACTTATGTACTCGTGAATAAACCATGGTTGGTTATGTGGACACATTGAACTCGGTCATAAACCTTGTGTACACTGCTTCATTTTGAAATGATTCAGTTAATTAAAAATAATAAATGAAAAGTATACAATACCAACCCCAAGAACCTCTAATAATAATCAACTAATGATGATTCCAGAACCATCATTAGGTGGATGGTTACAAGCCTGGATATTGTTCAGAAGTATGCTCACTTTTTTAGGGAAAAGGAAAAAAAACCCCAAAGATAAGCTAAAATGATAGAGTACTTAATAGCCCAGAGCCGGTGGCAAGGAATAACTTATTTATAATCTCATACAGTAAATGGTCCTGTTCTCCATAACAACCATATTTCAAGAGATTCCAAATGTGAACCAGGAAGGTTGTGATCAGTACCATGAACTGTGAAATGTTTACAAACCATAGCTGGATTGACATAACCTACTAGGTTGCTGTTTGACTTTGGTTTAGTGCAGGCACATCCAACCCATGGCTCACAGCCTGTATGCAATCCTGGACAGGTAGTAGTCTCACCCCACAAATCATAAATGTTTAATATTGTGTGATTTATATACATTAAATATATTATGTATTTTATAAGAGGCCCAAGACAATTCCTCTTCATCTAATGCAGCCCAGGTAAGCAAAACGTTTGGACACTTGTGGTTTAGCAGGTTATATGAATAGTCCTAACACTTCATTTGGATCCATTCATAATTATGAGGTAATTTTGAGAATAATTCTGGTTTGTTGGGGCTGAGAACTGTTCCTGTGCCCCCAACACTATCACTCATACTTGATGCCTCTTGCTAGCAAGAGTGGCTGAAAAAAATCAGGAAGTCTTCTGTGGTTTGTTTAGCATTACCTCTCAACTGGCTTCTCCCTTCTGTTCACCATTCCTATAAACATGCAGGTGCTCAAATGCATTAACAATTTGAATGAAGACCCTGCCATCCACGGGTTTATAGTGCAATTGCCTCTGGATTCAAACAAGCCCATCAACACAGAGAAAATAACCAATGCTGTGGCACCTGAGAAAGATGTCGATGGGTATGATATGCATGTTAATTTACTTGGGGATAACATTCTCTTGTTGGGAGTTATAGTCCCAAAACATCTGGAGGGCCAGTTGGGGAAGGACTACACTAAAGCAGTGTTTTTCAAACTTGGCAGCTTTAAAATTTGTGGATTTGAACATCAAATGCCAGCTAGGAAATTCTGGGAGTTGAAGTCCACACATCTTAAAGTTGTCGAGTCTGGAAAACGTTATATTAAAGAAAACCAAATTAATTTTCTGGCTGCTGTTAAAAGTGTCCAGTCGCTAATATATATGTTAGGTTTCCACTTTGCTTTTATTCTCACAGGAAGAAAACTTTAATAGTATAAGTAAACATTCGGGCAGAAGATCGTCAGAAGTTTAGCTTTAATAACTTCTGTTTGCCGTTGCTTTCTTCCTTCAGCTGAGAGAGAATGATTGGCCCAATATTACATAGCTGGCTTTGTGCCTAAGGTGGGACTAGTAATCTTTGTCTCCTAGTTTTTAGCCTACAGCAAACTAACTGTTATTAAATTGTAAGGAAGATAATTTAAAAATTCACCATATTTTGTTATGAACATATGTTTCCACAAGAGCACAAAAAAGTGCATTAAAGTAAGTTAGACCATCAGTCTTTCTAATTCAGTGATAACACTATTTAATACGCCACAAGGTTTCTTGTAATTTCTCCCCTACAAAAACTTAGAGGGGAAGAAAGAAAATTCAGAGCCATCTACAAAGGTTTAGATGGGAAGATAAAATTTCAGGGACTGCTAATTCAGCTGTTTTGCTTTTTACTTTTTAGCTTGAGCAGTATTAATGCAGGGAAGCTGTCACGTGGTGACCTCAGCAACTGCTTCATTCCTTGCACACCCAAAGGATGCATGGAACTTATCAGGCAAACAGGTGAGCAATAAAAGGATGGGTCTTGCTTCACAAGAGCCAGGGATACACTTTAGGTACTATGAGTGATTATGGGGAAGCTGGAAAAGGAATGAAAGAAAAAAACAGACATAAACATTTGAGTGGGCAAGTCAGTTGATGCCTTATCATAAGTGGCAACTTAGCCCAAGTGAAGAGAATTATTCCCTCTTTGAGAGGGATAGGCAGTTCAGAAATGTGAAAATTAAATAAAATGTTGGAAGAAATATGTGAAAACATTAAAAGACACACTGCCTTAATTAATTCCTATAAATAGGGCTAGAAAACCTCTATTGCAATTTTCAAGATTCTGTATTTATCCCCAGACTAGCATCAAAGAGACCTTACTGAAATCTCTGTAGTTCTTGTTTTTTTGATCTTGCCCAACTGCATGGAGCTGAACAGATATATGCCTCAATAAAAGCATAATTTGGGGGCTTTGGGGGGGCTTTTTGTAAGCCAGAGATGGACCATAGACTGAACAGAGCAGCACAGCTTTTGCAATGTGAATGTGAATTCTGGATTCTGCATTTCAGGTGTTCAAGTAGCAGGCAAAAAAGCAGTAGTGATTGGGCGCAGTAAGATCGTTGGGGCTCCTATGCATGACCTGCTGCTTTGGAACCATGCAACTGTGACCACTTGCCATTCCAAGACTGCATCACTGGCGGACGAAGTAAGGCAGGAAAACTGCGGCTATAAGGATTGTGGGTTTAGCCTATGCAAAGAGTGTTTTTGCCGGGGAATGCACTGATCTTCTCTCCCCAACAGGTTCCTTTTTCCAGATAATGCACATAATAGGATAAGTCAGGGCTTTTCAACCAGTGGTATGGGTACCTGGCAGGTGGTACGCAACCATCCTAGAAAAGTGGTAGCAGGGGAGGGGAATGAGCTGAACCGTTGGCAACACCGCACAAGCCTGAGCAAGAGATGGCTGGAGCTGCAGGGCTGTCAGAGCTCAGTGGAAGTGCCAGGATCAGCGCCAGGCTCCAGCTGGAGCTTGGTGCTGATCCTGGTGCTTCTGCTGAGCCCAGAAGAAGCACCGATCAGCTGGAATGTTGCAGCCTCTCCAGGGTCTTGTGATTTACATTCAGATGCTTGGCAACTGATTCATATTTATGATGGTCACAGTGTCCCAGGATCATGTGAAGTGACCAAAACCTGCTGCAACCACCCAGCATCACTTTGTTGCTTTTTTTTTTTTTGGTCATCAAGTTTTTGACACCTTCCTAGACGACTAGTGGTACTCGGATGTTGCTATATCCTAAAAGTGGTACAATGGGTGAAAAGGTTGAAAAGGCCTGGGATAGGTGATCATAGGAAGTAGATTTAATTCCGCAGTAAAGTATATGTCTGAATATAAAAAATCCCAGGAAAATCTGTAAATTCCTCCTGGAAAGGAAAGAATACTGGGAAGTAGCAGACTTCACTTTGCAATATTGGATTGCTTCTTTAAGGCCATGTTCAAGAAGGTACTTGACCCAAACTAGTACTTTATATTTGGATAGTGACTTTGTAGCTCAACATAGAAACAGGAAGAGTCTGAGGAAAACAAATATAACCATGTTTGTTGGTCTTTGCAGATTCACAAGAAGCCGGTTTTATATGAACAATTGTTAAGCTCTCTAGTCAAAGAACTACAGAAATTGTGTCTGGGGGGGGGAACCATGTATAGTCATAGAATGTGTCATATGTTTAAGTATCTGCTAATGGTTTAATTTAGAATGGTACCATCTCATAACTGGATATGAGGAGTTGCAAAATAAACCTTCTGTCATGGTTCCATGCTCATGGAAAGTTAGCCTGTCAAAAATAATATTCAAGGGTTTTCCCTGGTATGCTATAATTTTTTAGACAGGAAGGAAATGCACTTCATTGATTTACATATGTGTTCTAAAAAGATGAACTCTTGCTGATAGGCGGAATATCTGATAATTGCAAAATGTTGAGGAAATTATTTCTGTATTGACGTTTATTTCTTAGAAAGGGGCCACAATGCTGCTCAGTACAAATAAATAAATATATATATATATATATATATATATATATATATATATATACATATACATACATATACATACATACATACATACATACATACATACATACATACATACATATATATATATATATATATATATATATATATATATATATATATATATATATATATATTCCTATTTTAATTAACCAAAAGGATTTGTATTCATATTTTAGGACTTTGTTAAATAGGTAAATCACTTTAAAGAGGGGGAGGCACAGCAGGAAAGAAAGAAAACCAAATTTAATAACCAAGTTTCTTTATGGAACTAGGTTAATACAAATTGTGCTTGCAGGTCAGTAAAGCAGATATCTTGGTGGTTGCAGCTGGCAAAGCTGAGATGGTAAAAGGTGAATGGATAAAACCAGGTTCAGTAGTGATCGACTGTGGAATCAATCACATTCCAGGTAATGTTGAAAAATGACTTTGAAAAACTGTTAATAAACATATGTTAATTAGCCTAGAAGTGTATGTTAATTAGCCTTGAAGTGTATGTGAAAATAGGTGGAAGAAAAATTCATTAGTGGGTTCAGTCAGCCAATTAAAGATCTTAATTTGGAAGTAGATCCCACTGTCTTAAGTCTTTTGGAGGTATGGAGAGATTAGGGATTAGAAAATGAAGAGGAAATAAAATTATGCTATAGAAAATTGGAGACAGTGATGTTTAATATATAGCCATTTAATCTCTTACAGGTGGAGATTGCTATATTGGCAATTCGTCCTGATAATTTCCCTGCAGCGTTCAATTTGTTGTTTCCCAGTAAAATATAGAAATACTAGGTCAAGCATAGCAATGGTGTGCCTTCCAGATTTTGGAAGTATTCTGAACTCCAGATGGATCAGATTTTATGTAAGAAGTAATCAGAAATATCCAGAAGATACCAGGTTGCCAGACCCTCTATCTCTGTGGCTACATAAAGCAGTTTACATACATAATATAATCCCTAAAGGAATTCCAACATCAGTGTAATAGCAACAATACAAGCAACATAAGCAGCTTCATGACACCCTGCTTCTAAATAACAGTCAGGGCTTTTTTTCTCATAGAACGCTCAGAATGGAGTTCCGGCACCTTTTTTGGATAGAACCTTGTAGGGTAGGCAAGGCGGGTTGTATGACATGTGTGAGTTCCGGCAACTTTTTCTTTTACAAAAAAAGCACTGATAACATTTATAAAAATAAAAACTGCAGCACAGCTCTTCCAGAAGAGTACCTGTTGGTCTATCTGTCTGTCCATCTGTCTTCAGATAGCTCAAAGTGTGTGTGTGTGTGTGTAGATGGAGATGACAGACAGACAGACAGACATGGAGGAAACTGAGGGAAGGGCAATGCTAGGAATGAATGTATATGTTAATCTTTTCTGTATCATCACATAATGGAATCCAAGGAAGAACAAACAGCCTCTTGTATTGTTTCTATTTATGTGTGATTTTTACACCCTGCCTTTTCTCCAAGGAACTCTGCAACTCTATTTACAAATGGTTTGTTGAAAAATTCAGATTTGACTAAGTTTAGACCAGACGTGTCAAACTCGCGATGTCACGTGACATTGCGCAACGTATCAGAGCTTTTTATCCATTGCCGGCCATTGGGTGGGTGCAGTTTTGGGATGATGCGTCTGGCCCGTGGGCCGGCAGTTGGACACCCCTGGTTTAGACAATGCACTAAACATGCCATATATCATGGTCCACAGTAGTAAGCCTAAACCAAACAAACCATAAATAACTTTTAGCCTAGGACTTGTTCAGTTGGATAGACAGCCTCGCTAGGATTTTGGATGAAACCATTACTTCCTTACTGAGTAATTAATTAACAAATCAGAGATTGGTTGCATAAGGTTCCTCTTTAGTAAAGTGGGGCTTCTCTACCCATCTGCTCTCCAGAAACTAAGAGGGTTAGTCACACCTGTCAAACAGTTGCTATCCTCCTACTTGCTGCACTTCTAGAAAGGTTGATTTTATAAGTGATCTATCATTAATTGCACTTAACTAATCAAAGGGTTAAATAAAGATGCTCATTTTCTTCATGTTTCTTGGCAATTGTGGCTCACTTCTTCATCTGCTTTTGAAGATTAAAAAAAAGCACATAAGGTACAACACTAGGTAGCTGAGTCATTTCTCAAGAACACCCCAGTTGGCTCATTCCCACATGGAAGGGGGGGGAGAGAGAGATGTTGAATTTGAGCTTGCCGTAAGCTAAGGCTCATGGGCCACACTTGTATCTCTGTGGTGATACACAGCCTGATAATAAACATCTGTAAAAAGAAAATGCTCCGGGAACATCAGGAACTCAGCAAGCCCAAAATGTTTTACCCACTTTGGAGGAGGAGGATGTGAGTTTTAGTCAGTCTTTTTCAAATTTGGCAGCTTTAAGATGTGTAGACTTTTTTTTCTTTAAAAATGTGCACATTGGTCCCTCAGACCATCTTCAAGCCCCAGAATGAATAAAGATGTAGTCTGTCTTCAGTCCCTGGGGCACAAAACATTTGCCTGAGGTCTACTTCAGATTTCCTAAGGACAGTTGCTGTATCTTTCAGCTCTCAATGTTCTGGCAATAACTTGATGCCAAAGGAAAGTGTTTTGATGGGAGTGATGCTGACAGGCAGAATGGCCTGTCATTAGGGTATTATTCTTAAATATGTGGCAAGCAGCTAGCTACCTGGTTGTGAGAAAATTGAAACTCCCATTAAATCCTGTCATTAGTTTGATAACTGCTGCTATGGAGACCCAGGCTACTTTTGTGAAGCTTCAAGAGGGAGCTATAATTATGTACAGCCTATTGTTTGATATGGATAGCCATATAAGAGAACCCCATAACAGGATTAAAACCATAATTAAAAACAGTAGAAAAAGTGCTTTGGGATAAAGTCATTTACATAGATCTGGAATGAAATTATGATAATATTAAAATCTATTTATCCAACAGTCAGTATGCATTTGTGTCTTTTTTTTAAGAGTATCGTGCTTTAGTTTTCTGCTAACTAGTTTCTAAAAAAGAAGAAAACTGCCTCCAACATTTTAATTTGCCTGGCCATTAGAAACTTGTTTTTAATTTTTATTCTTTTTCTTTCCTTAAATGAAATCCAAAAATCCTGTGGAATCCAGGATATTTCATTATATGTTTTTGTAATGTGCAGTAAAGAAATGTTGCTCTCTGTTATGCAATATTTTTTGCAGGAACCAATCTGGGTTGGGACCAAAGATTTAGTCTTCTGAGCTTTTGGACTCATCTGGAGCCCCTCCTTTTGTCTACCGGAATGTGTGAAGACGGGCTCCAGGATGAGTCCGAAAACTCAGAAGACTAAACCTCTGGTCCCAGTGACTGACCCAGATTGGATCCCGCAACGTATTCTGGGACATGTATATTTGCCTTTATTCACAATATTTTTTTTCTATTCTCGCCTTTGTTCTTGAGCAACTGATGGAGCAAGTAAAGTGTCAACAGTATCTCTTTCCAGCTTTGTGTAATAACAAAACAGCTAATCCTCCAAGCAGTTGCCTCCAGTTGCCTGAAGCAGTAAAAATGTTTGTAAAAAATGCAAAAGTTACTTTCTATACTGTATTGCCAAAACGAAAAAGTTCCTTTTGAAAACCTGATGAAAAAGTCCCTTTAGTAAATGTGCTGAAATCTTGAGTTAAACATTATTTTGAAATGCCAATTCCACCATATTAGAGCAGGATTATTGTTCCTCTCCTGTGGTGGCGCAGTGGTTAGACGGCAGTACTGCAGGCCACTACTGCTGACTGCCAGCTGCCAGCAGTTCGAGTCTCACCGGCTCAAAGTTGCCTCAGCCTTCCATCCTTCTGAGGTTGGTAAAATGAAGGACCCAGATTGTTGGGGACAATAGGCTGACTCTGTAAACGGCTTAAAGAGGGTTCTAAAAGCACTGTGAAGTAAGTCTAAATGCTACTGTTATTTTCCTTCCTTCACTAATCTGGAAACTTGGTTTTCTGGCAGATACTTAAGTATCACCATTTGCAATTGTGACACATGCATGACATTGCGAGCAAATCTTGCTTCTTGAAGAAAGCTATTTTTTTCCAGAATTCTTCTTCCCTCAAGCCTGGATCAGTCATGTTTATTCACCAGCATGCTAACAAAGCAGTTTTTAAACAAATTTCAAAGAGGAGAACTAGCTGAGAATGTGTTAACACAGCAATGCCAGGACCAAAATTGGTGTACATGAATATTTTGTCACTGTGAGCTAACCTAGAGCTTTATTTCCTGTTGCCTCTCATAGAATTGATATGTTTTGAGAGTATTGTTTTTCCTCCAGTGTGTTCTTATCTGTCCTTCACAGATAACACAAAGTCCAGTGGGAAAAGAGTTGTTGGAGATGTCGCTTATGCTTCAGCAAAGGAGAGAGCAGCCTATATCACCCCTGTGCCCGGTGGGGTTGGACCAATGACAGTTGCAATGCTGATGCAGGTGAGTACCTCACGTTGGGGAAGAGCCTTTTTTCACTTTCCACTGAGTTTCTATGTAGTACAGATGCCTAGCAGTGCTCTCCGTTTTATTCCATACAGCTTTAAATCCTCTAGTTTTTCCAGAATATCTTTAGATCATGGCCAATCTGTCTCATAAGATTCTACATGCAGTGTAATTAGGGATAATAATAATCCTCCATTAACTTGACATGGTTGGGGAGGGCTTGCATACTCCAAGGAGGATGAGAGCTTTGCCAGTTTTGGCTATATTGCACAAGTCTCAGAGGAGCTAGATGAAGAGTATCTCTCTCATAAATGATATGGTGAGACATAATTTATAAAAACCCTTATTGGGTGGGTTGTCACCCAGGTCAACAAGGACCACAGTAGGTGTTGGACTTTCTGGACATCTGATGATGAATAGACAATAGGACTCAGTGCCAGCAGCTGCAGGACTACTGGAAGAAAAATTTTTCCCTTTTCAAAATGCAAACACTGAAAACAAAGAAATAATGATCTGCTATTACACTGGAGAAGAGCCTAATGCTGGGAAAGATTGAGGGCAATAGAAGAAGGGGAGAGAAGAAGACAGAGAATGAGGTGGCTGGATGGAGTCACTGAAGCAACAGCCGTGAGCTTAAATGGACTACAGAAGATGGTAGAGGACAGGGAGGCCTGGAGGAACATTGTCCATGGGGTCGCGATGGGTCGGACACGACTTCGCAGCTAACAACAACAAATTACAAAGCAAATCCAGTGAGAAAAGGTATTTGAAAAGAATGCACAAGCTCTGGAAAGGACAACATCCAGAATCAGAAATAAACCAATTAATGTACAGCACTGCTGCAGTTATAATTGAATACCTTGGATGCAAAATCAACAAACAAGAAAAAAACCCAA
Source organism: Vipera berus (assembly GCF_964194415.1). Taxonomy (NCBI): domain Eukaryota; kingdom Metazoa; phylum Chordata; class Lepidosauria; order Squamata; family Viperidae; genus Vipera; species Vipera berus. The sequence continues at coordinate 30,322,880 of NC_138202.1, forward strand.
ATGGTGCATCACCAAAATGAAGATCAGGCTGGAAAATAAGACAACATACTAAAGATCAGATGCAAGCAAGCTAGAATGGACGGAAGAATACCTTATCAAGCAATATCACCTGGTCCTAGAAAGAAGGAAAATTGTGGTTCATTGCACAATCAGCCAGATGTTCAGGCTGGTTTTTGCATTTTTGTCCCCCTATTAAGTCCCTCCCAGGGTCTTGGGATATGCAGATATGGTCGTTTGTGGTGTTAAAGATATCATCTCAGGATGTAAGCTGTTCAAGTAAAGCTGCCTTTTGCAATTGACTGATTGTGATTTTGCCAATGGTGATGGTGTTTAAGTGGAGAACCTGTATGGAAAAACACATCTGAAATACAATTGCTGCTCAAAACTGTTCACGTATACAGCCAAGATGATTTTGGAAAATTGAAAGAGAAGGAAGACCAGGTTGCATGTTGCTTGATTGATTACAATAAAGCATTCAGTTTCATGCCACATGATTGGATAAAGCACCTGATGCCTGGCTTGTGATAATGACATCACAGTAAGCTACAGCTTTCTGACATTCTGATATTCTCTGCTGGCTTCCACAATCAAAATCAATGGGGAAGCTAAAAATTGTTCCCACTTTCAACTCCCCCCCCCCACTCTTCTGTACTTTTGCAACGATTGAAAAAATACTCTATTTTATGCTTTTCTTAAACAATAATTAAAGGCATCTCAATAAGGCTTTAATAATTATTATTACTTCTCTTATACTGTATTTTCCGGCGTATAAGACGACTGGGCGTATAAGATGACCCCCAACTTTTGAGATGATTTTCATGGGTTAAAGTCTTATACGCCAAAAAATACGGGTAAGTAGGAAGTCAGGGCTGCTTCTCAATTAGGTGAAGGTTTATCAAGAGCTTTTGGCCTCGAGATCAGCTTTGCTCTGCCTCGCCTAAACCTCGTCTCCTCTCGTCTTGGCGCCCCCTTCTACTTCAGCCACACGCGCTGGCTGTTTCGGCCAGGAGCGACGAGCATTGTGGCCCAACACTTCGGGAAGGCACCAGGTCTGAAAGAAGGCGGTTCTTTCCGTAGGTTAGTTAATGAACAGGGCGGCGGAGGGCGGGGTGGTGGTGGTGAAAGAAATGGGCTCAGCCCTGCACCGCAAGTTTGAGATTCTCTCAAAGAAAGCCCTGAGTTTCCAAGTAACTAGAAACCAGAAGGAGCCCTGCATGGCACTGAGATTGAGAAGCCCGTTTACCCTCCCCTGCATTTTGCTGTGCTTTTCTAAAGTTTTCCAAGAAAATGCAAACTCGGGGTTTTTCCTCCTTTCACTTGCATAAGTTATCGCTGGAGTATACAGAAAGGGGAAAAAGAAATAAAGGGGAAAAACCCCGCACATATTATAATATTTATTTTTCAAAAGGCCGCCTTCTACTTCAGGGCGGAGGGGCGACCCCGGTTTGCTGAAGCCCCAGCGCCAGCTTTCCGCTGCGGTCTGCCTGTTGCAATTCCCGAGCTGCGCCTTCCCGGGCGGGTGTTGCTGTAGGTCTGGCCACGGCACCATGCCCTGAAGTCGAACTCCCAGGGTCAGGTGAAGCTCAGCTCCACGCGAACATGTCAGGTCGGCCTCCGCCTGGCTTCCCGCACTCCCTTGAGCTCTCGTGCTCGCTGAGCGCCGGCAGCTTGGCACGCGCTTGACTGCTGCTCCCTTCCAAAAAAAAAAGGGGTCTGCTGCCCTAGGACGCCAGTAAGCTGGAGCCTCAGCCTCGGTTGGGCTGGTCAGTTTATTTATGAGGAGGCTGTCTTTCGCCATTCTCGAGCGCTGGATTTGTCCATTTCCACTAACGTCTCTGCTCCCGAGGATTTACTATTTTCCGGCGTGTAAGGCGACTGGGCGTATAAGATGACCCCCGACTTTTGAGAAGATTTTCATGCATTAAAAAGTCATCTTATACGCCGGAAAATACGGTAAGCAAAATGCAGAATATTTTCTCTGCTCATTTTATTTACAAGCCATCTTTTGAATATGTTTGGTTTTTTGGGTGTGTTTGATTGACCTAAAGCTACTCAGGGAGTTTTGAGACCAAATAAGAATTTGCATCCACAGGTTCAGTGCAATAATAATATTAAAAGAAAATAGAAACAGTGAATAATATAGCCACCTGTACCTCAGATATACAATAAAAAGCACTTATATTAAACTGGTGCCTTCCAGGATTATTTATTTTTCAAATGTAAAATATATAAAGGTAAAAGTTCCCCCGCACATGAATGCTAGTGCTTTCCAACTCTAGGGGCTAGTGCTCATCTCCATTTCAAAGCCGAAGAGCCAGCACTTGTCCGAGAACGTCTCCATGGTCATGTGGCCGGCATGACTAGACACCAAAGGCGCACGGAACGCTGTTAGCTTCCCACCGTAGTGGTCCCTATTTTTCTACTTGTATTTTTACATGCTTTCGAACTGCTAGGTTGGCAGAAGCTGGGATGAGTAACAGGCACTCACTCTGTTACGCGGCACTTGGGATTCGACCCGCCAAACTGCCGACCTTCTGATCGACGAGCTCAGCGTCCTAACCCACTGAGCCACTGCGTCCCTGTAAAATATATACCAACCTGCTATAATGCCCACCTAGCACAGGGCACCAGCAGTCTTCTTAAAAGTTGCCACTGTAACACATCCAGAGGGCACCAGCTGAGAAAGTTTGGGTTAAATTGAGAAAAAGAAGGCAACAAGTCCACTTTGCAGTGTGTATCATAGCAAATTAAAGCCCTGGACAAGGAACGTGGATAGAATCTTGATGTGTATTAAAGTGTTTAGGAAGTTATGTAGAAGGAGGTTTCTGAAGGGTAAATATAAATTGTGCACCAAAAATGCAAATGAGGCACACACATATTTACCTAATTCTGTCTTTAAAGGATATAGAGCTGTTTCCTGCCTTTTGCAGATTATATTGTGTAACCTAAATTTTCTAAGTAAGGCAAAACAGATAGATTATTAGTTACAGTAATTGACTTTTGTTTTCTTTTTTAAAACATCAATTCAGAGTACAGTAGAAAGTGCTCAACGTTTTCTTGAGAAGTACCAACCTGGCAAGTGGAATATTCATTATAGCCTGCTCACTCCTGTAACTCCTGTTCCAAGGTAAGAAAGAAGTAATAAAAATTAGCCTAGAAAGGGAATGAATGGAAGTCTGTATTTGTGACTTGCTGTGTCCCAGTGAGACAGAGACCAGGATAAAACATTTTTGTAGCCTCTATTGGCGTTTCTGCTGGCATAGAGAAAATGGACAGCAGGGAAAGTAAAAGCAATAGCACATTCAAGTGGACTTGTAATAGTGTTACAACATGGAATGTTTCTTTTTATATCATGCCTTTCTTATGCCTCCTTAAGAGCACTCTATTCTGTGCCTATTTTCTTATCTCTTTGTTCTGTACCAGCCTGCTACCGGCCCTGCAGCAAAAGCAGGGACAACTCCTTTACAAACGGCAAGAGGCTGGAATAAAGCCTGCCAAATTTATTAACATAAAACAGAGCAAGACAAGACACCAACCATGAAACAGGAGCTATGAAACAGGAACTATCCAAGCGGTTGCCTTCAGCAAACCAGCCCTCCCACACATTCCCCTTAAATACAGTTCAGGGCGTGGCCTCTCTCTGCCTCCTTCCGAGGTGCCCCATTGCCTTCCTCTGTTTACTCCTGATTGACTGCCTCCTGCGTCGGGCGTCCTTGAACAGGGCCAGCTGTGGGTCATCTTCATCCACGCTGTCAGGCTCACACAGCTGGGTCTCCGTCGTGACCAGGTGGGAGAGGCCCGGCTGAGGGCTCTGCGGAGCCTCAAGGCCATCATCAGCAAGCTCTTCAACACCCCCCTCCTCCTCCTCTGAGTCGTCCAACCCAACTGCCGAACCCACAGGCTGACCCTGAATCACAACACTCTTATCCAACAAACTCTCAAACACTGGAAAGTTCTAGGAATGTCAGATGTCTTTGGATTTTAGTTTTGGGTTTTGTATGTGGCCTCATGTTTTTCCTAAATGCATTTTTGTACTTCAGTTGCCACTGCTGATTATATGGCTGTTGAGATTTGGAAGATGAGTAGTTGTGGGCTGCAGGACTGTGGAAAGTAGGAGTAGTTGTGGGCTGCAGAAAGCTGGACTTATTTGTTGAAATGCGTAGGAAAGCAAGCATGTCCATGAGAAGGATTTTGGCCCATCCTTCTTCCTGCTATATTAGTTGCCAAGGTTTGGGAAAGTTTTCACATAGAAGAAGATTCAGAGAGCCTGCGCTTTCCAGGTCCCAAAAGAAAGGCCAAATGTAGGTGTGAGTTGTATATTCCTAATATTTAATAAGAGATTAGAAATGCTGTCTTCTCCTTTCTCAATATAACTGTTGTTTTTCAGTGACATCGAAGTTTCACGGTCATGTAATCCTAAGCCCATTGATGAGCTGGCCAGAGAAATTGGCCTGATTTCAGATGAAGTAGAGTTGTATGGTCAATGCAAAGCCAAAATCTCACTGTCAACACTGAAACGACTCAAAGATCAACCAGATGGAAAATACATTGTAGTAACAGGGTAAGTTGCCTTAAGTTGTTTCTGCACCCTGGTAAGCTAGCAAGGTTTTTGTTTTGTTTTTTGTTTCAATTGGCTTTGGGAAAGAGTAGCAGCTCCCCATGAAAAGTCTGTAAAAGCATTTACAGTCATTTAAAGTGTTTAGCATTCAAAGAAAAATGTCTGAAAAGGCTAACATAGTTTTAAAATACACCAAAGCATAGCACTAGTATATTCCAAGGGTGAAACTGGGCCTCAAGGAGACAAATATAAAAATTATCAATTTGTCAACCACACAATACAATCTGAAGATAAATCAATGGAAGTTTTCCCAAAATGTTGAGAAGGAGCCAGGAGAATCCCCATTTATAATTATACCATTACAGAAAATGTTCTGTCCCTTTAAACTGAGCGTGTACAAAAAAGCCTTTTAATGGCCAAGTTGCTCTCCCTAAATATATTGCTACATATTATAATGAGATGATCTGGGCCTTTATCTGTTTTTAGAAGTGTTCTTATTCTTTTTTTTTCTAGCATAACTCCCACACCACTGGGGGAAGGGAAGAGTACTACAACCGTAGGGCTGGTTCAAGCTTTGGGTGCGCACCTTGGTCAGAATGCCTTTGCATGTGTTCGTCAACCTTCTCAAGGGCCGACTTTTGGAATTAAAGGTACATTTACATGTACATTTCATTACCAGAAGCAAAGCTGTAGCTTGCCAGTTGTACACAGTTGATCCAAATTCAGTCCAAGCCATCTCATCTGAAGCAGCTAGCATTTGATAAGAAAACCTTGACCTGTGTTTCTGGATAGTCATTGCAATATGGCATTGCGCTATGAGGTTAATTGGTAGGATAAAGAAAGATCAAGTTGTTGTCCTGCTCAGAAGCAAACGGGAAACATATTCAGCCTAGTTTCTCTGATATCGTGTGTTGCTACAGATCAGTAGATTTGGTTTGTTTACTACCTTCCCCCCCCCCCACCCCCAGAGAAGCATTTGTCCTAATAATCTCCAGTCTTTGGTAAAGTCCAAGCAAAAAGTTTGCTTACTTTTATTCTGCTGGTTGTATAAACTTCAGCAGGCTCAGAGAGAAATATTGATAATCCTCATTTAATGACTGCCTCTTTTAACAATCATTCAATTACAATGCTGATAGAAAAAGATAAGCTTACAACTTTTAAGACCTTCACAGGTCTGTAAAGCAAAGGAAAGCTGGAGTAAGATCATAGGTGCAGTCACAGTTTCACTTAATGACCACTTCACTTAACAGTAACTTAACTGAGTTACTAGTCCCAATTGTGATTGCTAAATGAGGACTACCTGTAAAAAGTTGGCTAGAATGCACAAGTAGAGGATACCAGGAGAAACATCTGTAGAATTTTCACCATCATGATAATACCCATATAACAACAACAACAACAACAACAACAACAACAACAATAATAATAATAATAATAATAATAATGGAGTTGGAAGGTACCTTGGAGGTCATGTAGTCCAACCACCTGTTCAGGCAGGAAACCCTATACCATTTCAGACAAATGGCTGTCCTGTCTCTTCTTAAAAATTTCCAGTGTTGGAGCAGTCACAGCTTCTGGAGGCAGGTTATTCCACTGGTTAATTGTTCTAACTGTCAGGAAGTTTCTCCTTAGTTCTAGGTTGCTTCTCTCTTTTGGTTAGTTTCCATCCATTGTTTCTTGTCCTACCTTCAGGTGCTTTGGAGAATAGCTTGACTCCCTCTTCTTTGTGGTAGCCCCTGAGATATTGGAGCACTGCTATCATGTCCCCCCTCATCCTTCTCTTCATTAAACTAGACATACCCAATTCCAGCAACCGTTCCTTATATGTTTTAGCTTCCAGTCCCCTTATCATCAGTTAAGTGTAATGTTTTAGCCCTGGTGATATTAAGTAGATTATAGACAAGTACTTGACCTATTTTCATTACTGTTACCATAATAGAATGCAAGAGGGTACGATCACTGAACTTTGGTCCTTGCTAAGGGTAATGCATCAATTTTAAAATAAGTAGGGTTTTTTTTCTTCCAATGAATAGATGTTAAACTGTTTAATATTCACAATTTAATGCATGTGATTATGTTTCATATTCCCCATTATATAGGTGGTGCAGCCGGAGGTGGCTATTCTCAGGTTATTCCTATGGAAGAGGTGAACTTCAAATTTATTCCTTTATAAATACACTGGCTTTGTATTTCTCATATATGTGTTCCAGGACGTCAAGATCTATGATGATGATGATGATGATAACTTTATTGTCACTTTGAATGTACACCAATCGGCATACATCAAAATGAAATTTCATTGCATACAGCTCTCAAAGGGTCACCACCTTCGATATATACTCCTTGTTCATGGCCCGCTCAAATTTCACATTGTTCTTGTTCAGAAATTTAGAGTGATGGGAGTACTTTTCCCTCATATTACATGTAGAGAACCTGTGTGGTTTGATCCTGACATATGATTCCCAATAGTCATAGGCATTTAGCTTGGGAATACATATTATTTCCAGTCCTTGTCAGTTCTGCATGCATTTAATTGTAAATCCATTCAACTATGAACATCGTTTTTGAACCGATGCATTTTGAACTGATTTAAAATTTAGATAAATGTGCAGTCTGGATAATTGTTCCAGTGTCTCTGTGTGTTCAGATATTAGAAATTAAATTAGTTTGTTTAAACATGTGGAACAAATTAAATTTTCCTCATATATCAGCCTTGCTGTAGATGAATAATTTTGGGGCTTATTAGATAAATGCCTTTTATATTAGATGTATTGTAAATTATAACATTGAAGATTTTTTTATCCTAAACACTTGGACCACAGGTTAAGAAATTGCAGTAATCCTCACTTTATAAAGCACTAACATTTTGTAAGACTTGCCACTTAAAGTGTGGTAAGTCAAGTATTTATGTATTTATTTATTTATTTTTGGGACTTATATGCCGCCCTATCTCCTGAAGGACTCAGGGCGGCTAACAACAATAAAAACAACAATACAAAAGTTAAAAGAAATTAAATAAACAGCCCCAAAATAAATTAACTAAACAATTAAAAATTAAAACCAAGTAAACTGGTTTGGCACATCAAAGAGAAAGTAATTCTTTGTACATTGAAACACACTTATAGAATTGGCTGTCACAAGGCACCTGACTTAGAAAATTAGGCAGATTCAGGGAGCATCTGCAGGGTGTGGTCTCAAAAGTCAAGAGGGTGGCCATCATGGTGTGATTGAAGTTCTCTGCCTGTTTTTATGTACATTGGGAGATGCTTCAACACCACCATCACAATCATCTTCTCAATTTCTTTGACTGTACCTTGAGGACAACCCTGGGAAAATTGATGTAAAAGAAAGCTGTCTGCCTCCTAGCAATGGCAATAAAAAAAAATCTTGGCATGCCTGCTGGTTTAGGGGAGAAGCCAAATTTATAACAAATTATCTTCATGCATTTTCTGTTCCTAACTAGTCAAACTCCAAATGTCTTCAATAACAACCACAAGAATTTCCTGCCAGTTTCTTGAGAGGATGGCATAACTTTTGGTGGCAACAATTTCACTGTGTTTTATAATTTTAAAATGTTTAGTGTCTTAATAGTAATAGTTTTTGAATTGTAAGCTGCTCAGATTCATTGAGTGAGATGGATGGCTATAGAAATTGAATGAATGAATGAATGAATGAATGAATGAATGAATGAATGAATGAATGAATGAATGAATGAATGAATGAATGAATACTTCTCAGTAATTTAGAAGCAACTGATGATGGGATACCATGCTAGGGTGGGAAGGGAGAAATTTATTTTTCTCCCTTCAGAAAGCTCTGCAGAAAAAAATAACAACGTAAGAGAGGGCCTCTCTTTCTCTCTGAGAAGGCATTTACTGTGATATGAGAACCACCCTCTGCCATGCCTCTAGAATGGCACTGAATCTTGTAGCCTTGATCTGGGGATTTAATTAGATTTAGTCAAAAGGTTTGAGATAACGGTTGGGATATTTCCCATGCTTTCTTTTTCTCTGCAGTTTAATCTCCATCTCACGGGTGACATCCATGCTATTACTGCTGCCAATAACCTGGTTGCTGCTGCTATTGATGCCCGCATTTTCCATGAGGCTACACAGTCTGATCAGGTAATGTGATGCAATTAATGACTTTCTCTTCTAGGGTGCTTTGTCCTTAGTCTGTTTAGCTAAGATTTATTGTGTGCTGATATCTCCTTAATTACACGCTTTGTTCTTTAAGGCACTCTATTCACGGTTGGTTCCTGCAGTTGATGGTATCAGGAATTTTTCTGATGTCCAGATTCGGAGACTACAGGTGAGCTTGCTTGTAATCCCCATCTTGTTTGTACTTCTCAAACTATCCTCAATGCTCGCAAGTGTAGAATTTAATATATAGAGCAAATGTCAGTAGTTTGTCCCATTACCTTCCAATTAAATCTGATCCCTACCAACTTTTGAATATATATACAGGTATTTTTCTCTGTGACCCTTTTTAAATCTGACGTTATATTGCTACCAGCTTTGTCAAAAAGGGGCTTAGGACATTCATTGCGCAGATTCGGAATTTTAATACATTACTTTCTCTTAAAATATAGGCAAGTTAATATAAAAATGTAATAAATTAGAAAGGAATATGCATCACTTCCAGATGCTTTTTGAACAATCGTAGCAATATTTTCACATTGTTTCCTTCAAAGGAAAACCGAAGCCTCTGTTGAAATAATTCAGTTTTTTTATCTTTTTACATACAGACAAATGTGTTCTAGTAGTTTACTATGTCTTCCTTGAGGCAGAACAGGGTCTTCCCAAAGTATGAGGCAAAGGCAAAGCTATGTTAAACAATCATAACTCATATCAGAGAGTAACACTGATTTCATATGAAACCAAACTTTACAAGGATGACCCTATATTTTATCCATCAGGTATTTCCGAGAGTTTATTTCAGTTTTGCTCATATTGTAGTTGCCTGGGAAACTATAATACTATTTTCCCCAGTGCTACCAAGTTCTCATCATAATGTTCCTCCAAGTTCTAATTGAGAAATTGATCGTGATGACTTCCCCATTCCAGTTACCCATCATAAGCGGCCAAAGATTGCCACCAGTACCAACATAGTATGATGAACAATGACTCTGGGCTTGAAAATGGCATGATCTAAACCAGATGTGATAGATGCATGGATACAGCCCTGACCTTTTCTGGATGCTTAGCCCAGGGATACACATCCTTTCCTGAGCTAAGAGTGCATTTGGCTTTTAAATGGCATGCTGGGGATAGTTCTATAAAGCGTAACTGGTGGGCAGGAGTAAAAACTAAAACTGTTTTAATTTAGTTTACATTTCATTAAAATAAATATGGTTAATGCAATTACTCTTCAGTCACCTATTTTATCATTTTTCCCTTTTCTCTCACTAAAAGCTACAATTTGATAAGAATTTGGGAGGTTCTATGCAAGCCTTTTGGGTATTCAGGTTGGGTATTCCATTGTTGTAGCTTTTCTTCTTTCATCTTTGCCCTGCGTTATGGACAGTGCAAGACACTTGCATTCAGTGAAAGCATTTTAGTGGAGGGTGGGTTTTTTTCTGCCTGATATTGAGGGAGCAAAATAAAAATTGAGAATTCTGCTCATTGACCCTATGAAGGAATCTTAAAATTGCTGCTGGTTTTAGTGAATAATTGCACTAAAGACAATGACTGAATTCTACTTTTAAGACTTCCAGCTGCATCCCTTTATGATACTTCTAAAAAAGGTTTTTTAATTACTTTGCTTAAAGACTAATTTCCTGTAACTTGGCGATGTCTTTTTCTCTCCCTCCCTCCCTCTCTCTCTCTCTCACACACATACACATTTCTTTCCTCCTCAGAAATTACATATTATGAAAATGGACCCAGCAACTTTGACAAATGATGAAATAAACAAATTTGTGAGATTGGATATCGATCCAGATAGCATAACGTGGCAACGAGGTATTGCAGCACAAGAAACCTCCAGAAGAAAAGGAGAAAAGCTGTTTGGAAGAAAGATGGTTCTGTCTATGGGGATAGAGATTAAAGTCTAAGCAAGGAATAAATATCTGCTGAGTCCTTCACACTTAATTTTTAAGATCCATTTAGTTTTGGACGATTTAATAATTAAATTGTGTTTGCCCTGGAGAAAGCTTTTGCAACTGGATTGCCAGCAGTAGGGATTTCTTTCTCCAGGGCTGATTTCGGTCATTATTTCCTACCCAATAACCAATCTGTCGATGCCATTTATCTGTAGGAAATGTTTTGTTATTTTCAGGCATTCATGAGTTCATTGTGTTATCTATTCTATTATTAGAGTAGTTCCCTAAATTTTTACTTGGTATGAATTATGTGTTGGCCATTTGGATTTGTGGTCAAAATGATTCTCCCTTTGCCTTTTGACAACCATCTTGCTCAAGGGACATAACTAAGAGGGTTTGTTGTTTTATATATAATCTGCTCGGACAACTTTCATTATCAGATAGATTAAAACATTAAAATATTCGTAAGTCATTCCTTAACTTATTATTGATCAGAAAATTCATTTATAGACTTTCTCATAAGTTGAACTATTACAGCAGAATGGTACTATTTGGCATATTCCTGTTCAGGTCCCCAAATAGTGTGCACCTTTGTTCTCTGAATATGTTGAGTCTTCATTGGGCTGTTTTGGGAATATAAAATTATCTTCACTTAAGTTCACCTTCCCTTGCTGTCACCACAATTCCAGTACTGTGGTGCAATTCTACAAGGGGTAGAAAATTATGCAAATAGAAAACTTGGTGCTCTCTGAGCTTGGCTGTTACTTTCAGATGTTTCATTACCTAACTAGGTAATATCATCAGTGCTGCACTGATGATGTTACCTAGTTGGGTAATAAAACATTTGCAAGCAAAAAGCCAAGCTCAGAGAGTACCAAGAACTCCACAATTCAATCCTGAACTACACATATTCTCTTCTATTGGAATTATGCAAATTTGATCCAATTAGTAGTTTCCTCTGCAGCAGAGTAGAGGAGGCTGCTACGGACTCTTTACATGAGGTCCTTCTTTGGACTTGTTCCTCAATCTTGCTGTTCCTGTGAGGGAGCTTAAGGACTGGAAAATAGTTTTGAGGTGGCTTTTAGCAAGCTGCCTTCCTGTTGGGTCACAGTAAGTGATTCCACTTTTGAGTCTCTGTAGGTTGTTGTTTCACAGATCAATGTGTTAGAGACATTATAAGAAATTAAAATCAAGGTCTTCCTGAATTTTGCTGCTAAAAGCTGACTAAAATGTCAGGAAACAGATTAAAGGTAGACTGGCCTGTGCAGTTTTAGCCTGTGTAGTTTTGATGCCAAATTTATAGCTCCTGATGAATATTGTAATTAGACTCTTATTGGTTTGTTTTTAATCTTAACTAGTAGAGATTTGCACTCATGGGAGTGAAATATTTGCCTGCTGTTTATTAATGAAGCCCAAGTTTTGTTTTTGTTTTGGGGTTTTTTGGGGTGGTGGTGTCTGTGAGCATGAAAAATAATGATGAGGGTGGTAATGATGAGGGTGATGCCTTATGGTAGTGTTTCATGGCTGCCTGAAGAATTCTGGAAGTTGAAGTCCATGCATCTTAAAGATGACATGGTTGAGAAACACTACTTTAATGAATCTACTCATTAAACCCAGTGTGATTCCAAACCAGTGGCATCTTTTTTTCAAGCTTTGGGATATTGAAAAGGTCACGCTTCTTTAATGAATAGCAGGCTGCTGTTCTTCCAAAGCATTTTCAAGCTTTCTTATATAGGAATAGTTTGTGAAGAAACAACTTAAGCAGTTCTGTGTAGAAGTTAACTATGAAGAGGCAAAGATGCAAGGTTGTAATTTAATCCTTGTAATGTCAATACATCAAAAACTGCATGTCATTCTGCAATTCAATGAAACTTTTTCCAAATGTAGCATATTGATCAGCATTATGCTGAGAACAAATTATGGTTCTTTCCACACTTGCTCTCAGTTTTATGCTAGCTTACTTTTTCCCAATATTTTCAAGGGGAAATTAATTTGCATACAATTTTCTGGTAAATGAGATATGAAACATAATCTCAAAAGAATGACTCTTAATACCTACATGGATTTTTTGTTGTTTTATCCTATGACTAGTATTCCATATAAAGTTTATACAGAGAAGATACTTTATACATATTTTGTTGCTTAAGCAAAAGTAGCTATGTATTTCTTCCTTCCTGGGGAATTCCTGCTGTCAAATAAAACAATCAGTGCAAATGGAAAAGAGCAAATTACAGAGGAATATTGATCAGTCAGTTTATCTTTCAGGCATCTTTCAATGGTAATGAAAATATACATCATCCCTCTCCAATTGTGCACCTTTTGTGTATGCTGAACTTCAGTTTTCATCACTCCTGGATATTAAGAGATGATGGAATTTAAAATTCAGCATACATGAAGGGCATAAGCTGGTTAAGACTACCTTATATTATGCAAATTCTGTTTCCCATTGCCTTATTTTGAAATTTTCTTGTGTATCTGGGCAACTTGAAATAACATTCTATAAAACCATATGCCTATTTAAAATATGATTAACAGTGTGGCTTGTTTCTCAAAGTGTTGATCTACGATTGGGAGATCTGGGTTAAATTCTACCCTCAGTCAAGGAAGTTGGTTGGTTAGCCCAACCAACTTCACAAGTTGCTGTTTGGGAATTAAAATCAAGGGAGATGTCAGAGAAAGTCACCCTGAACCCTTGGAGAAACAGCCAAACATCTATATAATAAAGAGGTACATTTAAAAAAAAATCCTGTGGGTTGCCATGTTAGCAATTTATTTCTCATAGCCTTTATTCTAATGACTTACCTTTGTGAGATAACTTTGAAGGCATTAATAGTTTAAAATGTACATGTATAAAAAATTGCTAAGTTCCCCATGTTCATTCTTTTGTCTTCTCACCTTCTTTTATGTAGTACTGGATACAAGTGATAGATTTCTGCGAACCATTACAATTGGGCAGTCTCCATCTGAGAAGGGATACACACGCACAGTAAGTGTCCTTTCTTTTTCACTCAGATTCTTTTAGTATAGCAGGCATTATTATCCCAACTGAGGGCTGATTTTGAGCTAAGGTTTTGTGCATCTTTGTCTGTTTTTCTGATGTACCCATCCCAGTTTTGCCTCCATTTTGAGGGCTGTTACTACTACTGATAGCGATTATGTGAAGAAACTTGGCATATCTGAGATGTTTTCTTTGAGTTTTTGCCCTCTTTCATGTACAGAATGACACCCTTCTTAGAATGCCCTAACCCAGGGGTAGGCAACCTTGGCTCTTTTATGACTCATGGACTTCAACTCCCAGAATTCCTGAGCCAGCCATGCCCTAACCTGTCATTGCTCAAAAAGCTACCATCCACCTGGTGCTGTCCAGATGATCAATGACTGCTAATTAGGAGATCTGGGAAGTGTACCTCTGAACAACCGGAAGTACAGCACTAAATTTGGAAAAGGCTACCACAGATGTTTAGAACTGATTCTCTTTCTAGATTATTGTGACTCCATAATTATAGGTATTATGTCCTGTCTATGTCTTTTTAAATCAAATACTCTAGCTGTGTTCAGTTATGTCTATTTTTGACCTTGCTTTTTGTCTTCCTTGCAGGCCCACTTTGACATTACAGTAGCTAGTGAGATCATGGCAGTTTTAGCACTCACAAACAGCCTGGAGAATATGAGAGAAAGCCTGGGCAAAATGGTGGTCGCCTCCAGCAAGAAAGGAGTTCCAATCACCACAGAAGATCTGGTAATTGAATATGATTCTGCTTGGAAGAAAGTGTAACTCTGGAAGACTCAGTTCACTCATTTCTGAGATTATATGTGTTTTAACTATGACAGAAGTAGCCAGCTTCAGTCATATCAAGCAAAGTATTTTGATCGCTGGGGTTCCTGCAAAGCTAGGTTCAATGGTCCTTGTCTAATTTGGCAAGACTTGTAGAATAACAACTCAAGATTTCTACATGTATCTAGTAAATAATTTTAAATATTAATCTTGAAAACTGAGACATTAAAATTTACCTTCCCCCAAATTTCTGGCAGTAAAGTTTAAAAGCATGGAGCAAACTGGATTCTAAGTAAAGCTTAAACATAGCCAGATGAATTTGCCCTTTTATGACCTATTTGTGTACAAAAACTGAGAAAATGGGCCATCATGATTATAAAGAGTAGGTTTATTAGCTTGAAATGCCATATAACTAAAAAATGTGCAAGAACTGCTACTTAAATAATTCTTCCTACTTATTTCCTTAGGGAGTGAGTGGTGCCCTGGCGGTTTTGATGAAAGATGCTATTAAGCCCAATCTCATGCAGACTTTGGAAGTAAGTATAGTTTGTGCAGATGCTTTTTACTGAAAATAGGGACATACATAAAAATACAATCTATTTCAGTGGTTTATGTGGATTACTCACCATTGTCATTAAATGTTTCTGCCAATTATCAGATAAAAGGGAGATCAGCAATATGATATCCATAGGAAATATGCACATACGACCTCCCCAGCAGTATCCATAGGATCCCAAAAGTAAAATAATGTAAAATAATTTATTTAGAAACTAAATAAGCTTTTAGCTTTTTTAAAAAATGCATTTTAAATAAAGACAACTGGTAAGATTGTGACATTTCACATAATCATTCCTCCAAATCTCAGATGCCAACTTCTCACATTTTTTTGAACATGAAAACTTTATAAGATCCAATGTTCTCTTGAAATTTCAAAATTTATTGTAATGCTTGTTAGAATTTTGGATTAAATTGTTGGTTTATTTATAGTACCATCTATATCAGCTTCTAGAATTCTATGTAGCATATGGGATGATGATTTGTGTCTGTCACCTTCCTTTTGCAGTTTTCTTTGTAATTTAAGGGAATGATTGTTATTATTTATTATGAATACTATTAATTTTAAAAAGTAAAACAGATCTATGTATTGGCCAATATTTTTTTGGATGTGACCTTTCTTTTTTTACAAAATCTTCCATATCTCATACAGATGGCTGCTCAGTACTATTTTTTCTTCTCTACTCCTCCTACATTGCCATCCACCATGGAATTCATTATCATTGATTACTTGAATGGCTTTAAAAGGGATTAGATAAATGTATGGAGGGCAGGTATTCCAGAGCTTGTTTATCTTGAAGTTTAGTATTATCTTTCGATTAGGCCCTGCGTGCCTCCAAATACCAATTTCAGGAGGCAAATGAGATGAAAAATTTCCCTGCATCTTCTACTTCTGAACACACCTGAGGCATTTGATTTGCTATTTTGAGAAACAAAAGTCTGAACTAGGATTGATGTTACTCTTACCCTGCAGCACTGTTCTTATGTTCCTATATTAGCTCCTCTCAAAATTACTCCATTTTGCTTACTCACCATCTTTCTTGTCTTTTAGCTGTTTCCTTTCTTTCGTGGGAAGCGTTTATTTGAGGGCCTCTACATAAAATCAGCCTGTTATTATCAAGCCTACAAAATTCACAGACCATTCCCTTGCAGAGCTTTGTTTTTTTCTGACTTACAAGTTCTTTCACAAAGTTATTGTCTTTGTATGCAAAAAGACCACTCTGTTTTCCATGACAGGGATTTTTCCCGCTTCCATTAGAGGTTCTGCAGCTTTTTGTGTCTCCTCCTAATTTCAGATGTCAGCATCTTCTGTGTCTTGCACTAATCCAAAAACGTACATGCATGCACCATCATCAACATCATCATCATCATCATCATCATCATCATCATCATCATTATTATTATTATTATTATTATTATTATTATTATTATTATTATTATTATTATTATTATTATTCTCTTGCTTGTCAATGAATTGCTACCAGTTCCATGCATGGGTGCCTCGTAAGGCTTTTGCCATCATTCTTTCACCCACCCCTCTAAAATTATTAATGGCCCAACCCTAAAACCCCATTTCATCCCTCTTTCATCACAAAAATAGTATTATTGTTTCTTCTGTCCTACTCTCTCTCTGTATTTTTTCCTGTTGGCTTTTTAATATTTTAGGTGAGTGAGACATATATTAAAAAGAGTGAGCAAGAACTGCCTATTCCTTCTCAGTGTTAGTGTATATGATTGGGTCTTACGATGTATAGGGTGATTTCTTTTTATATGATATGTTCTGATTTGCCTTGCAGAGTTTTAGCTAAAGGCAAAATTCAGATACGCTTCAACACTTGCTTTCAGATGCCATTGGTCTCTTTTAAAAAAGTAAGACCATATAAATGCAGGGAGTTTATAGATTTGCAAAGTAGATACCATTTGGGGAGTCCCTTAAAACTCCTGTCCCCTAGATGTGTTTGAGCTTGACCAGAAATGTTGAGAACTTGGGAAGATTCCACTAAACTGAATGTATTTTGCTAGAATGTCCACTCACAGTACTCATGATGTAAGGTCACTTTCCTTGTGATGCATTTTTTTTGTCTTTCAGATGCTGTAAAATTTTACAGCCCTATGTATGCTTACGTATATGAAAAACTTACTGAGTGCAGCCAAATGTCTTTCCAAATACTGGAAGGGTATGTTGGTTTGCCATGTTCTAGATGACGAGATGCTAATTTATTTATTTATTTCTCTTTCTTCTTTTTTTCTTTTCTTTCCTTTCCTTTCTTTTCCTTTCCTTTGTTTCTGTTCATATCTATCAGGGTAATCCAGTGTTTGTCCATGCTGGTCCATTTGCTAACATCGCTCATGGCAACTCATCTGTCCTGGCAGACAAAATTGCCCTGAAGCTTGTTGGCAAGGATGGGTTTGTTGGTAAGTCTCTTTTCATCTTCAGGCATGGGTTCTTTATAAAATACATTGCTATATGATGTAGTGAAGTTTAAGTGCTGTTAAAGTTTGGGAAGGCAAAAGCATCAGAGACCACTCTCTCAAAGCCATTAGTCACAAGGGGAGTTCTCCATGTTCAGAAGTACCATGTCTATGAGGCACAGCAGGAAATTGCTACTGCTATTATGTCTTGATGGTGGAGTCTCTAAGAAGTGACCATTAAGGGAGAAGGTGTCACTTAATCCAGCAACCAGGCTCTTCTGATATTCTTACTGCCTATTTTTAGAGAAAGAACTGGGGTTGGATGTGCAAAGTAACTGAATTAGAGAGTATAAAAGAGCATTGATTTCCTCAGCTAAAGAAATTAGATGTACTACAGTAGGTACTGGGAATAAAAGTAAAAGAACAGTCATAAGTTAATTATAGTTAATTATAGGTTAACAAAAGATTTTCTGAGAGAAATAAAATGACATGAAATCAGTCTTACATTATTTTCTGGAACTCCAGTTGTTTTTTTAATTCCTTTCAATTCTTTTAGCTGGAGAAAGTCTCAGTTTGTTTTGCACAATTATTACTTAGCATGGTACTTGTTCAGTTACCATCTTGGAAGGATTCTTGCTATACTAGTCGCCCTTAGAGATACAGTTCAGACAAAAGGAAGTTATAATCATGAGATGCCTAGACAGGAGATCTGTAAGCTTATCTGTTAGCACTGCTGTTTCCTTAGCTGTCCTCTCTCCTAGCTTGCATAGGTTGCTTCTAGAGCTGAGCAATTTGCAGGAGGAGGAAGAGGAAGGAGAGACATTCCTGTTCCTAGACTTTCTTTGGTTCGCTGAGCATTTTGCTAATCTGCTGCTGCTCTTTGTTTTTAAATTATAAACCTCCAGTCATTTGCTTAATCATTTAAGCAATTCCAACATGTAATTTAATTTTTCAGTTCCAGAAGGGTTTTAATATAAATGCCCCAAGTTTTCAGGGACAAATTTGTAAGAATAATGCTGTGCAAAAAAAGAAAACAGATTGTATGTAATAATGAATTTCATTATTCTGCATGCAGTGACTGAAGCTGGATTCGGAGCTGATATTGGCATGGAAAAATTCTTTGACATCAAGTGTCGGTATTCCGGTTTGCAGCCTCATGTGGTAGTCTTGGTTGCCACCATACGAGCTCTGAAAATGCATGGTGGAGGACCTACAGTAAGTGCTGATCCTGGTCTTAGAAATTTAGGTATGCCATGATTGATGCTGGGCTTAATTAATACCCCCAAATTCTATTAGCTATATTTGTCATCTGCAACCTTGAAAGACTTTCTCCTGATTATTTCTTTGATAAATAAAGATAATAACTGCCAGATTTCTTAGCACTTTGTCCCATTACTTGATAACCTAAGTGGGCTCTGCAATCATCTTCAAAGGCCCTTTGGCAGCCAAGTATCCCTGCCAAATGAAGTGGCTGGAGTGGGGAAAAAATCTCAGTTTTAGGGATTGAAATATCTTCCCCAATGAGACACTTCTGGATTTGTGGTTTTCCAATACTGGGGGGGGGGGGAAATTGCCTTCTCCAGATATTGTTATAATTCTGCACTTAGTTGGAATTTAAGTCCAGTTCTATACTGGCATATTTAATTGTATGTTTTCTGTGCTATGTGATTCTCCTATTGGTTATCTTTTTGTAGTGGGTTTAGAAACGTATAAAGGTTTAATAGTGCTATCTTCACTCCAGAGAACTTTAGTTATTTTGGAAGATTAGAAGCAATAATCATTGCTTGATATGCTCTTAGATCATCTCAGTAATTTCTTAAGCCCCATATTTTCACCCTTTTTCTTCTCACTGAATATTTGGGTTTGTGTGTGTGTGTGTGTGAAACTAAAAAGCAGCTTTCACTAGTGCATTCTGATAATGGCAAATTTCATTTAGAATTGCTCTGGGACTGCATATTTTGACCCCCATTAAACTGCAGCAGGGGAGCATATCACGATATGAAAGAGGATACAACCATGCTCTTCTATTGCTGTGACAAGGAAGGCTATGTACATCTGTATGCTTTTATAAGTAGGATAATTTCTATAGCCTAATACCTGGAGTAAATTGCATTCTGGGGGCCAAAAAACTACCTTGTATAAAGTAGACAAACAGAAATGAGCCATAATGAAACTTGATGTTATGTGCTTCCTCCTCTTCCTCAAGGAGATGCATTCGTGCTCTTCTCCAGACAGGATAGAACTTCAGAGTTGCCTACTGCTTTTCCAGTGTGGTTTGTTTTTTGCATAAAGGAGAGCTTGCACTTAATACTAGTGATGGTTAGATGAAATAAGCCTTTTTTTAAAAAAAATTGACCAGTATAACTTTTTCATATCATGATTTCCAGTTCAGAAGATACTACACAATATTTTTAAGGGAAGCAAAAAGTGACATGTTTCTTCAAGCTCGTAGCAAAAAGGACAGAAAGATTTCATGTAATGAATGCTAAATTTTGAGATCCTGTGGTAAATTTGCTTACAAAATGGTTGCCATGGGAGATTTGCCTATTCACAAAATGGTTGCCACAATCACAAAACACCCACTTACCCAGAAGCAAATTAACTTCCTAGGATGCTCTCTACTGTCCCAGTGGGACCTTTTGCAGACCAAATGCATTCCTATAAATAATAGTAAATTGCAGCTGTTGTTTTGCTTTGCTCTTTATTCTCAGTCACTAGTGATGAAGCCAATAGGAAAAGATTTCTGTCTCTTCTATATGGCATATTAGCAAACAGTTTCAGAGACCCAGATGGCCATAGACACCAGGCTAAAAAAGTAGGCTGTCAGGCACAAATAACCAGGAACAGGATTTGAGTTCAAAGCATTAAGATTTTATCCTGTCACCTATACACTGAAATCTGAGCAACTTAACGCCCAAGCTAAATTGGTGCTAGATGAGAGTCAGCAGAATTCACAGGGCGCCGGATTTGGATTTCTTATGGCTATTATTCCAAAGTAATGAGAGAGAGAGAGAGCCCACCAACTTCTGCAAAGAGATGGCATTACAACAAAACCCATTTAAATTATTAGAACAGATTCAGAATGAATGGCCTTCAGAGACTATAGCCTTCTGTTTATGTACACCAAAATACACCAAGAGGGACACAATGAACAGTTGATGTTCTGCTGCCCAAGTGATATAAGAGAGCAATACCCAGTTCCCAAAACACCTGACACTCTTGTCTTGAAGTCCAATACATACAAAATCAAAAGTTGCTATCAGTATGGGCCTAGAAATTGAACTGAGCAATTCTTGAATATGATTTGGCAGTAGAGACCAACTTGGATCCAGGGTAACCTGCCACATTAAAATATTTCAATTGGTTTGAAGGAAAAAGAGAAACAGGTGGCACCATCAATAGGGATTCCTGAACTATTGGATTTCCAACAAGCAAGACTCAAGAGAGGGCTAGCAGTAAATGTGACAGGTAAACAAGCAGCTTCCTTCATTTCCATTTGCCTGAACACACAAGTGGCACAATTTTAATTACCGGTAGTGCTCTTTCTTTTGGAAAACTTCCTCTCGGATCCAGCAGTTCACTGTTTCACTGCATGGGCCTTGTCATTAGCACTTAAGACTTTAAAAACTGACTCCTTCAAGCCCATTAGACAAATTTTCATTACTCCTTTTCTCTTGAAAACAGCCCTTTAATAATCCTAGCTTCTTATATGATGTTTGGGAATGAGGGTTGATCTCAGAAAGGAACTATATATTTTCTACCAAGTCAAGATGGTTCTAAGGCTAGTTCCCTGCTTCATGCCCATAGTCATTTCTTTTAGCACAACTTCTCAGCTATTTCCTAGTCCCAGATCAGTCCAGGGAACATACTTGGTTCAAGCTGGATGTGTACAGGACTCAGAGAATCTACCTCAAATTCATTAGAGCAGCAAAAGACAACAGACTGTTTCTTCCTCAAAACAGAGAATCAGGGAAAATGAATTACTGCACCACAATATATGAATGGATTGGAGAATACTTTGCCTTGTCACATTGGCCCATTGTGGAAATATTGTTAGAGTGTTTCTGTTGGTTTTATTTATGGTGACTGAGAATGATAATTTGCTTTAATTGTAAAATATGCTTCTGTTTATAATTAGAAGGTGGATATGACATTCTATTTTAGGAAAAGGGAAACCAGATGGCCCTAGGGCTAAGATGAGAGTTAGTTAATTGTATTCTTATGCTATTATACTCTGATGATTTTTAATTTGAGGGGAGGAGATTTTGCTGTATTCAAACATTTTTTCTTGGCCATATATTGAATTCAAATTGTTACATAAATTCAAACAAGAAACAATGGTAATGTCAAAGCAAGAACATCAAATGTTCTTGCTTTGACAGGTAATTTGTATATATATATAAATCAGATGGTAGAGGACAGGAAGGCCTGGAGGAACATTGTCCATAGGGTCACGATGGGTCGGACACGACTTCGCAACTAACAACAACATAAATCAGATGGGGAAGATATTCTATTAGAATTATGGATATGCACTCTAGAAGAATTTCTTAATTCTTTCCCAAACTCCATTCATGAAGAAATCTGCTAATAAATTTGAAATACAAAAATATAAAATTGAGATATTAGAAGAATATCTTTTTGTTCCTTGATTGTCTTACTCTTATTCTTTTCAGGTTATAGCTGGAGTCCCCTTGCCCAAAGAATATATTGTGGAGGTAATAATTGTGCTTTTGATTGTGTTTTGAATGTATATTTTATTTTTTAATTTATTTTTGTAGATTCTTGTCTTCAGATTCCTTCATTGTCAGGTATTATGTTACTATTTCCATAACCATAACAAATCAACCTTTTACATTGCTCCTTGCCAAAAAAATAAAACCCAAAGCAATTTTGCCACTGTCCCTGTTGTTTTCTCTTTTTATCTCTGTCTCTGTCTCTCTTTATCTCAGTCTGTCTGTCTGTCTGTCTGTCTGTCTGTCTGTCTCTCTCTCTCTCTCTCTCACACACACACACACACACACACAAAGATTCAGTTTGGTGTAGTAGTTAGGCCATCAGGCTAGAAACCAGGAGACCATGAGTTCTAGTCCCGCATTAGACATAAAGCCAGATGACTGACCTTGGACCAGTCATATCATGGCAAATTAATTAAGTGTGCAAACACAGAACTCATTATATAAATAGCATGGCTTTTCTGTCTGGCCTTTGGAGACTAGCATCTATATTTTACTTCCCATCTGATCAATTGCAGGCAATTACCATGTTTCCCTGAAAATAAGACGCAACCAGAAAATAAGCCCTAGCATGATATTTTTAGGACACTCAAATGTATAGTATACGCCCCACCCCAAGATTAAGCCCCAGTTAAGATCATCAGCCTGACGGATGCATTTAATACCATATTTCCCTGAATATATGCCCTAACCGGAAAATAAGTCCTAATGCATCTTTTGGAGGAAAAATTAATATAAGACCCGATCATATTTTAGGAGAAACATGGTATTTACTTTAATTTTTTAAAAAAAAACTTACTGTTTTGATTTGATTTTTAAAGCATTTAGAGATGTGCAGTTGTGGTTGAACAACTAATTGGTTCAATAAGGTATGGTTTACTGATATGAAATTATGGTTCAGAATTCTCTTTTTTTGTAGTTTCCAGATCATCCTTAAATTACGCTGGTAATATTCAACAGCAAAAAATTTTCACAGGAGCTGCTTGTAACTTTGACAAACTGTTTCTTTTCTCTTCTCATTCTCCTGAAACCGGATTCAAGTTATCTATGAAAATTCATACCACTATAAACTATGGAGCACTATCAGTACTCCAGAATGATAGGTATCTGCTGCCTTTTCAGCTACGTAGATTTGCTTCCTGGCTTGAACTCATTATTAGCTTCATTTGTATAATAACTCTGTGATTTGGTCAGCATTTAAGTCTACTTTCCTTCCATCTAGCAGTTCAAGGTTTTGTTTTTCATGCTAATATCTGTTTTTTTGTAACCTCTTTTCTGTTGTATTTGTGCCTTTAAAGTATTTGGAGAGGAATGAATTTCAAACAGCAGACTGAGAGCAAGGCTAAAGTTTTATCTCTCTAAGGATAACATTTTGAGCAGGGAAAAGGCCACACAAACTAGGGTTTTTTGAAAATTGTGCCAGTGGCAGCATAAAAAAGTAAGGAGGCTCTGGGAAGTTTGACAGAGAAACTGGGGGAACACCTGAATAAAGAAGGCCTTCATTGCAAGCTTTGCCTCATGGGTATCACAGTAAGGAATAAACCTCTCCAATTAGACATCTGCCAGATTAGTTGGACTGGAGTTTCCACTGTTGTCAATGTAGAATTTCTTAGCTAGTATCTACAGGTAGGCCTTGACTTACGAACACAAATGAGCCAAAAATTTCTGTTGCTTTATGAGACATTTGTTAAGTGAATTTTGCCCCATTTGATGGCCTTTCTTGCCACTGTTGTTAAGTGAATCACTTAAGTTGTTAAGTTACCAGCATGGCTTCCCCATTGATTTTGCTTGTCAGAAAGTCACAAAAGGGGATCCCATAACACTGGGACATCGCAACTGTCACAAAGAAGAGTCAATTGCCAAGTGTCCAAATTTTTCTCATGTGACCATGGAGATGCTACAACAATCATATGTGTGAAAAATGGTCACTTTTTTCAGTGCTGTTGTAACTTTAAACAGTCACTAAGTAAGCTATTGAAAGTCAAGGACTATTTGTATAAGCACTTAGTGACTGTGGGGTAGAGAACAGCAGTTGAAAATAGCAGGCCATGTAGGATAGCTATTCTACAAAGCACTATAAGGAGTTCATGGTACAGGCTATATGGATCCTGCTCCTAGCTGCCCCCAGAATCCCCTGATTTTTCCCCACTGATTTCTTGGAGGCATAGTTTTCTGCTATTTTCCTCAATAAAAGCAAAGAACCCCTAAGAATTACGTCGAAATGTACTTGTTATGATGTTTCTCTTCATAGGAAGCCAAGTTATTATTCAAGGGCAGAAAAGGGTAAGAAATGGTAAGTCAGAAAAACTAAAGATGGAAAGGAAAAGAGGAGAATGGAATACAGCTAAATCTTGTTTATATTGAGAGCATTCACTATGCCTCTCTCCATACGGTTCTATCTTTGCAAAACCAGCCTTCTACCACATCTGTTTATAAAATATATATAAGACAGAATAATCTTAAAACTGCTAAAGGCTTGTACAGGACAGTTTTTATGTGATTTTAAACATTTATTACATAAGCAGTACTCATCTGAAGATGCTTCTAGTTATTTTAAAAGAAAGATCTTCAACAATGCATGTAAAATCTCCATCCTGGAAAGGCAAAGTCTCTTCAACAGAAACTTGGTGCCTTCTAGCTGAACATGGAAAATGGCCTTCACCTTTCCCCTCTTCTTAAAAGATGCTTTCTTTCTTTTTTCTTGTAATTCCTTAAATAAAACTACTTTGCAGTTGAATGCAAACATTATTTCATTAAAATTGATCCAACTTAGCCTGTTTATTTCTCTTCAGCCTGTCTTTTTTTCCTTTTTTATTGTGAATCAAAAAGTGAAGTTTGTAAAATAATGTAGATTAACAAGACCTCTCCCCATTCCTTTTTCATTCCAGCTTTCTTTAACATTCAACAGTTGATTGCCAGGAGACACTTAGCATTTGTTCCTTCTCTGAACTAATCCCTTGGATTGTCTTTGTCATGTGCAGAATATTCCACTGCTGGAGAAAGGTTGTAGTAACCTACGCAAGCAAATCGAAAATGCCAGAATTTTTGGTGTTCCTGTAGTGGTGGCAGTCAATGCATTCAAGTAAGTACAACAAAGTCCATAGTTCAACAAAGTTCAAAGTCCACAGTTTCAGGTGAATGACAGCTACCTATGCTCTTTGAAATATACTCAAACAAGAAAGGATTCAAGACATAAATTATTGGATAAAGCTAGAAAATTAAATTTGGTTTAATTAAGTTTGACTTAAATGTAAATTACAACAAATACATTTAACATGATTATTCTTCATCTATTCGATGATTTTGTCCTTTGTTCACATTAAAAGTATAATTCACTGGCAGCTTATGGAGATGCGCTCGGAAGTTCAACAACACAGGAAACTGTTACCACTCTCCACTGCAGGAGACAACAAGTTTCCTGCACGTCCTCATTTTTTAAAAAAATAATGCAGATAAAATATTAACATATGTTAGTCTTGGGCAAACACTACAAGTCTTTTCTAAGTATTGAGCCAGGAAACCTCAAAACTGAAGTGTTTCCCTCAGATCAGATCTTCAGAAACCTGGTTCACACATATAGATAGGTTGAGTGGGAGCTGATTTGAAATGTGGTAAATATTCACATGTTGGATCATTTCTAGGGATAAATAAAATATCTCCCCTACCTCCTCCTAAGCCATCTGTTGGTTCTTCTTGCATGTGTTTTTGTGTTCTTTGTATACAAATGTAATATTCTCATTTTGGAATTTGTCTCTGGTGCATGAGCTCTCAGTGTGTATATAAATAAAAAGTAATATATCATAGATAATAAATAAAAATATAAATAATCCTAAATATAATAAAGTACAATAAAATAAAATAGGTTCTTTGGAACAAATGAATGAGGTAAATCAGGAAACTATAACAAAAAGACTACAACTGTACTTTATCAAGATAAGGTAAGGTAAAGGTTCCCCCGCACATGCGTGCTAGTCATTTCCAACTCTAGGGGCCGGTGCTTATCTCCGTTTCAAAGCCAGCGTTTGTCCGAGGACGTCTCCGTGGTCATGTGGCCGGCATGACTAGACGCCAAAGGCGCACGGAACACTGTTACCTTCCCACCGTAGTGGTCCCTATTTTTCTACTTGCATTTTTACGTGCTTTCAAACTGCTAGGTTGGCAGAAGCTGGGACGAGTAACAGGCGCTCACTCTGTTACATGGCACTCGGGATTCAACCCGCCAAACTGCCGACCTTCTGATCGACAAGCTCAGCGTCCTAACCCACTGAGCCACCGCATCCCTACTTTATCAAGATAGGCTCCAATAAAATCTTGCAAATTTATCTGTAGCTCCCCCCCCCCTTTTTTTTTTTTTACTAAGTCTGAGTCTCTTTCTTGTGCTGTACTTTCCTGCTTAACATATGTTTCTGCTGCATTTGTTATTGTCTGAATGGCTTCTGCCACATTATCTCCACGGCTCTTTACAGAAGTACACAATTCCTGTATAGCCACCTCGTCTATCTTTTGGGCTCGGTGCCTGAGGAAGAACCAGTGTCTTCTTAAAGGACAACAGTGACAGGCCAGCTGAATGTTAATGATGAATCAGCTATAGTTAGCTTTAACCATCATCATAATTTCAAAACTAACCATGACTGGCAGTAACTTTAGTACTTATATGCTACTGAAGTTCAGTAATGCTGAAACTGGAGATTCGCTCTGTACAGCATAGGAGGCAGGTCTTTTCCAGTAGCTAATGAAACATTTGGAAGGTTAAGTATTGGTATATTGGCATTCTAATAAAAAGCCTGGTAATGTTTGACTTTGCAGATCAGATACAGAAGCAGAACTACAGCTGGTCATCCAGTTGGCTAAGGAAGCTGGTGCTTTTGATGCTGTCAAATGCACCCACTGGGCTGATGGGGGTAAAGGAGCTGTGGCATTAGCAGAAGCAGTGCAGAGGGCATCACAGGTCCCAAGCCATTTCCAGTTCTTGTATGATGTGGAGGTAAGGCTTTGTTTTGAATATTATATCTTTTTAGGGGAAATGAAATGCTAAGGAACGAAATGCAAAACGAATAGATGGAAACTAGAACTTGTTATCTAACTTTGTATAAAAAGGAATAGGTAAGCTATGAGATGGATTGACTGGCTCATTGTATTAATGCATAGAAGCATACACGACTCAGCATTTCAAAGGAAGACACTTTTTTATCAATGGTTTACAATATGGAGAAAATGACAATACAGTAATAGAAGGAGATCCAGGGCTGGATGTCATTTTAAATGTATCATTTCAAGGAATTACAGCAGTTGGCAGAAATCAGTGTTTTTGCCTTAAGATTATTCTGCTCTACAGTAACCATCACTAAAAGATTTGACCTTCAGCTGGAGTCAACTTTGAGTCCAAAATCATAATGAAGGTTAAGGATAATGTGACAATCCTATTAAAAATAAGATTGTGAATAGCAAAAGAAATTTGAGGCTCATAGCTTAAAAACTGAAAGATTGAAATAGGTTAATAGATGCTGGAAAAATTTAGCTGGGTAAAAATCTGGATGAAGATGACTCCCTGGGGGGGAAGTCTTTTTGCTTATCTAGGTTGTACAGTGTCCTATTTCTATTTGCTGGGCTCCTCTGGAAAGAAATGCAGTATTCTAAATAAATAATTTCAGAAAGTGAAGAATCTTGGATAATGAGCAGAGTATTGGGATTATGACAACAGAATCTGATATGCAGCATTATCGCAGCTGGTTACAGAAATATATGACTTGGCTTCCAGGGGGATTATTAGCTGAACCAGATTTACAAATGCAGACAAATATCATAGCTTTCTTCAACTAAATCTAATTCAGGTTTCGTGATTTTTGACTCAGCAGCACAATCAAATTATTTTCCAACATCCTCTGCAGCTGTTCTCAGTAGCCAGAACTTGATTTTTATGTTCAAGAGAAAATAATATAGTTTTAAAACTTAGTGTCTTGATGATGGGTGACATGAAAGAATAGTTAAATTCATTAGAAACCGAGCTGTTTTAACTGTCATTAAGTTTCTGCCCACATTTTTTCTTTCTTACCAGCACTGAATTTTAGCATCCTGCACAAATTTGAAACTTTCTTGTCATTCCTGTCAAGTTTCTTGATATTTCCTCTTCTTTTATGGAGTATTTTAAGAGTCTTATTCAATGGAAAAGCATAAAGAGTTATAATTCTAAAATGCTATGTCTTGTTGTGACTTATAATTGTATGAAGCTACATTTTACATGTAGTCATCTGTGTGATTTAGAAGTTTCATCAAAATGACAAAAGTTCTTTCCCTTTCCTATGTGCGTGCAACATGACCTGTGTATAAAACTTATGTATCTGACAATATACATTGATTATTTCCCACCCTTCAGGAAAAAAGCGATCTCAATATGTATGGAGAATTGCCATCACTTAGTAACAAATAATAATAATAATAATAATAATAATAATAATAATAATAATAATAATAATAATAATAATAATAATAATAATAACAATAACAATAACAACAACAACAACAACAACAACAACAACAACTTTATTGTCACTTTGAATGTGCATCAATTGGCATACATCAAAATGAAATTTCATTGCATACAGCTCTCAAAGGGTCACCACCTCTGATATACACTCCTAGTTCATGGCCAGCTCAAGTTTCAGATCATCCATTTTAGTCTCTAGGGAGCGACAGATGGCAAACAGGACAGATGGAA
The DNA here is from genome assembly GCF_964194415.1 of Vipera berus. NCBI lineage: Eukaryota > Metazoa > Chordata > Lepidosauria > Squamata > Viperidae > Vipera > Vipera berus. The sequence goes on from NC_138202.1 coordinate 30,351,674, forward strand.
ACAGAGCTCCATGTGGATTAGCCCTCAAATTAGCTTGTATTCCTGCATGACAACCTCCTCACCTCCTTTCCTTTTTCTGATCCTGTCTCTTCCACCTTTTCCTTAAAGGGGCATCGTTCCTTTTACGCTGCCACCACCTCTAACTCCTCCAAAAGCCTCTGTCTCTCTTCCTCTGGGCCTGCGACAGCCTCATCCAGTTCCTTTGCTCCATAAGCCCCGGGACCTCTCCTCCTCTGCCTCCTTTGGAAACAGCCCTGATTTGCAATAGAATCCGTCGCTGGATCAGCAGTCAGATCTTGCTGCCGGCAGAACAATTTCAAACAGCGCAAGTGACTTTTAATGGTCTCACCAACAGTTACAAATAGCTAAAAACTCACCATACCAGCAAAGATTGTTTTGTCGTATGTTACCTTAGTTCCACCACGTTGCTCAAAAAAATTAAAACCTTCCCAATTATGTGGCCTATATCCCTTATATCCCTCCCAAAACTTTTCACCTTCGAGAGCCAATGCAGCCACAGCTGATCCAGGCACCGCCATTTTAGCTGCTTGCTAAAATGTAGAGAAACCAATCACAGAGGCCCTGGGGAGGAGATATTAATTTCATCTTTCCTCCCAGAGTCTATGTGATTCTTAGCTCCCCTTTTGTACTAAACTATGTTTTTTTAAACTACAGATTGTGAATAAGCTACACTAAGTCATAACCAGTACATCATGTTAGAGCTTTGACTCTTGCTCAGTGAGGAAGAGAAAGCACATACATGTGCCATGCTTTCATGGGTTTAATGTGGTAATTGTCAGCACTCAGTAATGCTGCCAATTGGTTGGTTGTGCAGGAATCAGTGTAATCCCAAATACAGCAATGATACCCTTCTCTGCTAAAGTAGCAACACTTCCTCCATGCAAAATATATTGATGCGGAAACAGTCTGATAGCAGAGAACATTTGTAGCTCAGAGTTGACTGTGGGGTCCTTAGTACTCTCTGAGCTTGGTTATTTTCTTGTAGACATTTTATTATCCAACTAGATAACATTGTCAGTGCTAGAAGGAAGTGGGGTTTGCTCTCTGTATATATTAGTGGCTTTTCCAGTCAGTATAGGTGGGAATTTTCTTGATTAGATTGTTGTTTATTGTTAGGCTATTGTTTACTGTTAACTTGCTTTTTTATTATCTTTTTTGAATGGTATGTAGATATTTATCTCTATGTGCCTATTGATGGGTAATTTGTCTGAATGCCAGGCTTCCAGGAAGAGTCACTTCATGGGGCAGTGAAAAAACCAAAGCAAGCTGGGGGACTCCATTGTGTGTGCTTCAAACATGTCACTCCTCTTACAACAACTTATGCCTATATAATTCACCTATCATGTTAAATCATAGTTGATGGTGATTGAGTGTGATGTCTGAACCAAGTCATAGCTACTTATTCCCAGTAAGCCATAATGTTTGTTTGATTTTGGTTGAGTGTGATATTTCAGCCTAGTCTGTCTATAGCTACGGGGGTAAAGGCAGTTTCTAATAAATATGGGAATGCAATAGTGGTGAATATCTGTAGCTTAGGTGTAGGATGAGGCTGAAGTTTCATTCTCTGAGTTTGTGGGTTAGTTTCTGAATGTTTCATTACCACACTAGGTAACATCTTCAGCGGAGTGGAGTTCAACTGTAGGAGTGGCCATATGGGCTTCAACCTCTATAACATCCATATTATGTATATGCAGAATACACTCTGCTAAAAGAAAGCTTTTGTGAAGTGGCATCAGGTTTTCCTTGTAATTTGTATTACATTTTCTCTGAACAAATACCTAGAAATAGCTGTTTCTGGACTGGTATACTTTGCACTAGACTAAATGATTTTCCCAAGCCAGTGACCCCTGGTTGTGTTGAGATTTTCACATTGATTTAGGAGTTTGGGAACTGCAAAACCCAACATATGCAGGTAGTACCAGAATGGGGGATTCTGGCCAAGACTGTCTGTTTCTAAAGGCTGAAAAATGGATAGCTTCCCATTTTCCTGTTACAATTATATTGCAGTACATTTTCTGATGAAAAAAAGATGCTTGATGAAACTGCAGTGAAAGGTGTCTTAATTCAGTATGTTGTGAAAATAGGAAAAACTCTGCCTGACATGTTTTCTTCTTTTTTTGTGTTCCTAGCTTCCAGTTTTAGAGAAGATCAGAATTATTGCACAGAAGATCTATGGGGCAAATGACATTGAACTGCTGCCAGAAGCTGAGCTGAAAATTATTCAATATACCAAACAGGTACACCTGCAGGCATCCTATGTCTGGGCTAAATTTAATGTATCTTCTGATCTTATCTGAGTATGCAGGCAGAATTGGGCATAACTACATTTTTAAAGAAGTAAAACTAGTGTAAAATTCTTTAGCAAATTTTCTGTTTGGAAGAGAAGACTTCTTTCAGCATTTTGACATGGCTTTAATATGACACTTTCTTGCCCTATTTTTTTAATACAGCATTTCTTAATACAAAATTCTGGGAGAAATTCTTTTGGTTAATTATTTATGTATTACATATATCACACAAACAATTTTAGGTGAATTCATAGGAAAGCATTCTTTCTATGTGCATACAATTTCTTATGGGTCCATTTAAAATACATTTTGTACTTTTCAAATTTGGCAGTTGCACTATATATTTAGTTTACTGGATATCCCAGAGTGTGTGAAGGGTCCCATTTCTTGCTTATATTGACATCTATGATGACATTTTTTTTCCTGGCTGCCATATATATTTAATTCTGATCTAGAAAATGTACCATGGGTACATCTATACCAGGGGTGTGAAACTGCCGGCCCGCGGGCCAGACGTGTCGCAACGAAACCGCGCCCACTCCATTGCCGGCAATGGGGAAAAAGCTCCAATACATCGCGCGACGTCACGTGACATCGCGAGTTTGACATGTCTGATCTATACTATTAAATGGGGACAAACAATCCCAAAATGAAAGATTAAGAGTAGATCTGTGTCACTTCCTTTACCCTTCAGATAAATTGGAAGTACAACTTCAAAATGTCTAGTCAATATTGTTTCTTTAATGTTAAAACTAAAGACTCTTGATCATTAGAAAAGAGATGCATGTGATTGACAGAGATAATCTAACAGATTCAGATGAATCAACTTGTGATACAGTTGATCTGCTTAAACTAAGAAAAGTTAGAGCGAAATGAATTTGACTTTGTGTAATTTGGTAACTTTTTTCTGGCACACTTTTCAAGTGATGTACTTTCTTTTGCAATCATTGACTTTTCTATGTTTGCCATCTAGGGATTTGGAAACCTGCCCATCTGCATGGCTAAAACCCATTTATCATTGTCTCATGACCCAGAGCAGAAAGGCGTGCCTACTGGATTCATTTTACCCATAAGAGATGTCCGAGCCAGCGTGGGTGCAGGATTCCTTTATCCCTTAGTAGGAACAGTAAGTGTCACAGTTTGGAAGTCTTGAATTAATATAAGTTGGATCCTATTGGGTTAGTATGGGGTTATTTGGCTTCAAGCTCCCTCTATTAATAAATAAATCTGCGTACAATTCCATACAATTACTCATATTAATTATAAACTAATATTTCAGGTCCAATAGGCAGTTTGGTACGTGTAGGAACCATGTTGACCACCTCTGAAATAAAGGGCATTTATTTGCTAACTTTTTATACATTGACTTGCTTTTGGAGTGTGTTCCTTATGATTAAGAAACTCTTTCCTTCAGCATGTTCTGTATGATTTTTAAAAATAGATCTCTACTAAGCACAGTTCTGCTGTAACATTTCTGAATCTAGATCAGCTTCTCATATGTTATGGGGACTATCACTGGCTTAGGGTCAAGAAAAGAAAGGAAGGAAGGAGTGGAAAAAGAAACATGTTTTCTTTCCAAGTTATATTTTTCAGCCCTCAAAAATGTTCTATGATATTAATAGAAAAGCACATATTGTAGCAATGTTTAGAGAAGTAAAACATTTTGCCTTGTGTATGCATCTTCAGATTTGAATGATTTGAGTTTTAATTGAGCCTTGAGTCTTCTTTACAAGTCAATCCATAGTACTAGCTGATTTTTTTTAACCTTACCTATGGGACAAAATGATAATAAACAAGGTCAAGAATTTAAGAAGCAGATTACTTGACAAAATCATACTGCTTATGCTAATGAAAAGATAAGCTGGAGCTCAGTAATACAAAGTCCCATATGCAGTTAAAGCAGAACTGACTAATCTACAGGCTACATGTAGTCCTCAACCCTTTTTGTATTTGTGCGTATGTGGCCTTGAGAGTTCATCAGAATGTATTTATTTATTTGATGCCTTCTTGTCAGTGTTGACTCCTGGAATCTGCCTGGACAAATCCCTGCAGTTTTCTTGTCAAGGTTTTTTGGAAGTGGTTTGCCATTGCCTGATTCCTAGGGCTGAGAGAGTGTGACTGGACCAAGGCCGCCCAGTTGGTTTTGTGACTAGTGTAACACTAGAACTCACAATCTGTCAGTTTCTAGTCGGCTACCTTAACTACTATCCCAGACTGACCATATCTTCTGCCAATATTCAGAGGAGTCTTTGGGTGAAAAGAATATGTGTGCTGGAGCAAAGGACTGCTCCCCTTCTATCCAGAAACCTACTGCCCTTTGGAAGTAAAATGGACCATACAGTAATGGCAGAGATCCTATAAAGTTCAAAAATGCCACACAAGGGTTCCCTCTCGCTACTGTTCTGTTCCAGCCTACGACTGGCTCTGTTTAAATGTCAGGGACAACCCCTTTTTATAGTCAACAGGCTGGAAAAACCCAACCAAATTTATTTACAAAGAAATCAAAGTGCAAACAAGAGTTAAACCAAAAGTTCAAACAAGAGTTAAAACAGTAATAACAGACCAGGACTCTAGCAGAAGATCTTCAAACGGTTGCCTTCAGCAACCAGCACCTCCCACACCTTCCCCTTTTATCAGCAGTCCCAAGGCGTGGCTTCTCATTGCCTTCTCCTCCTCTCACCGAGTTGCCTCATTGCCTTCCTCTGTTCTACTCTGCTGGATTGCCTCTTGCTCCTAGCGTCCCTGAATAGATCCAGCTGTGAATCATCTACGTCCAATACCTCGTGCTCACACGGCTGAGTGTGATGAGGAACATGATGGGAGGCCAGGCTGAGAGTCCTGCAGTGCATCAGAGCCTCCCTCTGACACCAAAGGCTCTCCAAACCCCTCCTCCTCCTCCTCTTCAAAATCATCAGACTCAGCTGCCGGTATCACAGGCTGACGCTGAATCACAACAGCTACTTTCTCTTAGATACAAAAGAACCCAAGTACCCAGGCCCTCACCATGATACCCTATAGAAGGTTGTCGGTTCCACTTTGGAAGTCCCTGGGTGCAGTTAAAGAAGAATGCTAGCACATCCAAAAGATATAGAACGAGTTTGTAATCTTGCCAAGATCCAAATTCAGGGGACGATGTAGGTAGTTCTCAACTCAGACCACAACTGGAACCAGAATTTCCATTGCTAAGCAAGGCAGTTGTTTACCAAGTCATGCCTGACTTTATTACCATTTTTGCTCCCGTTGTTTAAATGAATTACTTAACAATTGTGAAGTGAATCATGTGGTCATTAAGGAAATCCAGCTTTCCCCCATTGAGTTTTCTTCTCGGAAGCTGACTGGGAAGGTTGCAAATGATGACCACAGGTTACCAAGACACTACAACCATCGTAAATACAGGCTAGTTGGCCAGAGCCTGAACATTGAACATCTGACCATAGGGATGTTATGACCAATTGTAAGATACTTTTTTCAATGCCATTGTAACTTTGAACGATTGCTGAACATGTTAAAGGTCTGTGCAATTATAATACAAGGAGCCGTAGTGTGTTTTCCTACATAAATCTTTTGCTTGCAAGATGACACCTTCGGGAAAGGGCGGTATATAAATGTAATAAAATAAAAAAAATAAAATAGTGTATGCCCAGCTCTTTCTCTTAAAAAGCTAAACTAGGAAGGAGATTCAGTATTTTTTACCCTATATTACTTTTCCTAGAAACCTATCCAGTTATTTGAAATCCAAGATGGGATACTTATTTCCATTTTTCATTGGATCAAGAAAGACATTTTAGACACTGGGCGCTGTCTAACAAAATGAAATTCAATGGTGAAAAAAGTAAGGTTCTACATTTAGGCAGGAAAAATCAAATGCACAGGTATAGTATAGGTGGTACCTTTCTCAATAGTAGTAACTGTGAGAGGGATCTCGGAGTCCTAGTGGACAATCACTTCAATATGAGCCAGCAGTGTGCTGCAGCTGCCAAAAAAGTCAACACAGTGCTAGGCTGCATTAACAGAAGGATAGAATCAAGATCACGTGATGTACTAATACCACTTTACACTGCCTTGATAAGGCCACACCTGGAATACTGCATCCAGTTTTGGTCACCATGATGCAAAAAAGATGTTGAGACTCTAGAAAGAGAACAGAAAAGAGCAACAAAGATGATTGGGGGACTGGAGGCTAAAACATATAGGGAACAGTTGCTGGAATTGGGTATGTGTAGTTTAACGAAGAGAAGGGTGAGGGGTGACATGATAGCAGTGTTCCAATATCTCGGTCTGCCACAAAAAGGAGGGAGTCAAGCTATTCTCCAAAGCACCTGAAAGCAGGACAAGAAGCAATGGATGGAAACTAGTCAAGGAGAGAAGCAACCTAGAACTAAGTAGAAACTTCCTGACAGTTAGAACAATTAACCAGTGGAACAACCTGCCTCCAGAAGTAGTGAATGCTCCAACACTGGAAGTATTTAAGAAGAAACTGGACAGCCATTTGTCTGAAATGGTATAGGGTTTCCTGCCTGAGCAGGGGGTTGGACTAGATGACCTCCAAGGTCCCTTCCAACTTGTTGTTGTTATTGCTATTGCTACTATTGCTATTATTATTATTATTATTATTATTATTATTATTATTATTATTATTGCTATTATTATTATTATTATTATTATTATTATTATTATTATTATTATTATTATTATTGACTTACTGAGGCAGCAGTTTTGTAAACATGATTTTAAGAGCCATCAGGTCTTTGTACAGGTAGTCCTCGACTTAAAAACCATTCCGTAGCGATCGTTCAAAGTTACAAGTTTAATGAAATGTTTACTTGAGATAGAGCAAAGGTATCTTGAAGATAAAAGTTTTTCTTGTTGAAAGGATTAAGTAATCCTTCTCAGTATAGTCTGGAAGTTGTAAATCCAAAAAAAAAAAAAGATTTATGTGGAGGTTTTGTTTGTTTTGCTTCTTATACCTGTTTATTATCTTCAATAAATAGTTAGGTCATTTGTCTGCCTAGTTTGTGAGCATGTTACAGCAACTTCTCATAGATTTATAGCCCTCTCAGTGACACATGCTGCTGCTGAGGTCTACAGCAGCGATCATCCCAACCTTCTGTTAACTATCACGTTGGCAGCCTGCAAAAGTATCATTCAGAATTCGAGTTTCAAAATCCTGGCTTTTGTGGTCCTGTAAATGGAATTCTGGAAATGATACATCTAGATTCTGGTGGACAGAAAAAAACTCAGGGTGGGAATAAAAGGTATTCCCAACATACCCCTAGATTGCATTTACCACATTTGTCTTCATAGTCAGAGGACTTGACCAAAAGCCAAAATTACTAAACATAGATTATTTAAAATGAATTCTTATGCTGTTGTAAGAGCAAGTAAGAACAGTTTTTTAAGATGTAATGAGCAGGAGTAATAGAACTAATCAATTCAGATTTCTCACTTGAGGCACAAATAACCAGGCTCAAATTATCATATTTTGTACCCATTATGCAAAGACCTAGCTCTCTAGAAAAGGCTCTAACATTAGGAAAAGTGGAAAGAAAGAGAAAAGGACGACCAGTAGCAACTTTTCAGAACAAACCCAATTGCAGTTTGACTAGTGAACCCAGCCTTCCCTGGAAAGTATCTCACTACTTGGTGGATGGTGCTAATAAAACTTACACCTTTTTTTGGTGCACCAAAGCAAATTATGATGTCATGATGAAATAACTGCATGGACATAGATGTGCATTTGTGTGGATAACATTTTCCAAATGCATTTGAATACCAAATCAAAGATGGGCTACCTTTTCAGAATAAAACAAGGATTCCAGGGAGCTCAAGGTACAAGCCAGCAAGGAAATGTTTGAATTCTTTGCCCCATGACTAAGTACTTTTGGAATATGTATTTCGGACCAGTTGTTTTTCATTCCAGATGAGCACAATGCCAGGACTTCCTACCAGGCCTTGTTTCTATGACATTGATCTGGATCCTGTGACTGGAGAAGTAAATGGACTGTTCTAAGACAAATCAACAACCCAAAGTGAGTATTTGAGAACATCAGTATATGCTGCTTTACTCTGTGAGTTCCCAGGATTTTGAGAGGATTTGGCTTGATGGGTGCTTTCATAAAACAACTGCCACAGCTAATCATCAGACAGTCATTTATCAAAAAGGAATCAGTGATCTGTACTACATTGTCTTTTGGGATGAGTGCAGACAGATGGATACACAAACAAAATACAAAGCTGTAGCTATCCCACAAATGAAGGCAAACACATTATGGTAAGAGAAATGTTCCCTGAGGATGGTCTCCAACAGAAGTATTAAAAGCTCAGAAGACTAAATCTCTGGTCCCGGTGATTGAGCTAAATTGGATCCTTTAGCTATTCCCTCATTTTGTTTCCAAGGATGGTGATGAGGTCAATGTGGGGGTCCAGAGGGTTGCTGGACATTACTGTTAAGTTTGAAGTTAACATTTCATACCAAGTTCCTTCGGTTTCTCTTCACTAGCCTTGTTTTCTAGTTTGATTATCATCCTTCTTGCCCTTCAGTTTCAGTTTTTTTCTGACTCCTTAAGAATTGAGCATTCTGTAAATTTTATCCTCTTTCTATAGTTTTAATTTTGTCTTCTAAGTTAAGTATTTTATTCAAGTCATTACTACTGAAAAGAAGATGTTCTAAGGCAGGGGTCTTCAAACTTGGCCCTTTTATGACTTGTGGACTTCAATTCCCAGAATTCCTCAGCCAGAGTGCCTGGCTGAGGAATTCTGGGAGTTGAAGTCCTCAAGTCATAAAAGGGCCAAGTTTGAAGACCCCTGTTCTAAGGACTGAATTTTTTTCTTGGCATCCAACTTTGTCTCCAATCTGATGAAGCCAAACTGGCCGAGTATGAGTTATAGTGAACACTGCCTGAATATAAATACCTGTATGTATCTATTAAACTATTATGCCATCCAGCCCACATTTAACTAACCTGCTGGTCATTAACTGCTTTACGACAATCCAGATGTACTATGTCCAGGGTAGTCTTATAATTTCTTAAGGTTAATTCTTAAAAAAAGATACACATTGATATTGCAAAACGTGTTCTTGACAAATCCATGTTTTTATGGGGTTTGCATATCCATCTTTTTATGATCTGCTCTAAAATCTGTTTAAATATTGATGTAGGTGGACTTGTTTGTAGTTTACTGACGCTTTTTTTCCTCTCTTTTTGAACATCGGGCTGACATTTGTTCTGCTCCAGTCATCTGTCACCCCATCAGTAAGATTTCTCAAAAGGCTTCGTTCAGACCATGATTTTGTTCTTTCCGTGTTCTAGGATGCAGTTTATTTTTCCCTGGGGATCATGTTTCTGTCAGACATGAACATCAGTGCTGCCATTCTGATTTTCCCAGTTTCTCAGTGGAATACATTTTTGCTAGGGTGGCAGTGTGTGGGGGGGACTTGGGGTCAAAAATGACTGAACCAAAATAGTTCTTCCTTTTCTTCGTTATCTCTTAGCATCTTATCTTCCCTGAACAGTTTGATATATTGATTCTTTTCTTTTCCTTTTACTTAGAATATATCCAAATACAACTTTTAAAATTATTTCTACCATTCTCCACTAATGTCAGTGAATTCTGAGTTTTTACTTTCTGCGGTCTCAGGCTGCCTACTTCTATACTTCCTTTGTGATTTGTTCCTCTTTCCATTTCCTATTATGTATTCTTTTTTTCAGGCCCTCATTAGTTGTTTTGTGTAGCCACATTAATTAGAATCATTTGCAATATTTGCTGTTAGTATCCCCTTTTTTTAGGAATTTGCATCCCCCCTGAGTTCTTTTTCTCATCAGCTTCTGCTGATGTGGAATGTTACTTAACATTGTTCTGCATTTATTAAAAATAGTTTTTTTAAGTCCAGGGTACATGTTTATCTCCTCTCGATTTTTGTTTCTACTAGATGTTCAAGCATCAGGGTCACCCTTCCAATATCCCTGCTTCTTCCATTTCCTCAGCTAAGGGTTTTCTATTTGCCAGTATCAAATCAAGACTAGCTCATCCTCCCATGCATTCCCCCAAGTTTTGAAAGAGAAAGTATGTCAGGAATTTCTGGAAGGACTATGCTTGCCAAAAATTTATCTCCAAACATACCAGTATGTCAGGATAAGCAGAGCTGGTAAGTTAGTTCAACAGTAAAAATAGCTTGAACAATGTGAAGAATTATTATTTTATCGTGGAAAAGAAAATTTATATTGCATTTTGGGCAGTATCACACATCACTGAGCTTTGGTGACACTTGTTCAAGAAAAAGCATGTGATTTCCCTTTTTTATTTTCAGTGAGAAAGTTACAGAAAATTAAATATTCAGTCTTCATTTAGGTCTAACCACATTCAAAACCACTTTTCAATCTGGCTTCTTTCAATGAAACACTGGAGGAAAAACATGGGAACTTTCAGCCATACCAATTTCATAGAAGTAAAAATATGAGCTTTGGCTATTAAAGGTTTGTGTAGCTCCATCATCATGATATGTTGGTAATCTTTTCTTTGATATTCACTGTTTTAAGATATGAGGTATCAATCAATGTGGATCCTCCAAGTTTTATATTAAGGGAGACATGAGATAATTTGTGGACAACATATGTGGAAATATTTTCCTTTTTTATTTCCAGATGTTGAATAAATTATGTTATCATTAACTTATATAGCATAACATATTATAAGGTGGCTCTTTATTTTGTATGATTCATTTATTATGACTTCCAGTTTTGTTGCACAAATAACTTAATTTGTTTTCTTTTGCAGATATTGGGGAGATATTGTTTTGACAAAAGTTGAATAAGATCTCCGTGGTTCCTAGAAGTCTTTGGAAACAATTTAAACTCTTATTTTTTTAAAACACATCTTAATACTGTAATTTTAAAAGGTGGTATGCTTTTTAGTTGTGGCAAATGAAAGTCTATATTTTTAACACTGACACTTTTTAAAAGATATTCACAGCACGGGCCTATATTCGTTATTAAAAAATTATGTTTTAACTTCAGATCCAACCTGATTAAATAAATTTTGATTATAAATTGTGCAACATTTAGTAAGTGTATTATATTTACACTTGAGTAAATGACTAAACAAAACAAAAACTTAATTTTAGATGTTACATAAGTAATGCAACAGGCACTATCACAGAATATATGTTCATGTATCTTGCTGTATTAGGATAAAATCTAAAGTTAATCCTCCTTTGAATCTATGCACTGAAGTACGCAAACTTGTCCCATCATTTTTAATAGCTTTAACCTAAGTAGGTCCAAGACTGGATTTCTCACAAAGACAGTAAACTATCTTCAGGTTTTCAATATATTTTTGTTTAAAAATATTTTGTTCTGTTTAAAATCTAGTCAGTTAATGAAAGCAGTTTTCCTGATCAAATACTTGAATTTCAAGTTAAGTAATTAATCAGTATATCTTCCTATTTTAGTTTATCTTCCATACCAATTTCTATTTTTAAAAGTTAATCAAACAAATTTGACCATTTTAATGCTTAATTTGGGTAGTGTTATATGAGCTTTTCAGGAGAGGATACCTCCTCTCTTTGCTATTTACAAAAAAATCCCTTTTTATCCTTCTGTCATCCTTCCTGAGATTTTTCCTATTTATTCATAATTGAAATTTGCATAGCCAACACTTTAGAAGATAGGCTCAAGGTCCAGAAGGGCCCTATCCAACAAAATGCAATTCAGTGGTGAGAAAATTTAATTTAATTTAATTTATTAATATTTCTATACCGCCCTTCTCCCGAAGGACTCAGGGCGGTGTACAGGGCAAGAATAAAACACAGAAATTACAAAAGATAAAAGGTAATTAAATACATGCCCAATTAAAAAATACAGTTAATACATACTAAAAACCCCAATAAAAATAATAAAAACCCCACCAATCCCCCCTCAGGCCAGGCCGGCTTGCTCGAACAAGTATGTTTTCAGATCGCGGCGAAAGGAGCGAAGATCGGGCGCCGTCCGGAGCTCAACCGGTAACTGGTTCCATAGCTCCGGGGCGCCCACAGAGAAGGATCTCCCCCTGGGGGCCACCAGTCGACATTCTCTGACCGGTGGCACCCTGAGGAGGCCCTCTCTGTGGGAACGCACAGGGCGGAGGGAAGTAGACGCTGGCAGCAGGTGTTCCCTAAGGTACTCCGGACCCCTGCCATGTAGGGCTTTAAACACCATTACTAGTACCTTGAATCTCACCCGGAAGACAACTGGCAACCAATGCAGCTCACGGAGCAGAGGTGTGACATGGGAGTATCGGGAGACTCCCAACACAACTCTCGCGGCTGCATTCTGTACCAGTTGGAGCCTCCGGGTGGTCCTCAAGGGAAGCCCCATGTAGAGAGCGTTGCAGTAGTCTAGACGAGAGGTCACGAGCGCGTGAGTGACCGTGCATAAATCATCCCGGCTTAGATAGGGCCGCAACTGGCGCACCAGGCGAACCTGGGCGAAAGCCCCCCTAGTCACAGCCACCATGTGATCTTCCAAGGTGAGCCGTGAATCTAGGAGGACTCCCAAGTTGCGAGCCCTATCTACGGGGGGTAATAATTCACCCCCCATAGAAAGAGATGGAATATCCGAATAGACCCGGGATGAAGGTATGCAAAGCCACTCGGTCTTGTCGGGGTTGAGTTGAAGTCTGTTCCTCCCCATCCAGACCCGAACCGCCTCCAGGCAACGGGACATCACGTTGAGGGCATCACTGGGGTGGTTTGGGGTCGAAAGAAAAAGCTGGGTATCATCAGCATACTGATGATACCCAACTCCAAAGCCACGAATGATCTCACCCAGCGGTTTCATGTAGATGTTGAACAGGAGAGGCGAGAGGACTGACCCCTGAGGAACTCCACAAACGAGAGACCTCGCGGTCGACCTCTGCCCTCCTGTCAACACCGACTGCGAGCGTCCCTGGAGATAGGAGGAGAACCACTGTAGGACCGTGCCTCCCACTCCCAATCCCCTGAGACGCCGCAGCAGGATACCATGGTCGATGGTATCGAAAGCCGCTGAGAGGTCTAATAGGACTAGAACAGAGGAATGACCCCTGTCCCGAGCCCTCCAGAGATCATTCACCAGCGCGACCAATGCCGTCTCCGTGCTGTGCCCGGGCCTGAAACCCGATTGGTACGGGTCTAGATAATCCGCTTCATCCAGGACCAAAGGGAGCTGATGCGCCACCACACTCTCAACAACCTTCGCAAGAAAGCGAAGATTGGAGACCGGACGAAAGTTGTTCAATACAGCTGGGTCCAAGGCAGGCTTCTTGAGGAGAGGCCTCACCACCGCCTCTTTCAAGACGGCAGGGAAGCTACCCTCACTCAAAGAAGCTGATATAACTGCTTGGAACCAGCTGCGTGTCCTCTCCCGGGCTGCATAAACCAGCCAGGAAGGGCACGGGTCCAATAAACATGTGGTGGAGCTCAGCCTCCCCATAATCCTGTCCACTTCCTCCGGAGTCACAGAATCAAACTCCTCCCAGGTGATATCGACAAGACCGCCCGTGTCCTGATCGTCAGACTCTGCCCAGTCAGAGTCCAGACCGGTCCGAATCCGAGCGATTTTGTCTGACAGATAATGGTTAAACTCCTCGGCACGACCCTGCAAGGGTTCCTCCCTCACCTCTTGATTAAGGAGGGAGCGAGTCACCCTAAACAGGGCGGCCGGGCGATTATCTGCGGACGCGACAAGGGTAGCGAAGTGATTAGACCTCGCCACCCTTATCGCAGCGAGATAAGACCTAATATAGGTTCTTAGTCGCAATCGGTCGGATTCGGATCGGCTGGACCTCCAACCGGTCTCTAGGCCCCGTCTCCGACGCTTCATCTCCCGGAGCTCCGCAGAGAACCATGGAGCTCGACGGGATCTGCATTGGGTCAGGGGCCGCAAGGGTACAACTCGGTCAAGAGCCTCAGTGTTACTGTTACTCGTCCCAGCTTCTGTCAACCTAGCAGTTTGAAAGCACGTAAAAATGCAGGTAGAAAAATAGGGACCACTACGGTGGGAAGGTAACAGCGTTCCGTGCGCCTTTGTCATCTAGTCATGCCGGCCACATGACCACGGAGATGTCCTTGGACAAGCGCTGGCTCTTGGGCTTTGAAACGGAAATGAGCACCGGCCCCTAGAGTTGGAAACGACTAGCACGCATGTGTGGGGGAACCTTTACCTTTACCTTACTATAGACAACTTAGGGACAGCTCTGGCTTTAAAAAAACTACTGTGCTATCTATCCAAAAACTTTGCATTTGATGCTGAGTTGGCACTGTTTATGTTTGTGGGGAGAGGAGAATTCTCTCAAAAAACCTTGAAGATGGAGAGATTCCTCTGGAATAACCCCCCAATAGCCCTCTCAAAATGTGATTTTATTCTGTTTTTGCATGTATTTATCTAAATGAAGTACAGTAGCAAAATCTTCCCTGTTTATTTATTTATTTATTTGTTTCAATTTATTTACCGCCCTTTTCCCGAAGGACTCAGGGTGGTTTACAGGGCAAATTAAAACAGTGCAATGTACAAATTAAAATTAAATTAAATTAATAGCCCCAAAACCGTTTAAAATTTAAAATTTAAAACCTTAAAACCCCTCAGTCCAGGCCGGCTAAGTCAAATAGCCAAGTTCCTATATATTAGGGCTGTGTGGGGTTCAAAATAAGCCCTTTGGATCTTACACGAGTGTGTATCCTTCTCTGCTGTTCATTTAAAAAAAAAGAGATGTCCATAGAGCATGGTCAAAAAAGTCAAAATAGTGGCCACAGTGGTCCAGTTGAATCGCTGCTCGTTTTTTCAATGTACACAAATATCAACAGCTTCATTCACACCACCACAGATCATTTGGGGTATTTCTCTTCCAAGCTTGGACAGCAGCCTGAAGAAAGTAGGATTCTTTTAACAAATAGGAGAACACTGCTAGGCTAGGCAAGATCCAGACCAATTCTTCTGAATCATTTTTTGAAATATGGATAGCCATACCCACATGCCCCGCGTACATACAGATCACTTTCAAATGTGTAAATTAAAATATACTCGCTGCCAGATTTGTAATTAACAGAAATAAACCGGCGTCCTTGAAAAGCTCTTGAGCACATTGGTGATTAATGTAGAGGAACTTGGTGAGTTTCATTACTTTTCTGGGCAGAGCTTCGGGTATTTGAGGTGGGGAGTGAGTGATAAGGGGAGAGGTTTTTATCTGCAATGCACCACAATGGCTGGATTTAATGTGAAATTCTCTGTTTTGAAGGAAGTCTTGATGGAAAAGAAAGCAAAAGAGCCCAATTTCGATGTATGTTTGGATTCAGTATTTACTGCACCACTCTTTATTTAAAGAGATCTTGCACTTCTCTCTCATTTCTAAACTTTTCAAAACTCAGCTCTATATACTTTAGTCTCTCTTTCCCCAACTTAGTGCTTCCTAGATAAGTTTAACAAGTATCCCAAGGCCTAGGTGGATAGATAAGGTTAAGCCCATTTTGCATAATTTAAGCTGCTGGGATCACCAATTTAAAAGTCGAGATAATGTATTATAGAAAAACACTTCTGCATGGTTTTCCAGATAATTGTTGCTTCACACAGCAAATAATAGTGATTAGATAGAGACGCTAATGAGGTTTAAGATAGTTTTATACAGTACCGAACTCAAAACATTCTTCCCTCATTTTTGTCCTCCCATCTTTTGACACAATTTTCTGATAGTTTGATTTAGAATCTGATTTTAGGTGGGAAGCATCCTTTGATTACCATCCGTTTTTCTTTGACAGCTTGCAGAGTACTATTTGTTACATATTATCTCACTTCCACGTGGTATCTTAAACAGTCATATGGATTAGTAGCTACACAGTTGTTTATTGAGTGGCAGCCATATAACTATTTTAAGAAGCAGATCTGGGAATCTTTTTGCATGCTGCGTATTACAGCTGTACATGAATTTGGAAGGCTTGTGTCCTCAACAACCCTGGGAGAAACAAGACTGTCTGCAGCATCATGTCTAGTTGGTGGCCAAGCTTTTTATCATACTTAATTTTGTAATGATGACAAAATAATATATATTTTAAAAGTCAGCTGTTACAGGAAGGAGTCCTTGTGAGAAGAATAGGCTTACTATATATAACTAGCTGTTGAGATGTTAGAAATGCCTGTAACAATTATTTGACTGTCTAAGTGTAAAGAGCTCCAAAATGTTGTATGTTCCCTTTGCATTTTTTAAAATATATTCAAACAGTTGGTGCTTGTAAGGAATTCAAGGTGAGAAAGCCAGCTAGTTTGATGTTTTCTTAACATAGTAATTCGTCATCCTGTAATAGAATGGCTCATGTGCCATGAGGAATAAATCATGGAAGGCCTTGGCACCCAGCCACTAGCAAGTTTCTTGTTCTATGTCTACATGATTTATTGCTCTGCCTTTGGAAGTAGGCAAACAGTCTTGTTCACTGAAGCCTAGTCAATGCCATTTTTTTCACATTCCTGCATCAGCTGTGATCCAGATAATTTAGTCATGTCTTATACAAAGACTAAAGCTGAATTCTATCCTTACAGAAGCCTGTATAAAATCACAGTTTAATGATATCCTAGAGGTCGTCTGTTCAACACCCTTCCTCGGGGCAGGATTCACACACATCTCTGATAGATAATCTTCCAGGCATTGTCTGAAGATCTCTAGGGAAGGAGAACTCACAGTTGCTACAGTCAGAAAGTTCTTGATGTCTAGGCTGAACTTTGTTCCATTTGGTTTTAGCCATACTTTATTTCTGCATGAGTCACTGCTGATGTCAATGCTGCTAACATCGGATGTTCTTGCTTTGACATCAGATAGAAATGCAGCCATTTTCTCCATTGCTTTTAGAATTAGTTGATGCTGGGAGGGGGAATAGGGATGTTATAACAATAATAACTGAGCCAAGTGGGAACCCAAGGACATTGGGCCCAGAGCTGATAGTGTTTTGGCAGGCTGGAGAGCTGGGGAGAAAGCCCACGCTTCAAGCTAATTGGGGGATGTGATTTATGACTATTTTTTGGAGGAGGGAATTGTACTTTGTTACTTTGTATCCAGGGAAGGGGAATTTAGTTTTTGGTTTCAACTATGTAGTACCAATACTTTGTTTCTCGAATAAAAGATTCTTTAAGGTAAACAATGCCTGGAAGTTCTTTTGAAGAGTTTCATCTGTTGGAACCATGACAGCTACATTTTAAAGAAGACACAAGGAACTAGGCTCCTCTTGGGGAAGGATGTTAGGCATTTTGTCTTTCCCAGTTAAGATGTTGTAGCAGGTGATACGAGGGACGAACCTGGAAGGCTTTATTGTAATCATTAATCAGCACAAAGGAAATCTATATGTGAGTATGCAAAGCTGAATTGATAAGATCAGCATTTGTTGTTGTTCAGTTGCTAAGTTGTGTCTGATGCTTTGTGACCCCACGGACCATAGCACACCAGGCTCCTCTGTCCTCCACTGTCTCCGGAAGTTTGCCTAGTTTCATGTTCTTTGCAACAATGGAATTATTTAACTGTCTCATTGTCTGCCATCCCCTTCTCCTTTTGCCTTCAATCAGATCAGAACAGCTAGGTAAAATATATATACAAAGAATGTTAACTAAATGAGTATTAAAAACAGAATACTAAGAAGCTACACGTGTGAGAAAAGAGGAATGAAATTAAAATTAATAGTCAGAACAGTACTGTATGGTAGCATAAAATCATTTGTTCTTAATTATCCGTTGCCTGATTTTGCATACTACCACACAAAACCTGGCTATCTTGCAGGTTATTTCAGGACAAATGTCACAGAACAGAAATTGCATAGATTGTCAGTTGGGGAATCCTATTTTACCGGTCAGGGATGTGATAATCAGGTGCTATGAAAAACCTACCCCAGAGAATTGCTACATGATCTGACATAAATTATCCTCTTTAGAATTTTCCATGAGAAGATATCCTTCCACACTGTAAAAGGTCCTTGGGGGCAGGGGAGTAAGGATGGCATTAAGAATAGAAAATGCTGGGAAAAATGGTGTTAAGTTCTAAGCAGGGTTTTTTTTTAAAAAAATGCATTCACAAAGTCATATCCCACCTATATTTTATTTGCTTAGCCAAGGCATACGGGTGCTGAAAAACTATAATAATAAAGTTGGAAGGGATCTTGGAGGTCATCTAGTCCAACCCCCTGCTCAGGCAGGAAACCCTATACCACGGGTGTCAAACCATGTCACATGACATGTGGTGACATATCATGACTCTTTGCATTGCTGGCAATGGGGTGAGCATGGCTTTGGTATGATGAAACCAGCCCGCGGGCAGGCAGTTTGACACCCCTGCCTTATATCATTTCAGACAAATGGCTGTCCAGTCTCTTCTTAAAAACTTCCAGTGTTGGAACATTTACAGCTTCTGGAGGCAGGTTCTTCCACTGGTTAATTGTTCTGTCAGGAAGTTTCTCCTTAGTTCTAGGTTGCTTTTCTCCTTGATTAGTTTCCATCCATGGCTTCTTGGCCTGCCTTCAGGTGCTTTGGAGAATAGCTTCATTCCCTCTTCTTTGTGGCAGCCCCTGAGATATTGGGACACTGCTATCATGTCACCCCCTCATCCTTCTCTCCATTAAACTAGACATACTCAATTCCAGCAGCCGTTCCCTATATGTTTTAGCCTCCAGTCCCCTAATCATCTTTGTTGCTCTTCTTGACATGAGCCACAAGGTGGACACCATTCACAGAGGTCACTTGTATTCAACTACTGCTTCCATTATTTTTCTTAAGGACCAGTATTAGACTCACACCCTAGGTTTGTGTTTCTGATGTCTATTTTGCTATTGTATCTCATTCTTAAATTTCAAAGATTAAAACGAGAAAATGGGAATCTTGCTGTATCACTCTGTATTCAAAGATCCACTTGAATTCCATGCACGTAGTTTTGTGCTTCAGGAAAGAAAGTTGTAGTTTAGGTCTGAAAAAGTGGACCCATTTTACAAGAAAAGCTGCCTTTGCTGAAATTATAGCCCTCACCACTTTATAACCAGTGAAAACCCATTGATTAGCAATGGACTTTATCATATGCTAACAGAACCGAGCAGTATTGTTATGGTTATCATTGTTTCTCATATACAGGATAGCCTTGACCTCCAAGGTCATGTAACACAGGGGTCCCAACCCCTACCAGGCCGTGGCCTATTTTCAACCAAGCCTGCACACACATGTGCGCAGCCCAACTCACTTGAGCAGCGGGCGCGGCACTCGCAGCCCCACTCGCAAATGAAGCTGTGTGTGGGTACGCAGCTGCCTCTCACACAAAACCATCCCCTCTTTCCCCCTCCCCCTGCATTGGGCTGCCAACCCGGAAACGATGGGAATCACAGTTGTAACCATGGGGTGGGGGTGGGGGAAACGCTGGCCATCGGAACTTCAGAACCAGGTTCGTTACAAGTACCTTTGAAAGGATCTGTGGTAACTTTGAATGGCTGCTAAATAACCAGTCATAAGTTAAGAACTACCTGTTTTGATTTTGCATGATGCTCAGCTAGCTAAGAACTCTTATATCAATAGGCAAATCCTAATTTTGAACATACAAGATGCCAGGTTTAAGACTGGGCACCCCTCCTAGGACATTTGCGCTTGTGACTCAGCACAGCCATTTCCAAAAAGATCCAGCCTTCTTGCCACCTGCTGCTTCTCAACCGGGTGGGATTACAACTCCCCAAACCTCAGTTAGTGTTCCCTGCATATCAAGGCCAGTCTGGTGAAGAGGTTTAAGATGCTGGAGTAGAACTGGTGCAAATGGCTCTGGACCAGACACAAGGCCCTCCGTGATGGTTGAGAGAAGAAACGGGCTTGCTCTGGATGCCTCTCAAGGCTCCTGCAGGGAAAACCGGCTGTACTGTACAGTCTAACGGAGAAGATGATAAAATCTGGCCAGCGCTGCTGGTGCAGGTCAGGAGGGGTTCCTTTGGGACACCAGGCACGTCTAGCGTGACCGGCAGCTTTTATTCCATTATCACCTGCAAAGACGGCAAGTCAGCTGTGCCGACAAACACCCCAGGTGCACGTGTGAAGAAAAAGCTTGGCCAGGCAGGCAGCAGAAGCGCGCCTGCCGCGGGCGCCGCACAGCCTGCATCTCCACCTTCTGAAAAGCTCCGCGTCCATCCGCGCCGCAGGGCGAAGAGCCTGGAGGGCCAGCCGGCGGCGATGGGCGACAAAGGGAGTCGCTGCAGCGCCTGAGCTCCGCCAGGACCCTCCTTCTCGGGGCGACTCCTTTGGCTTCGCCAGAGCGCAGCGGCGGGCGGGCTCCGCTCCTTCCACCCTCCCCGGCAGTCAAGTGGGAGGATCTGCCGCGGCAAGCAAAGAAGGGACGGCAGCCGCAGCCGCTCGGTGGCGAGCGCTGACTTCAACCGCCGAGGCAGGAGGCGCGGCGGCGGCGGCTCGGAGCCGAGAACGGCTGGAGAACAAGCAGGTGAGCCCGGCCGGGAGGTAGCCAGCCGTGGCGGTGCCCTGGCCAGAGCCGAGGCGGGCAAACGCAGAGCCCGAGAGCGCTGGGGAAGAAAAAAAAAGGAGGTCGCCCCCTTGAAGGAAGAGCGGGAAGGTGGTGGTGGTGGTGGTGGGGTGTGGGGGGGGGGGGCTGAGGATCGATCCCATCAAAGGAGGATCGATCCCATCTTTCCTTGCAGACCTTGGGACCCGCGCTTTTTTCCGGGCAGGTAGATCGGGCGAGGGCGCCGGGCGCCGAGCGGCGATCTTTTGCAACGCGTGGCTGTATTGCTAAATGCCCTCCCACCCCCCCACCCATCCCCACACACACACACACACCCCACACACACCCCACACACACCATCTTCCCGGCGCAGAAGGACATTTTAAGCGCGGGCCACGCGAGGACAGCTGCTCGGTGTGGGTGTGTGCAGGGTAGAAGAGGCGGCGGTCCCCGGCTCTGTCCCCCCTAAACTGGAAGCAGCATCCCCCTCCCCTCTTCTGAGTACGCTTCACGCTCGGGGAAGTTGAGGGAGCCTTTCTCTCTAAGGGAGTGGGAAAAGTCCTCGCTGAGCGTGCTTCGGAGGAGGCGTTGGGTGGGCAAAGGGGTTTCAAGGGGAACCAGCCACCGACGCTTTTTTAGTGCCCGGGTGAGGTGGGGGTGGGGGGTTAGAAACGATTCCTTGGTGCTGGGCCTCCTCCTAGCACCGGGGTAGGCAACCTTGTCTCTTTTATGACTCGTGGACCTCAACTCCCAGAATTCCTGAGCCAGCTGCGCTGGCTCAGGAATTCTGGGAGTTGAGGTCCACGAGTCATAAAAGAGACAAGGTTGCCTACCTCTGTCCTAGCAGAGCATGTGCATCGTGCCTTGAAGAGACCAGAACTGCTGCTCGGCATCCTCAGTGTTTGGCCTGTGAAATGGGAGCCTTGGGACCATCTTGAAACCAATGAAGATCCCAAGCAGACAACTGTTCCCTTTAACTGCGGTCACCAAAGACTACAGTCATGCAGGGACAGTATGGTAGCTGGGCTGCACACTTTTGTGACTAAAAGTAAGCCCCCCCCCCTCCTTTTTTTTTGCTTTTAAGATTCTGCATTATCATTCTTAAGATCTAGTGCAGAGGGCTAGGTTTTGAACCACAGGATCTAACAAATGTTTATTTGCTTGAGTAGGACAACTCCACACAACCACCTTAAGCTGGTTATCTGTGCTGAAACCAGCTAGTAATGAAGCTGGTTTAAGAAGCTGCTGTCTGGATTTCGAGCTTTGGCAAAAATACTGGCCAGGAGTTCTGTCTGGACAGCAGCTACCATGGGCTCTGATTGGTGGGTCCCCCTGCTTTCTTTATCTCTCCATCCATGCCTGGAACACAAGCACCAAACGGGCAGACTTTTGAGGATATTCGTTTACATGAGCAAACAACATCCCTGGTGATAGACCAATACAGTTTTGAAGTATAATATTGAGCGCAGGAGTTCTTGCTCGTGATAAATGGATGCACTCCACAAATGAATTGGTGGAAAAAATAACCTGAGCCATCACTGTTTTAGCTTCTTGCTGTCATTTGAGCTAGAAGGATACAGTCTTGTCAATTTCACCCAATTCTTACTTTTTGCCAGGAGATGGCTTGGCAAAGAGCCCCAATAAGAAAGGTTCAACAAACCATTAATGTTACTGGATCTCTGTTCAGGAGAATGGGAGGCACATCAGCACTGAGAGAGAAGAGAAAGGAATGGTGTGTGCGTGTGCGTGTGTGTGTGTGCGTGCACGCACACGCTTGGGGTGTGTGTGAGCACATGCCTCTTCTTTATGAGTGTTTGGAAAAAGTTTTAGTATTTTCTTACTCGTTTGTTTGCTTGCCCACACTCTCTTTTTCTCTGGCTCACAGAATCTTTTGCTGTCCTTCCCTTTCTCCAACATGGATCCTTCTCTTCTCCTCCACACCATTCGGACCCCAGCATCCTGTCCCTCTGTTGCCATTTTATTGCTTTTAGGATGCTTCCATGGGACTGATTAACACACACATAGACAAACACTGAGACACACACAGAGAGAGAGAGAGAGAGAGAGAGAGAGAGAGAGAGTTAAGATCCACAGTTTCACTGGTCCATCAGCAGATTGGTTAAATAGGACCGCCCCCTCCCCAAAAAGAAAGACTCACCTGTTCTCCAGTGCATGGGTTAACAAAAGAAAGCAAACATGAATGGTCCGCCTGTGGACAGGTCCAAGAGGCCAGGAAAAATGGCCAAAAGTGACCATGATTGGAGGGATGAGGCATGCACAGCACAGCCAATTGACAGCAGGGCTGGCACTGACCACACAGCACTGCTTCAATCAGCAGAGACTGGAAAATTACTTTTGACAAAAAACAAGCAAAAATGGGTGGCAAGGGGCAGGTTGAGGATGATGTCATGCATTTGTAAGGAAGCTGCCCTGCACCACACCAAGGCAAGTGGGATATGTAAATTAGCTGTAGTGTCTCTATTATAACTCAGAATTGTGGATCAGATTAGATGCAAAAAAAGAAGAAGAAATGTGTAGATAATGTAGCTGACACCTTCTGCAATGCTTAATTTACAGTACTGTTGATATAAAATTAGATGTTTTGTGAACCCACATCTCATCACACATGCACACATACATACAAACACAATATGCTGGTCTCTTCTCTAAGAACAGAACAGAACAGAACAGAATAGGACCTTGGAGGTCTTCTAGTCCAGCCCCCTGCTCAAGCAAGAGAACCTATACCATCTCAGACAAGTGTCTGTCTAGCCTCTTTTTAAAAATCTCCAGTGATGGAGCGCCCATGATTTCTGGAGGCAAACTGTTCCACTGGTTAATTGTCCTCACTGTCAGGAAGTTTCTCCTTAATTCCAGGTTGCTTCTCTCTTTGTTCAGTTTCCAACTATTGTTTCTTGTCCTTCCCTCTGGTGCTTTGGTGAACAACCTGGCCCCCTCTGCCTTGTGGCAGCCCCTCAGATACTGGAATACTGTTATCATGTCTCCCCTATTTCTTCTTTTCTTTAGACTAGCCAAACCCAAGTCCTGCAGCCGTTCTTCGTATGTTTTAGTCTCCAGGCCTTTGATCATCTTAGTTGTTCTTCTCTGATTTTTTTCCAAACTCTCAACATCTTTTTTGTGATATGGCACCCAAAATTGGCTGCAGTATTCCAGATGTGGTCTTACTGTGGTCTTATAAGGTTCATGTAGCTTCTGGGGAAAATATCTAGAAATAATTCTTGATGGCAAAAATGTACAATTTTTGTTGGTTAAGTATTACAAGTCTACTTAAATCAGCTGTCGTCAATTGCTGTTTGCCTTTGACAAAAAGGAAGTACAGTTTTGGCTGCTGCTGCCATTCCCTCTGCTCAGTCCAAGGATTTGCCAAGTTGGAAGAAGAAGCAGCTTCTTTCCACGGCAGGTCTGGAGCAGAGCTTCATCTTTCAGGATGCTGCTGCTTCCAAGTATTTCTACTCCCAAGAGATGTCCAAGAAGCTCAGGCTCTTTTTAAATAATAGTTGCTGTGATCCATCAGGGAGCATGGGTTGGCTCATGTGGACCCTGTCTGGCCCCCTTTTGTCCTATAGCGAACACTACTGAAGGGGGGCAGCAGAGTTACACCCATCCATGTGTTGGGAGGAAGAGGCCTTAATGACGAGTGAGCGTGTACCACGCAAGGTGCCCTTAGGTGAATGAGAAGCCAGTCCTAGGATGGGCTTCAGTGCAGAGACAGTTTTTGTCTGTAGCACAGGACTGACGTGTTGAAAGCCCCTTCGCTGGGGAGGGGCATGAGTGAAATGGGAAAAGGCAGCCATGTTGGCTTTTATGCAATTGTCCACTGCATGAGAAGGAAATCCACACAACATTATAGATTTTCAATATTTGCTGATCACCTATAAAAGTGAAAAAGTGATCACAGCCTTCAGATATAATCTCAGCTCTAATCAATATGATAAAAATAATAATAATCAAAAGAGTGGCCACAGCCCAGCAATTGTAGCTCTGCCTGTTTATTACATATATTGCTCATGTGATAGAGATAGTCCTCGAGTTACAGCAGTTCATTTACTGACAGTTCAAAGTTACAAGGGCACTGAAAAAAGTGACTTATGGCCATTTTTCACACTTACAACCGTTGCAGCATCCCCTTGGTCACGTGAACAAAATCCAGATGCTCGACTACTGACTCATATTTATGATGGTTGCAGTGTCCTGGGGTCATATGACCGATCACCTTTTATGACCTTTTGACAAGCAAAGTCAATGGGGAAGCCATTGAGTGCAGGAGTTTTTGCTCATGATAAAAAGGTCGTAAGATGGGGCAAAACTTACTTGACAAACGTTTCTCTTAGCAACATAAATTTTGGGCCCAACTGTGGTCATAAGTCGAGAACTACCTATATAGAAAATAAATGGTGGAGCTTCGATTGCAGCTGCCATCTTGACTTTTTTTAACCGTACCCTGCACAAGCCCTTGCCTCTGTTATTAACCTTGTCTATTCAGAAGTAAAGGGAAAGAAAGCAAACCAGGTATGCATCTTAAGAAGGAATATTCTGCATGGGTGCTACTTGTGCCCACTGTTAAGGCTACCGCAGGAAGACTGCAACCTAATAAAATTAAATGGAATCCATCTTGAATCTGATAAAATATTAATCCTATTAAAAGCATATATAAATGAATGAGTAAAAGTAATTACCATAAAGAAGCCAGGAGTATACTTTTAATATGATTAAGTAGTAGATAATGTATGCCATAGCAGAGAGCATTATATAACTGTTCTTCCCACCTGTGTGAAAAGTGAGAATGTCTCTTCCATATGGAGCTTTCTGTCTTTAGATTATATAAGCATTTATCATAAAATTGTGTCTTAACATAAACTGCTCTCCAATTACTTAGGATATTTGTTTTACATCTAACTGATCTAATACTCTGATGTCCCTATTTAAAACTACTCAGTGGAAAGGTTCACAAAAATAGCCTTCAGTGTAAGTAATAAGATACATACATTTATAAAAATATGACTTAATTCATATTATTAGATCAAGGCATGCTTTGTACTAAAAGTGGTCTGAGTTTTCAGATATACATCCCAGAAACCACATTTTATGGTTGATTGCTCCTTATTTTCTTACTTCAACTTTATAAATTTATTGTTATCTCAAGGTCCATCAGATTCTAGAGGGGAACCAATCCTCGTATATAACCCTTACAACATATATATATATATACATATCTACCCATACTAGTTGTAAGCATTGATTAATTACCATAACTAACCTATCATAACACTCAACTGTTGATCAAGTGTGACTCACAACCCGATGCTAGGCCTTGATATGCAATTGTAATGATTCCTATTTTTGTTGGTGAATTGTGTAAGAAGATAGCTATAATGCATTGAACAATATAATAGAAATCAGATACAGGCACTGAAAAGGAGTACATAAAAATATTATTAGTTAAACGTGAAAGATCATTTACAAACATCAAATAGCCAGTGGGATTTTAACAGGGTGAATAAATACTCAAGGAGAAAAAAAAAGCTTAAGAATCCTTAAGGTTTCTTCAGGATGTCAGCTGTTTCCTAGTGAACTCTGAAAAATGTGCATTTATATTCACTTTTTTAAACATAAGATTTATAGTAATTTTTATTCTACCTCCTATGATGATAAGGAAGATTGATTTAAGTATATAGTACCGTTATACTGGACTCCAAATTTACACTGGAACTACATAGCATAAATTTATGTCAATGAGTATGATTTAGCTTTCAGATCTATTCATTCAAGTTCACTGTATGTATATCTTTAGTAATAATAATTCTTTTGATGAGTAATATTAGAAGAGCTGATGATAGGAAAATTTTAATTTCCAAAATGAGGGTTGTTAAGGATTTCTTCATCAGAAATGCAGTAAAGCACAATCTTGAATGCAGTTCAAACATTGATATATCTAAGTACTTGTCTCAAATCTAATAGGTCAGTCAGTGGTGCTGGGATTTTCAAAATCATGTTAGCTACGTGGTTCATATTTGCTTGGTTTATAATGGATGGCTTCATTTACCAGGTGAACTCAAAATGTAAAGTCACCAGTTTAATGTAACAAGTGATCTATGTCAGTGACAACAATTCTGGGCTGGTAATAAATTATGTGATTTGTTATAAAGCATTCCCCATGTTTTAAGAAGGATTTTTTTAATTCTTGGCCATGCTATTTCAGTATGGCCAATTTCCTTTAAGGGTCTTTGTTTTTTCCTGTTAGTCCAAATATACAGTATATACTACTTGAATGTGTTCACGTATGTATTTTATTTATGTTGCTTGTTTTCTTTCTAATGCAACTGAATATTGAACTGGATACTTTGAAAAAGGGTTGGGCTTGAATTGAAATTGTGCCTGCATAGTTTTTAAAATAAGTTGGAATGATGAAGAAGTTCAAAAAGGTCTGTTCAAACATGGGGACACTGAAGAGTAAAATTATCCACATCAGGTTCCTCACCTTCATTGTTATGCTGCTTTCCTGATTGGGGAGTTTCAAGTAAGCTTTTGGATCTCCTGACCCTGGTTTATAGTTATAGTGTGAGAGGAAAGAGCAAATTCTGTATTGGAAAGCATGTAGATACTTTAAAAATTACATAAATCTACAATTTGCAATTTGGATTGGGTATATAATGGTCCCTGAACCCCCAGAATCATTATGGTGCAGGACAAAAAGGCTTTCGAAGGTGCCCAAGGCTGGAGTAACTAATCTAGGAAAAAAGATAATGTTATTTGTGTCTTTTTAGATTAAGGAAAAACAGGGAATATAATAGGAGTACATGAAATAATACATGATGTTATAGGAGTAGAAAAATAAACATTTTTTTCCTGTTAGTGGTAGAATTCTTCAGTTTAATTGAACAGTGGAAAATTTAGCACAGAACAAAGATTTCTCTACTTAGTAGTGCACAAAAAAATCCAAAACTAGGTTTGTCTGTGAGAAAAATAATCCATCAGTGACATCTGAAAATGTACAAAAGAGACTGAAAACTTTCAGATAATAATTTAATGAGTGTTGAGTTCTGTATTGCTCCTTTGATGACCATCTTTTTTTTCTTTTTGCTAAAAGTGAAAACTTTGAGGTTGTGAACTATTTTTTAAATGGAACATCGGTAGCAGAATCCCAATGATAGTCTTTAGTACAGTTGGTAAGTGTGGCTAACAGCTACTCTTGAAAGCCATTGCGCAATCTTCTGCTAGTCTTTAGTACTTACTGAAGTCTAACTGAAATAAAAGGCTTATGAAAAAGGCATATACTTGGTTAATAGACTTCTATGTGTGCCTTTGAGTCCTGGTGACTGCTTGGACAAATCCCTTGCTACTGCCTGTGTCTTAGGGATGAGAGAAACTGACTGGCCCAAGGTCACCCAGCTGGATTTGTGTCTACTAGTTTCTAGCCCACAGGTCTGCAACCCGTGGCTCCGGAGCCGCATGCGGCTCTTTCAGCCGTCTCCTGCGGCTCCCAGTCCTCTGCCATGTGCAGTCCAAAAAAAAATGGGACTATAAAAGTTCAATTAATTCAAATATGCAGTGTAGGTGCATATCTCGCCTTGGCTCCACTCTTCAGTCAAACCCTGTTCTGGGCATGCGCGCATGTACGCGCATGTGAACACAATTTTTGCGGCTCCCAGTTTTTCCTTTTGTGAGGGAACTGGTTCCGAGTGGCTCTTTCACTGTTTCAGGTTGCTGACCCCTGTTCTAGCCTATACCAAACTGGATCTCTTAATAGATATAACAATATATGATTATAAGCTGCTACCTTCCCTCATTGGAGCCAGTGCACAGTAACGGTTGGAATGGGTAGATCTGCTTGTGTGGACCATGAAATAATGAAGCATTAATTCAGATGTATATTTGCAGTATGGTACATTTACTTTATGTTTGCATAACCTTTTCTCACTATCTGATACTGTTAGAGTGTCTTTCCTGATTCTGTTTCCTTCTTAATCCCATGCAATAAACTTTGTGAGTGCAAAGATAATGTCAATAATAACCTAGGTATATGTGGTTCACTAGTAACAATAACTGGTCAAAGGGAATCAGACCAGATCTTGTCTGGACTCCAGGTGAGAAAGCCCTTTTGGGCAGGGTGACCCTCCAGATGAGGCTAAACTATAGTTTCCAGCTGACCTAGCTGCCATAGCCCACAGAGAAGGATGCCACCAATTCACCCACCTATCGCAGATCTAATAATCAAATCTTATCTGGGAACAATGATTCTTCTTGGTCTTAAGTAGTAGTCTCCTTCAAAATGAGTACAATACTACAGAGGTTTGTAATGGAGGCTCTAAACTCAGATCTGGGCCCTTCTGCATGTGTTGCATTTGTACCATCACTGAGCCAGAGAAACTCCTGATGTTACCTCGCGCGCCTACTTCACCACCCTCATTGCGTCCGCAGATAATCGCCCGGCCGCCCTATTTAGAGTGGTCCGCTCCCTTTTAAGTCAAGAGACGGGAGAGGACCCCCTACATGGACGGGCTGAGGAATTTAGTAAATATCTGGTGGACAAAATTGCTCAGATTCGGGCTGGTCTGGACTCTGACTGGGCAGTATCTAACGAGAGGAAAACGATGAAGTTGGCCAAGTACATTTGGGAAGAGTTCGATCCTGTGACTCCGGATGAAGTGGACAAGATCATGGGGAAACTAAGTGCCGCCACATGTTTGTTGGACCCGTGTCCCTCCTGGCTAGTCTATGCTTCTCGGGAGGTTACACGAGGCTGGCTCCTAGCAGTTATCAATGCCTCACTGAGTGAAGGGTACTTCCCTGCTGCCTTGAAAGAGGCGGTGGTAAGGCCCCTCCTCAAGAAACCGGCACTGGACCCAGCTGTTTTAAACAACTTCCGTCCTGTCTCCAACCTTCGCTTCCTTGCGAAGGTCGTTGAGAGCGTGGTGGCACGACAGCTCCCTTTGAACCTGGAGGAAGCTGAATATCTAGATCCGTACCAATCGGGTTTCAGACCAGGGCACAGCACGGAGACGGCATTGGTCGCGCTGGTGAATGATCTCTGGCGGGCCCGAGATAGAGGTTATTCTTCTGTCCTGGTCCTATTAGATCTATCAGCGGCTTTTGATACCATCGACCATGGTATCTTACTGCGTCGTCTTGAGGGGCTGGGAGTGGGAGGCACCGTTCTGCGTTGGTTCTCCTCCTACCTCTCGGACCGTTCGCAGACGGTGTTGGCAGGAGGGCAGAGGTCAAGCCCTAGGCCTCTTAATTGTGGAGTGCCTCAGGGTTCGGTGCTCTCGCCCCTCCTGTTCAACATCTATATGAAGCCGCTGGGAGAGATCATCCGTAGCTTCGGGGTGAAATATCATCAATATGCTGATGATACCCAGCTATTCATCTCCACCCCGAACCAACCCAGTGATGCCCTCGATGTGATGTCCCGTTGTCTGGAAGCGGTACAGATTTGGATGGGAGAAAACAGGCTTCGACTCAACCCGGCCAAGACTGAGTGGCTGTACATACCGTCATCTCGTTTAGTCCAAGAGGTTCCATCTCTGACTATAGGAGGAGAGATGTTACCTCCCATTGATAAAGCACGCAATCTGGGCGTCCTCCTAGATTCACGACTCAGTTTTGAAGATCACATTGGAACCGTGGCTAGGGGGGCATTTGCCCAGATTCGTCTTATATACCAATTGCGCCCCTTTTTGGACCGAGATGCCCTACGTACAGTCACCCACGCACTCGTTACCTCCCGTATTGATTACTGTAATGCTCTCTACATGGGGCTGCCCTTAAAGACCACCCGGAGGCTTCAGCTGGTGCAGAATGCAGCTGCACGGGTTGTGATGGGAGCTTCCCGATACTCCCATATTACACCCCTCCTGCGTGAGCTGCATTGGCTACCAGTTGCCCTCCGGGTGAGATTTAAGGTGCTGGTACTTACCTTTAAAGCCCTACATGGCTTAGGTCCGGGATACTTGCAGGACCATCTGCTGCCGGGAACAAATTCCCATCGTCCAGTACGCTCACACAGAGAAGGCCTCCTCAGGGTACCGTCAGCTAGGCAATGTCGGCTGGCGACCCCCAGGGGGAGGGCCTTCTCTGTGGGAGCACCAACCCTATGGAATCAGCTCCCCCCTGAGCTTCGGATAGCCCAAAACCTCCAATCCTTTCGCCGCGGCCTCAAAACACACCTGTTCCACCAAGCTGACCTAGACTGACAGGCATTTTAATTAATTTATATTTAGTATTTTTAATTCATTTTTAAATTCTCTAATTTTTTATTGCACTGATGTTCTCAATTTCATTTTATCTTGATTTATGCACTTATTATATGTTTTATTGTGAGCCGCCCTGAGTCCTTCAGGAGATAGGGCGGGATATAAATCCCATCAATAAATAAATAAAATAAATACCTGAGCAACATGAGGGATGGAAGGTTGGATGGTTGGATAGTTAGATAATTAGATGATAGATAAGATGATATTCAGAGCATACGTACCAAGTGACAAATACTTTTCCTTTTACAATAAGTGCTTTATAATTGCTATAATTGCCTTGACATATTTTTAAATATATCACATAATAGCAGCAAATGCTGCTTGAAACACATGACTATTTGGCAATTTAAGTTTTCATCTATCTAAAAGCCAACTGTGACTTTTGCTATAATATTGGATCTGTATGTGGTCTTTACCATTGGAAGCCCTTTTAGTCATTCATTTAGCCTAGAGTTAGCAGCTGACTGGCAGCAGTTCTTCTAGATTTCCAAAAGAAGTTAAAGATGTGTGGGTGAGTGTAGATACAATCAATTTACAGGTCATTTTTCCATGAGTTGCATTTCTGCTGAGTTTTTTCATATAGAAGAAAAGGAGTCCTTGCTGATTTTATTCCACTAGTCATTGCCAAATCTAGGAGGCGGTGCTCACCTACATTTCAAGGCCATTGAGCCAGTGCTGTCCAAAGACATTTCAACTGTTACCTTCCCACCGAAGTGGTACCTATTTATCAACTTGCATTTGCATGTTTTCAAACAGCTAGGTTGGCAGGAGATGAGGCGAAGACGGGAGCTCACCACATGCCATGGTGCTTGGGTCTCAAACCCTGGCTGTTAGCTTTTTAGCTGACAAGCCCAGCATTTATAACCGCTGAGCCACTGCACCGTCCCTAACAGAAAAATACTGGAGAAAAAATTGCTAGCACTGCAAAGGACAGAGTGAAGTTTGGCTTAGTTTTAAATTTTGTCTTGATGGATTGGATTGGATTGATGTGAATTGATTAATACATTCACCCATCTTAGTGACTAGATTCTTGACATTAATGGCAAAAATGTATTTACTTTTGGGGGAAGTATGTTTCTTTAAACTATCCTGTGACGTTGACGCTGAATGATCACATGGAGTTTCCATGAAGTGCACAAGATAGAAAAAGTGTCAGAAGAGAATCCCACTTACTGTCAACCTGTGGGACATTTTTATTTACAAAAGGGGGGGACCTTTAAAGTCTTGGCCATATTTTTCAACTAGATTAGCAGTTGTATTTTGGAAAAAATATAAATACTATCCTGAGTTCATTCCTATGCACATTCATCTCTCCATGGATCCCTTGTGAGCAGAAATTTCAAATTCTTGACAGAATTATTTTACATTTCTAACAGATGCACCTCAAAATGCTGAGGATTGAAGCCAAGACCTTTTTCAATGCCAGGTAAGTGTCCTCCCACTGAATCTTGAGGCTCTTGATAGCTCTGGATGAAGCGTTTCAGTCAAAGGTATTGCCTAAAGATGAACTGAATGGGCGTATTTCAGGGGCTTAATGATTCATGCTGCAGTTGCTATGGAAAGGCATCTGAGCCTATAAATAAGCATTCCTCATATAATTTTTCTAAAGTGTAGCACCCTCTATGTTGAAGATTGGGTCAAAATGTTTTGGTGTAAAGAGATTTTAAGGGAAGCACCCTAGGAAACTGTTGACTTGCCATGACTTGGGTAGCCCCATGATGAATCAGAAAGGCAGTTTAAATACAATTTGGTATGTAGTGAATATTCTTAGAAATTAGGTACTTCCATGCTATTTTGTATCTGCTTTATACCGGAGGTAGTGCTACAGCATGGAGCTAGCAGTAGAGAATCGCTATCTAGGACAGAATAATTTCTTGATGCACTAATTCAGACCTCCATAATTTGTGAATGAGTGAACCAGAGATACTCAGGAGCTATGCCAGGTGTAAGAACATTTCTTCTTTTTCCAATCAAGCGTAAGCAGCAAGGTCAAGGCGCCCTTGATGAATGCTATAAGTGCACAAAGCAAAAGTTCAAGCCAGCAGCAGGATTGTTTATTTATTTAATTTATTTACAGGTAGTCAACTTAGGGCCACAATTGACCCCCAAATTTATGTTATTAAATGAGACTGTGGTTAAGTGAATTTTGCCCCATTTTATTACCTTTCTTGCCACAATTGCTAAGTGAATCACTGCAGCTGTTAAATTAGTAGCATGGTTGTTACGTGAATCTGGCTTCCCCATTGACTTTGTTTGTCAGAAGGTCGCAGAAGATGATCACATGATCCTAGGACACTGCAATCGTCATAAATATGAATCAGTTGCCAAGCATCCAAATTTTGATCACATGACCACAGGGATGCTGCAACAGTTATAAGTTTGAAAAACCGTCATCAGTCACTTTTTTCAGTGAGCTAACTTTGAATGGTCACAATTAACCAGTGGAACAACCAGCCTCCAAAAGTTGTGAATATTCCAGCACTGGAAGTTTTTAAGAAGGGACTGGACATTCATTTGTCTGAAATGGTATAGGGTTTCCTGCCTGAGCAGGGGGTTGGACTAGAAGACCTCCAAGGTCCCTTCCAACTCTGTTGTTGTTATATTGCTGTTGTTAAATGAACTGTTGTAAGTTGAGGACTACCTGTATTTACTTATTTCTGCTTTTGTTAAATTTATATCACTCCTTTGTTTCAAGAATTCAAGCCTGTACACATGGCACCTTTCTTCCAATGTTTGTCTCACAATAACATAGTAGATTGAGCTAAAGTCAGCCAGTAATTGTTCTCCAGTGTGCTATAGTACAGAGCTTTTCAACCAGTGGTACGGGTACCACCTGTGGTACATTGGCACCTGGCAGGTGGTATGCGACCATCCTAGAAAAGTGGTAGCGGGGGAGGGGAATGAGCTGAACCAGTGGCAGCATCACACAAGCCTGAGCGAGAAATGTCTGGAGCTACAGGGCTGTCAGGACTCAGCGAAAGCACCAGGATCAGCACTTCTTCGGGGCTGTCAGGGCTCAGTGGAAGTGCCAGGATCAGTGCCAGGCTCCAGCTGGAGCTCAGCACTGATCCTGGCGCTTCTGAGTCCAGAAGAAGCGCCAATCAACTGGAACGTTGCAGCCTCTCCAGGGTCTTGTGATTTACATTCAGATGCTTGTCAACTGATTCATATTTATGATGGTCACAGTGTCCCAGGGTCATGTGAAGTGACCAAAACCTGCTGCAACCACCCAGCAGACAGGGAATAAAAACCAAAAAACCCCACCCCCACCCCCACCCCTGCTGCCAATCCTCAACAGAAATGCTCACAACAATGAAAACCTCAGACAGGAGGAAGAGCGCTGCTGGGCAGGCAAGCAGGTGTCTTGCTCGGCTATGGCTTGAGGGGCACTTTTTTCAGTGCCATTGTAACTTCGAACAGTCACTAAAGTGAACTGTTGTAAGTCGAGGCCTACCTTTACTTCATCACTTTTTTCCCTTTTTTTTTGGTCATCAAGTTTTTGACACCTTGCTAGGTGACTGGTGTAATCGGATGTATCCTAAAAGTGGTACAATGGGTGAAAAGGTTGAAAAACCCTGCTATAGAATACTACATCTGGCATTTGCAAGGGGGTGGGGGGATCGAGCCTAATAAGGGAAAACAACTAGTGCAGAGATGGATGAGATGCATTGTCCTGGGGCTAGTTCATTGCCTCAAATTTTATTCCTCAAATAGAGAATGGCTAAAATCAGATTCACCCAATTTCATTTTGGAGTTTCCAAATAAGGCACCAAGATCCAGGGTGATGTACTGTAATAATTAAGGTGTTAGACTAGAATTCAGGAGATACATGTCCAAATCCATCTTGATGCATAGAAACTTGTTGGCTGACTTTGAGCCAAATGCTCTCTTAACCCATCTCACAGGGAAATTATGGGGATAAAAAACAAAGGGAAATGCTAAGATGTCTTGTGCTCCTGGAATAAAAATAGGCTAAAAAAAATCTAAGTCGATTCATCCACCAAAGCTATGCCACCTCAGACATTTATTTTCATTGGAGTAACAGGCCCCTGAAAAGCTTGATGATCCAGCGTTGCAGGATAAAAACTGAACATCACTTTGGAGTTAAATATAAGAAAAGTAAAAACTGAATGACGGGTAGTAAATGATGTGCATTGCATGCAGAAGGTTGTAGATGTAATCCCAAGCATTTCCAATCGAAAGGATTCTTTGCCTGAGTCTCTAGATTGCCATTGCAGATTGTAATAGGCGATATTATTTTTTAAAAAGCCTCACTTACTTACAGGCTGTTCTATATGCATAATGTGCAAATAAGGAATGTGCAATATGTGGCCTTCCAATGTATTTTATATTGTATTTTTATGCTAATCTGTATGCTACCTAGACTCTTGGTACTCAATGATATGTAACTGTAAATAGAGATGATTTAGATCATGAAATGGGTGGCATATACATTTAATAAATACAGGTAGTCCTTAACTTACAACAGTTCATTTAGTGACTGTTTGAAGTTACAATGGGATTGAAAAAAGGGACCTTATGACCATTTTTCATACTTATGACCATCGCAGCATCCCATGGTCACATGATTTACATTCAGATGCTTGACAACTGTTTCGTTTTTATGATGCTTGCAGTTATGTGTTCATCTTTTGTGACCTTCTGACAAGCAAAGTCAATGGGAAAGCCAGATTCACTTAACAATGGTATTGCTAATTTAACAACTGCAGTGATTCACTTAACAAATGTGGCAAGAAAAGTCGTAAAATGGGGCTAAAATCACTTTCAAATTTCTCACTTAGCAACATAAACTTTGGGCTCTATTGTGGTCGTAAGTCAAGGACTGCCTGTACAGACAAATCAATAAATCAATTTTGTTGGACCGATAGTCTCATTATATGTTTTGTTGTTAGCCGCCCTGAGTCCTTCGGGAGATAGGGCGGGATATAAATCCCATCAATAAATAAATAAATAAATTATCACTTGCCATTGTCCACAGTGTCTTGATCTGCCTGACTCTGGAGGCAATTTCAACAACATATAAATTCTAGAGACATCATCTATCCCTTTTGAAGTTCATAAGCTGGTGACAGTGCTACAACTATTTTCTCTTCTTGTTTGCACATCTGGAAGCTTCAGTTTATCAACCTGGCTATACAGGGTCATTTAAATTCAGGATCTACCTATATTCCACTTACTTACATTCCTATAAGGAGGTGCCTGCTTTGTGGATATCATGCAGTGTGAGAAGCCATTTAGGCAAGATTGTAAACACTTCCTTAACAAAATAGCTTAATTCTTTGGAAGATTTGTTTGTGTGGATGAATTTAGCATGCTGCTATTCATTTTTTTCCTTTCCTTTCCCTCCCCTCCTGCAGATGCCTGCAATGCTATCCCACTGAGGAAGAAAATGGTCACATTTACAACCAAAGAAGCACTAGCTGGAAAATGGATTGAAAGGCAGTAAAAAAACAAATATCCAAGGTCCTGGGGAAATTTCATCCCATAATTAATCGGCAAAAAGCCTTTTCCACTGCTGTGTTTTGAATGTGTTTCCAAACTAAATCTTTGACTGGGAAGCCATATGTAGATTTGCAAATGGTTGTTGCCTCTTGTGTCTCTCACTAATGGAACAGAAGGCATTTTGTGTGTTGATTTTAAACCTATTTAAAACATTTAAAATGTTGAACTTTTAATGGAGTATCACCACCACCACCTCATCAAAAGACTATTAAATACATGTGTAACTCCTTCAGGAAGAGTAAAGAGAAGAGAAAAGTACTGTTAAGAGTTAGCTGTTAAAAAAACTAACTCTTGTTTTGTTTCTTTAACTAACATCTTGAGATCAATTTTGAATGTTAATAAATTGACTTCATTAATAACTTACTGACATACATCTGAACAGGATTAATAGTGATTTTCTTTCTCTGATAACTATTGGGAAATGTGCTTCCAAATAAGTGGTTTGACATATCATCTCCAAAATATAATTCCCAAAAAGAAACCATAACTGCTCAATTGGTCTACAAGTGATATTCTTTTATTGTAGATCAGCCCCAATTGTGTCTTTCCAATGAAACATTAGCAAAGGAACCAATTTTTAGAAGCTAGAATGGAAGCCAAAAGTATGGAACATTTAGCAAAAGGAATTCAGATGGGCACTGAGCAACAATTGGAAACTCCAAATACAACTGATCCAATTACTGTCTCTGAGAGTCCAGACAAAAGGGCTTCTGTCTTTTGCTTTAAGAAAAGGAAAAAGTCTTGTGAGAAGGTAGAAGAGAAGGATGAGAACCATGAATCCAATTCACTTAGCTTAAGGCCTGCTAACCAGCCTTCTGACATGGGGCACAATGAAACAGAGGTATCAAATCAATTTTGGACTTCAGGAAGGGCCTGGCTGGCTTTCAAACGACTAGTGACATTAAGGAGAAGATCCAAATCCACTCTGAAGAAACAAACACAGGCTTGTTCTCGTGTACATCTAGATGTGGACATAGGAGATTCTGGCAGAACACGATTTTCTAAGGAGCACGCCAGTTCTGGTTCTAAAATTCCCTGCCTAAGATTCTCCCGAAGCAAAAAAAGGACCAGCCACTCTGAAATAATAGAACAGCCTGATTGCAAGAAAAAAGGAAGTGATACAGCAAGTATCCTGAATAACAAAAGTAACAAAGAGCCAGAGATTGTGGCTATGGAAGTTCCACTAGATATAAAAAAATCCCCCAGCAAAAGTCTACAGGAAGGAGAAAATGACAATGGAGCCATGACAAATATGGAAAATGTGGTACTCTCCAATAGAGAGAACAAATTTCCTGATCCCAATTGTTATATTGACTGTGGAGTTCAATCAGAAATAATCCATTCTGAAACTGCACTTGTAACTGAAGAAGAGAAGCAAATATTTCAGTTACATCATGGAACCCTCTATGGAAACCTTGAAGAGTTGGAAAATCAGAAGTTCAGTTTTAATACTGAGATCAGTCCTCCCATTCCTCAGGATTTGCCTGTAAGTGAACAACAACTTATAGAAAGAGGGGGAACCAAGGAGACCAAGTCACAGCCATTTGGGGCAGACATTGATGTTGTGGCCAAGAGTGAGGATACTGCTGCTAAGGAAGGTCATTCCATTAAAGTGATGTTGCATTGCAGCCCATCTGTAATGGAAGATGAGGCTTCAGACATACCAGTTTGTTTTGATGAGGAAGAGAAAAGTGAAGAAAAGCAGTTTACCATGCCTGGGGCTGGCATTGTAATCATGATCACTGAAGCTGAAGATGATCAGGATGACGAAGAAGAATCAGCTCCTACTTGTGAAACGTTTGCATTTCCTCAAGCCATCAAGCAAAAAGGGAAGAAAAAAACTAGCAAAAACCAAGCTTCTACTGCAGGGTGCAACTACACAAAGGAAGTCCAAGCATGCTCCCAGGTCCCCTCTTCCTTTGGCACCAACAGCGAGGAGCACTGGACTTCAGAGCAATATGAAAGGCTGTTGATTGAAACAGCTGCCTCACTTGTGAAGACAGCCATTCAGTCATCTGTTGAGCAGCTTGTCAATGAAATAGCTTTGGAGCAAAATAAACAAAACAGTCTTTTATGATCACAAGAGCCTCTTTGTAAATTAGAGGCAGCCCTGCGATCAGGCATGGGGAGGCAAATGGAAGCATTTGGACAAATTGGCCTGTATTAGGAAAGAAAGTACCATTTGGATTTTCCTTGTCCATTGCCAGCACTGCTTTATCCATCTTCAATGACCAGTTCAGTATTACTGCTGTGAGGAAATGTTCCAGATGTCCTGAAGTATTTAAACTTAGCATGAGAGATTAAGGATGGTCTTAATTCCTGAGATATTTGCAATATCTGTGATTAACTTAATTCTGCATGTTGGTATAATGGATGCATATTGTATTGTATAAACAGCTTGTGAAAACAAGATGAGAGGATCTTTTGCTGCATGGTGACATGTTTTAATGGTTTACTCTCTATAGTAGATCTAGAAAAGACACCCATTCTCTCCCTTTCCTTTCTTCTCAATTCATTTATTTCATTTGCAAATGCCAAGTATTTCAAGTATTATTGTTAATGACTGAGCAGTTTTTTAACCCAGTGTTTTCAGATAAGTTTGGCCTTAATTTTTAGCTGAAATTATAGGAAATGAGGTTCCACATCTGGAAGTCAATAGGTTGGAGAAATCTGGCTCAGGCTAGGAGAAACTCAACTTATTAAATAAGTGGCTCTAAATCAGGGGTCTTCAAACTTGGCCCTTTTATGACTTCTGGACTTCAACTCCCAGAAGTCCTCAGCCAATATGTCTGGCTGAGGAATTCTGGAAGTTGAAGTCCACAAGTCATAAAAGGGCCAAGTTTGAAGACCCCTGATCTAAATCAAGCTGTTAAAGGTTCCCAAAAAAGAGTTGAGGAAAGGAACAGAAATTGGTGACACCCTCATCCAAAACAGAGCCCCAAAAGCATATTTTTTCCATATAAAAGCTACCCATTTCTACTGGAGTAGATGACTTCAGTGTTTCTGAAATCCTACTAATCACTTTATTAAAGAATCTTAGCTCCATCAAAAGAGAAGCAAGCATTTACTCAGAGTAATTTACCAACTATTCAGAGACATTTGTTATGGTATATTTTAGAGCCATAAAAGATACTACTGCCCACAATGGTTTTATTAATATAATTTTAAAATAATGACTAAGAGTTTAGTCCTTGCCACTAAAACTGTTTTCCAATGAGCACAAATACTTGTAATTGAAATAATAAGAGATAATGGGGCTGAAGCAGTGGATATATTGCAGTGTGAACTATCTTCCCCTAAATCCAATCCAAATAAGATAGAATGAGAGAGGGGGAGGGGGAGATGGAGATGAAGAGAAAGAGAAAAAGAGAACATTAAGCCTAAATCTTACAGAGGCTGCTCTAATTCCAGACCCTGAGGAACATTCAGTAAGTTGTTCAATTCCTTTTGCTTCGGGACAGTAACTGGAGAGTTGGCTGCTCTGTCCTCCTTTACTCTCTGTCTCTCGTGAGATCCTTCCCAAATTGGGTCAGTGAGTCTCTTCCTATCTACCGAGAAACTCAGGACTACAAAAGCCTTAAAATAATTCTTGCCCTAGAAGATGGAAGATGGACAGATTGATGGAAGAAGACAAGTGATTTGTTCAGAGCTCTAGCAAAAGGCTGTTTTCCCCACTAAGGTTGTACACATTTTGAAATAATTTGAAAGTCTTTTAGATCTTATAAAAGCACATCTCTGCAATCCGTTAAAGCAGCCCCCTTTTTTCAATCTTCTTGTATTCTTAAAGAAAGAAACTGATCCTTTAGTTAATGGAATGATTGATACAATTCTTTAAGCAGATACATTTTTCTCAGACTTGCATGACAGCCTTAAGAGACATACATGCCCTTTCAAATAGTAGAGATTGGTATCCTTGCATGAGGTCTGAAGTATTTCTCTGAATGGTAAATAATGAATTGCAAAGAAGTTAGGTGAGTAAAAGGATAGTAGAGAGAGAGAAGAGATTATGGTGTTTTTTGTTCTAGATTTTTCTTCAGTTTATAACTGAGACACCTCCTCAACTTCTCTGAAATAAGCTGACAATTTATAAGGAAAACATCAAGGAACCATTTTAGCAAAAATCCACTCTAGTTTACAAAATTCAAGGGTTTTGTATCCTCCATTGGGAGTTATTTGGAGTACACTGAATTAACTAAGTTGTTTTCAGAAACTTAATTCCCACTTTATCATGGAAAGAAAACTCAGTGCAGCCAACTTCCATGAATATAGATTAAGAAATATCAGACCAAGTTTATAAAATGCAATGCATGAAAGAGAAGTATGAAAGTTGTCAACAATAAAGTAAAAGCAAGAACAAAAAACCAAACTCCAACTTTCCAAGCAAAATTACCTTAGTAGAATTAGAGAAGGCCACTGATGATGATGCCCAAAATCTCCAGATCATCCAAGAAATTCTATCTCTGTGGTTATTAAGAGTTGACACTGGTTTGACAGCATTTAATCAATTAATCAAAGCTTTTCAGAACAGCCAGTTAACTGTTTATCATGTAATGGAAGACATTCAGGGAAGGAACTTGGTGACAATCCATGACAGATATTTCATAGCATTTCCATCATTCCCACATCAACATACTTTGTAAAAGTACCAGTTTGTGGTTGTTTTTTAATATAGGTTTTAAAAATAAAAAGTATCTAGATCATCCTGAATGGGCTATACATGAAACTTGCTTTCTGTACATGTCACATGTTGTATTGATTACCCAAGGACCCCAATAAATTGGATGAAGGCATCTCATGGTATCATCAGGAAGGGAAGGTTGAGATCTTTGAGGAATTAGGTGTGCCTGAAGCTGGATGAGATAGCCAGTTTGGCATAGCAGTTATGGCATCAAGCTAGACACTGGGAAACTGAATTCTAGTCTCACCTTAGTACAAAGCCAGCTGGATGACATTGGGCCAATCACTCCCTCTCATCCCTAGGAAGTAGGCAATGGCAAACCATTTCTTGCCGAGAAAACTGCTAGGACTAGTCCAGGCTGTAGCCAAGAGTCAATACTAACTTAAAGGGGCATGCACACATATTCACATCCACATCCACATCCAAGCCATATGAGAGAAGCAACTGGCTTTCCAGGGAAATTTACTGTGTCTTATAATCTACTGTGTCCCCTGGTCCCATTCTACTAAGGAAAAACAGGAGTGCTTGAGAAGAATTACTGGGTTCACAAATTACAAAATGCTTAGAAATAAACCGGCTATAAGTCCACATAAAAGATTAGTGTTTTGTATATAGACACATGATGCATAGGTCACCTCTGTATAGGACTGTTATATTGTGGGCACGACCATGCCAATTTTGAGACAGTGAGTGCAGAAACTGACTTAAATCAAAGAAATACAGGAAACTATTAATTCTTTGCTGCCATCTATTAATGATTGGATTACTACAGCACAAATATGGCAGTTCTACTGTACATGAAGCTGGAAAAGGCTGCAGCTATTTCTATCTTGACCCTAGAGTTGTTTGTAGTGTGACAGGAATATGCACCATAAATGCAAGGTTATGCATTTTTGTTGGCTATTAAAGTAACTGTTGGAAAATTCCTCTGGGTAATTTCCAGCTTGGTTTGCACTCCGCACACTGTAAATTCCTATATCCAGATTGCAGTGAACACATGCACTATTCAGTGCAGCTAGCAAAAATACGGTTTGATGTTATGTATTACAATCAACAGGGATCAGAATCAGTTAATTGGCAAAACGGAGCAAAAGGCAAACAAAAACCAGGAGGGAGAGAGAGATGAACAATAAACAACAGTTTACATGATGAATCCATTGGATGAGCTGGATTTGGACTTACTACTATGTGATTTACTTAATGATGTGGTGACTTGCTTCATGAGCATCGTAAAAATGGCTGTAAAATTGAGTCCTGTCACATGGTAACTTGCCTTATAATTGCAATGACTTATAACCAAAATTCCAGGTTCAGTTGTGGCCAATGACTACCTGCATTGGCTTGGTCTCATTATCTAGAGCAGGGGTCCCCAACCCCTGGTCCGT
Source organism: Vipera berus (assembly GCF_964194415.1). NCBI lineage: Eukaryota > Metazoa > Chordata > Lepidosauria > Squamata > Viperidae > Vipera > Vipera berus. The sequence goes on from NC_138202.1 coordinate 30,394,305, forward strand.
GGATCGGTACCGGTCCACGGCATGCCAGCAGCCGGTCCGCACAAACAAGCAAAGCCCCATCCGCGGGATGCAGGCAGCACACAAAACCACACCCCCTCCGGTCCGTGGAAAAACCTCTCTTCACGGAACTGGTTCCTAGTGCCCAAAAGGTTGGGGACCTCTGATCTAGAGCAGCTGTTTCTCAGCACAGTGTATAGTTCCATCACATGCAAACTGCACCACTGTAACTGCATAAGCATTGCCACTATTTGCTTATCTATTTTATGCTGTTTCAGCTAACTTTGCACCCTAACAGTGAAGTCTGCTTTAGTCTTTATTAGGAGTAAATTATTCTTGAATTCCCCAAACTCCTCTGGATTCCTTCATATCTTAATCTGCCGTTTAGTAATGTAATAGTGAAGCATTGTATAACATTTAGTAATGTAATAGTGAAGCACTGTATAACAGCATAGATCAAAATCCCAATACTGTTTCACATAAAAACTATGTGAGGGCAGATAGTTGAACAAAGCAGCTGCTCTTTATGTTGCATTGAATCTGAGTCTAAAACAGAGAAGCTGTTGAAGGCTTGCCAGCAGGACAATTTAAGCAGTGCTCAGAGCACATTAAAATACCAGCAGTCATTTAAAAAAAATCAATTCTATGCATTCTAAAGTTTTCTTCCAATCAGCCAATGGCTTCAAAATGCATTTGTCTTCCATTTATCTATGCAATAGCAGCATTTTTGATGTTTTGGTAATTAATAGTCATAGATTATTCGTGCTTTAGTAATTAATGGTCACAGCTTTGTTATACTTTTTCAATTGCCACAGCAAATGTGCAAGCTTAACACAGCAGAAAGGATAAATTACAAAAGCATAGTTTTGCCCAGCTAGGGGTGAAGTACACATTTCATAAACTATATAATTTGGCTTTTGTGCGCACTTACTATAAATAAGCTATTACAGTGGGATGGAAAACAATCAGGGGCATGGTTGCAGCATAAAGAGAAGGAGTGGGGAGGGTGTAGTCATTTCTTTCCAACCTCAATACAATGGAGCTCTTCCCTCTACTTCATTAGATTAAAAAGAAGTTACCAATCCTGCCTCCCACCCACTCCTCCACCCCTGCTGAAATTTGCAAACTAAAAATAAGAATATACAGGAATAAAATACTTTTAATATATGGTGTCGAGTCAAGGGGAAAGCTCAGCAACACTATGGTGAAGGGCAACATTACTCGAGTTTTTCACTTTTGTAGTTCACTAGCTAGCACAATGAGATTACCAATTCCATGGTTTGGGTTTAAATAATTACCAGACTATCTATTCCCATACAATTCACTATTGGAGCATCTTTTTGGTGGGCTCCCTAGAGATACACTGGCATGTTCTTTATATCCGGGCCCGAGGCTGAATCCACTCTCGTTATACAGGTAGAAGCAAATTAAAAACCATATCCAGTCTCCGACTCTACTGTTTTTAAGCTGCTCAATTTTAATGGCTTTTAAAATGTTACTGAGTGTTAAAAGTAATAAATTGCCTACAGCTGCAATATAGGAGTCAATGGGATATACATTTTAAAATATTGAAATAGGGTACTGTTAATTAGGTTTGTTTAACCTTTACCCACAGATATTCTTGTTTTGCAATCTGTAAGAAATGGTTCAACATTGTTTTAGGATGCACTGGAGAAATCTAAGCAGCCTACCACCTTGCTATTAAAATTCCCTTGGTCCCATTTCATTTTCTTTCTGGTGTGAATAAGACCATAGCTATTATTTTAATTTAGAAAACATGATGTGATGTGTCCAAAGATTGGACACATCACATCATAGAAAATAATTGCACACAATTTATTGTAGCAACACCTTTCCTTGAATTGCACCCAGAAGCAAATGAGCAATCATTGCAGCTAGCAGAGGTGTAATATGTGCCATTCTAGGAGCATACATATAAATGCCCATGTCCCAAAGGTGATTTTTCAAGAGGCAACTGGACTTTCTTGTTTTTCTTTGAAGACGTTTAGTTTCTAATCCAAGAAGCTTCTTCAGCTCTGCTTCTTTGATGAGAAGCAAAATGTCTTCAAAGAAAAACAAGAAAGTCCAGATGCCTCTTGAAAAAAAACACCTTTGGGACAACCATGACCTGGATCTTCATAGACATATAACTGCCCACGCCACTGCATTTTGTACCAGCTGGAGCTTCCAGATATGCTTCAAGGGCAGAGGCATAAAAAATAGTGGTGGTGATTATTAAATGAAGTCGTCATCTTCAATCTGGTGCCCTCCGCTAATTACCTCCTCCAGATTTCCAAGGACGATAGCTGCCAGAGCCTCCAGTGTATTAATCTGCAAGGCTTGCCCCATAATTGTTCATCTTGTCTCTGATGGGTCTCCAGATGCTAAGCTAGTCTTGCATTTCCACACAACAAGCAGTGAAGAACATTGAGAATAGTTACCAAATCTGAGTTGCCAAAATTGTGATGTGTGCTAGAGGGAAATTGGATGTATTCTTTTATAGCCATTTAGTGGTTGTCTAGATGTTTGCAGCCTCAATATGATCACTCTATTTAAAAATGGATATATTTGTTTGTGGTAATAATTTTTCTGTAATAATTACTACCATATGAACGAAAGGGATAACAGTAACCCCAGAAGAGGTGGACAGGATCATGAGGAGACTGAGTTCCACGTGTTTATTGGACCTGTGCCCCTCCTGGCTTGTGTATGCAGCTTGGGAGGGGACACGAGGCTAGTTCCAGGCAGTAATAACTGCTTCTTTGAGGGAGGGTACCTTCCCTGCCGCCTTGAAGGAGGCGGTGGTGAGGCCCCTCCTCAAGAAGCCTGCCCTGGACCCGGCTTTTTTGAACAACAATCGTCTGGTCTCCAACCTTCGCTTTCTTATGAAGGTTGTTGAGAGCGTGGTGGCGCATCAGCTCCCTCTGTTCCTGGGGGAAGCTGATTATCTGGACCCGTACCAATCGGGCTTTAGGCCCGGGTACAGCACGGAGACGGCATTCGTCGCGCTGGTGACTGATCTCTGGCGGGCTTGGGACAGGGGTTGTTCCTCTGTCCTAGTCCTATTAGACCTCTCAGCGGCTTTTGATACCATTGACCATGGTATCCTACTGCAGCATCTCAGGGGGTTGGGAGTGGGTGGCACTGTTCTACAGTGGTTCTCCTCCTATCTCCTGGGCCGCTCGCAGTCGGTGTTGATGGGAGGGCAGAGGTCTGCCCCGAGGCTTCTTGTTTGTGGAGTCCCTCAGGGGTTGGTCCTCTCTCCCCTCTTGTTCAACATCTATATGAAGCCGCTGGGTGAGATCATTCGTGGTTTCGGGGTGGGGTATTATCAGTATGCTGATGATACCCAGCTTTTTCTTTCCACCCCGAACCAACCCAGTGATGCCCTCGACGTGATGTCCCGTTGCCTGGAGGCGATCCGGGTTTGGATGGGGAGAAACAGGCTTCGACTCAATCCCGCCAAGACTGAGTGGCTGTGCATACCGGCATCTCGGATCAACCAGTCTATTCCATCGCTAACTATGGGGGATGAGGTGTTACCCCCCGTAGATAGGGCCCGCATCTTGGGCGTCCTCCTGGACTCACGGCTCAGTTTGGAAGATCATATAGGAGCCGTGGCCAGGGGTGCTTTTGCCCAGGTTCGCCTGGTGCGCCAGTTGCAGCCCTATCTGGACCGAGATGCCCTACGCACAGTCACTCATGCGCTTGTGACCTCCCAGATAGACTACTGCAATGCTCTCTACATGGGGCTGCCCTTGAGGACCACTCGGAGGCTTCAGCTGGTGCAGAATGCAGCTGCGCGAGTTGTGATGGGGGTCTCCCGATACTCCCATGTAACGCCTCTTCTCCGTGAGCTGCATTGGCTTCCAGTTGCCCTCCGGGTGAGATTCAAGGTGCTGGTGATGACCTATAAAGCCCTAAATGGCATGGGTCCGGATTATCTTAGGGAGCACCTGCTGCCAGCATCAACTTCCCATCGTCCTGTGCGCTCCCACAGGGAGGGCCTCCTCAGGGTCCCGCCGGTCTGGGAGTGCCGGCGGGCGATCCCCAGGGGGAAAGCGTTCTCGGTGGGCGTGCCTGCCCTATGGAATCAACTGCCTGTGGAACTTCGGATCGCCCCGGACCTTTGCTCGTTTCGCCGGGACCTAAAAACCTGGCTATTTGAGTTAGCTGGCCTGGAGTGAGGGATTTTAAGGTTTTAAATTTTAAATTTTAAACTCTTGGGGCTATTAATTTTATTTTATTTTAATTTGTACATAGCACTGTTTTATTTGCCCTGTAAACCACCCTGAGTCCCTCAGGAAAAGGGCGGTATATAAATCTAAACAAACAAATAAATAAATAAATAAAATCAAAATCAGTGCAACAGAAGATATGAAGCTAAACTGATTTACCAACACACAGCACAATGATAATGAGTAAAAGTTTAATACATGTCCAATGTACCTCTTAATTTTTATGATTGCATATGAAAGTGTAGTTTTTGAAAGAAATGTGTTCACCCTGGTTTGAATCTAGCCACTTTGCTGCTTGCTACATTTCTACATGTTTTTTTTTACTACATAATTACACATTCAGAAAAGGTGCAGTCTAAAAGTTATAGAACACGGTGGAAATTGTTCTTTTGGAGTTTGTATCTTACTGGTGATAATTTGTTTTTCCATTA